>NW_027466142.1:1572500-1695000 GCF_046127955.1 Nelusetta ayraudi
ACTTCCTGTCAAGAGCAACTAAAAATGCAGCGTGTGCTGCAGTCGGGGGTTGTAAATGAAAGGAGCCGGACGAGAAGAAAAGCAGATCGTCTCTGGTTTCATCTCTGGCTTTTTATCGCTTGTCACTTTTTTTCTTTTACATCCTATTCCACGGTGGGCGAGGCGGAGGGCGGCTGTGACCTTTAGAGGGATATCACAGTGCGGGAAAGGAGGAGACGTGGCAGCCGTGACTGAATGCATCAGTGATTGGAGGAGAGTGGCCAGGAGGGGGCGGCAGCAGCGGAGGGAGAGGAACTTTTGTGTCCACATTTTGACTGCAGTGCCTTTAAATTGCTACCGGGAGAAATGTGGAAAAATTTCTCTCTAATGTTACACTACCCCGGCAGCGAGGCTGTGAAACATTCCAGATATTTTCTTTCAACAGAAATGCCTCTTTTTCACGTCTGTGGACGGTTTCATAAGGGGAAACCTTTCTGAAAAATACCAGTACATTTTTTTCAATTTTTTTTAATGTAAATATTCTTTTTTACCAAGTGAAATCTGGGTTTTCGATTCAGGCCGTCACAGCTCCATCATGGCCAAAACACAAGGCTCAAGTCAGTGGAATTCTTATCACACCCAGGGGATTATTATTTTTCTTTATAAATATTACATTCCGTATCGGCAACGATGATTAAATCAACACTGCAATGAAATTTAATTCAGACATGTTATCTGCATGGCATTCATTTCTTCTGCCAAACTTCATGAAAATCATCTGAGATGCTCCAGATGGATATCAAAACGAAACAAAGAAGATGCGTAGCAGTGCGTTTTTTTCACACAGCAACCTTTTATTTTCATGAGGTTGAATCCAGCTGCGGTGCTGATCCAACTCTGCCACCAGGAGGTGAAGCTCTCCCTCTGTGGTGAACGTGTCAAAGCTTCACCCCAAATTATCTTCCCCACGTTTGCTGTTCCAAATTCATGTTGCACCCGGTGTGAAAACTATCGATCGCAACTCTTTGCTGTCATTCATCCGTTGGCGTGAGGACGGAGGCAGGCAGGCAGGGAGAGAGGGAGGGAGAGAGGGAGGGAGGCCTCTGCTGCCCAACGCCATCAATCAACCAACCCAATCCGCAGGAAACGCCCACTGTGGGCGTCAACTCGCGTAGCCACCTCCGACCCCCCCCCCCCACCCTCCAGGTGAATGAGTTCAGTGGGTCACATGCACGCACACACACACACATGCGCGCGCATAGCACACACACACACACACACACACACACACACACACACACACACACACACACACACACACACACACATTTCTGTATGTGACCTTCCATGGCAGAGATGTGTGCTCCCCAAGGAGTGTGTGTGTGTGTGTGTGTGTGTGTGTGTGTGACTGAGTGAGTGACAGAGTGCATGTAAAGGTCACATGGGACCTGAAAGCATCAGACTTCCTGTGTTAATGAGATGTGAGGAGTCAGCAGAGGTCATAGACATCCTTTTGGGATTGGGTGGGGGTGGAGGAGGGGGGTAGGGGGCGGAGCCTGTCGGCAGTGTTAACCAACTGCATCATCAACAGCGATGATGTTGTTTGGTCACATTGTGTGGGTGTGTGGGTGTCATTGTGTTACAGGAAAGGGGGCGGGAACTGTGTGGAACAACACCGTGGATTACCATCATCATCATCATCATCATTATCATCATGAACACCGTCATCACCATCACCACCACCATCATCATTGCCATCATAGAACATAGATGCTGGACTATCTTCGAAGACTGTTTTCTTAAACCTTGCAAGGAATCTGGATCACTGACGTTTCAATCTGCAATGGCCACCTCATCCATATTGAGGAGATCTAAACTCAATCACTTTCAGCAGGTTTTGCACACAACCACAGTGGCAGCCTCAGAGAGGAAACAACCACTGCAGCGTCCAGCGCCCTGCAGCGGAGGCCAGTCTTGGGTGAAACCAGCTCCCCGCATGCAGAGCGCGTCCTCCTCATCTCATTGCCATTCATGCCAATCAGCCGCCTTGAATCACGCCACAACCCAGAGCATATTTGCACAGAGTTAAAATGCATGTTGCAGCAGGGCTGAAATTTACCCAGAGTTCCACCTCGGTGTGGCGTCTGTCTCCATCAAGGCAGCGGCTGTTTGCAGTGCAGCTGCTCAACAGACAGACGCTGACGGCTGAGTATTTCCAGCACATCATCATCACCACCACCACCACCATCATCATGTTTCCCGCTGCTCTCCTCTTAACTTTGGGCAACAGAACCGATTTCAAAAAAAAAAAATAAAACTTCAAAGTCGCAGCTCAAATCACCAACATCTCTGGAGGAGGAGAGAAAAATCCTCAAAGCTGCTGTCAACTTAGTGATGTCACATTTAACTAGTTCTGCAAACTTTAAGCAACAAGTTGTGCAGACTCAAAAAGTAAAGAGTTCACAGGTTTGTGTGGAAGTTTTCTCCAGACTCCACACGCTGAAAAGAGTTTGAAATGTTTCAAATGACAAAGCTTCTCCTTCTTCTTCTTCTTCTTCTTCTTCAGATTATAACTCTGCAATCTCACTCATCCATCTTGTCAACCTCCAAGAGGCAGAAGTCTTAGCTTGTTTTTGTTTTTTTTAGGAATTCCATAGTCAATCATCTTCCTTGGTGTAATGGGAGGTATGATTTGAAGAGGCGACTGTGCCACGGTGCTCTAGAAACCCCAGAAAAAGACCACGAAGAAGAAGCTGGTGGGACTTCAAAACACAGCTGCTGCTAAACAGATTCACGAGGATTCTGCCAAACACTGCAGTTTTATCAAAACTGGAGTTGAGATGATGAAATGTTTGCCAATGCTGCTGCTGCTGCTGCTGCTGTAAACAATATTTTGCATTTATGCATCAGTGGCTGAAAAGAGTCAGAGGAGAAATCACAGACGGTCAGTTTCACAGTGGGTTGCCTTTGCATTGCACGCTGCCCCCTTGTGGATCAACACTCTGAGGACGCATAGCATCCCATAATTAAATATATATCCTATTGTGTGTGCGTTTCATCAACCCAAAGCTTTCTCGGTCTAACAGTAATTTCCCCCTTGTAGCAGTAAATGGACTGCTGGACTGGACTGCAATAGTTGGGCTTATTTTTCATCGAGCTGAAAGCTTTTCATTAGAGTCTATCTTCAAGGCCTTTGGCAGCGCTTTGCTATTCAACCACAGTGAGTCACCAATCAATAGGAGTAATAACAAAAAAGTTCCTTTCATATTTGGAACATTTAGTTCCAAATATGAAAGCTGGTTGTCATGAAGGGGAGATAACAGTCTCCAAGCCTAGACAGACAGACAGACAGACAGAAAGCTTCATTTTAACTGAGAATGAACCTAACTAATGTTCCCAGCGGCGCTGCGGCCGCGTTGTTACACGTCAAAAGCCCTTTGGTCTCTCTCACCGGGGCCATCGGTGCATTTTTCGGGTCGACAGAACCACTTCCTGACACGTCTTTCACCTCCTGGCCAGGAGGAGCGAGGCTGCATCCCCTGCTGCCCACCTCTCTGCAGCTCCAGCCAGGCATCAGCTTCCAGACAGACACGCAGACAGACACACACACACACACACACACACACAGACAGGTGCTGTCAGATGTGATGGATCTACTTCCTGGGATGATCACCCTCTTCCTCTGACACGCAGGAACTGGCAGTAAAACCTGATCCGTTTTTCGCCTCCATGATTTATGACTCTGGAGAAGCTGCAAAGTGTCGCGACGCTGCCTCGTCTGAGCAACAGCGGCAGGATCTCAACTTTTCACCCCGGCAAACCATGGCATGTGACGGATGATCAAAACTATTATTTCCCTTTAAAGATTTTGTGCGTGTGTGCGTGTGTGTGTGTGTGTGTGTGTGTGTGTGTGTGTGTGTGTGTGTGTGTGTGTGTGTGTGTGTGTGAGCCACTGATCCCGCATGGAGAGATTCGA
This sequence comes from Nelusetta ayraudi, assembly GCF_046127955.1. Classification (NCBI taxonomy): domain Eukaryota; kingdom Metazoa; phylum Chordata; class Actinopteri; order Tetraodontiformes; family Monacanthidae; genus Nelusetta; species Nelusetta ayraudi. Next base: position 1,576,456 of record NW_027466142.1, read on the forward strand.
CATCTCTCTTTGAGATAATCTCATTGGGACTCACTCTGTTTTTTCAGATTTTTTTCAAATGCAGATTTTCAGAGACAAGCTGGACTGGGACGGAACGATCCTGCGTCGGAGGATTCATCCGGCTCACGTACGATAGAGCCGCCGCTTCACTGTCGCCAGTCGCCCACAAATGTCACTCGTGCTATTATTGCTCACCTGCTGCAATGATTAATCTTTGTTACGCCGCAGTGCGACCTAATATTCATCCCAGCGGGAGCGCAGAGCCGATGTAAAGACTCTATGCCTCCTCACAAAGACATAAAGAGGGAGAATTAAAGTGGAGCGTGAAGAGGAAGCAGACAGAAGACACCCCTCCCCCCCACCTCCCCTGGAAACTTTACAGCTGTCAATCACTCACACAGCTCCGGTTTCCTTCCTTAAACCTGCTCTGGGAGCGTCGGCGGTCCAGGAAGCATGGCATTTAGCGAGAGGCCGGGTTCGGATCACAGTGACATTTCCAGGGAAACGACAATGCATTTTAAAAGAGGGAAGAGAAAGAGAGAAGGTTCTGCCACAGCAAGCCAAGAACACGCTGCACACTTCATTCCTGAGAGGTGATGATGAAGTGTTGCAGACTCAGTGTGTCTCTGTGTGTCTGGGAATTCTAAAACAATCCTTTAAAGCTTGGTGTAATATTGACTTCTCTCGGATGAAACTTCTCGCTGATGCCGTGAACAAATGAACAATATTAGTGAATATTTGCTGCACTGGCCTTCAGTCATTGTGCTGCTGTGAAAATCATTGTCCAGCTACAAAATCAGGCCGAGATACGGTGCAAGTTTGCCCAACTTTCCATCCATATGACATGATGCAGAAATAGACTTTGAGTCCCACGACCGTTTGAACCTCCTCCCACAACCCCCAAAACTAAAGCTCGCTTTAAAGAGCAACATGGAAAAACAGCATTCTGTGTGTCAGAATGAAAATCCTGCAGCCAGAAATCACCACATACTGAGCGGCTCCCAGATCTCAGCAGCAAGGACAGCAATTTGCTGCGGTCAAATATCGGATCCAACTTGGAAAACAACACCACGCAACTGGGGAAAAATACATTGCGCTACTACGTCAACTCTCTCCAGCTTCCATTTCCCGCCTTTAAACATGTTTCGTTCCCTCCTTCCTGCCTTGTATCGCTCTCCTCACCAAACACGCAGCCAGGGCCTCACTCGCACTGACGATCATCGGGAACTCGAGTGGCTGCTCCAAACGCTTGCACACGACAACGCGGAACCTGGTTGTTTCCCTTCAAACACACTTGAAACACAGACGCTGCCGGCGCTGAAGGTAGCAGGAGACGAAAGGCTGGAAAAAGAAAGATGAATTATGCAAGTCAAGAAAAACACTGCATGAAAGAGCTACGTTGGTTCAATTAAAAGCCCTAAAGCCTGACAATATAAAGGAGGAAACGGGTGACGAGCGATTCGTTTGCGCCGCACTCATCACGGTCGTCATCATTTTCTTTTTTTTTCGCTTTGTTTCATCAGCGCACTGACTGTTCAATCCAGTCAACATCAAGTGAAAACGCTTAAAGCTTGAGAATCTCCAGAAATGTAACACAGCAGCGAGGCCGTGCCGCTCGCCGTGCCGCCTCCAGGTTTTTCACAGGAGCCAGAAAATCCAGCCCTTATATAAGAACCCGTGGAGGTAATCTGTCCGTCCACTGCAGCGGCCTTCATTCCCTTCATTCCCTTCATCATCGTCCCAGAACGCAGAGCCATCATCCACTCTGACACATTTCTGAGATAATTTGGCTCGGACAGGGTGTGTTAGGCAGATTGAAATGATGCCTGATGGATTAATCCTGCGCCGGATTTCAGTGCATGTGTGCGTGAGTGTGTGTGAGATAAAGCATGGATGAACATGTTCATGATGAAAATACATCCAAAGAGGTGGAGTTATGTAACGTGAGATTAATTTTGGTGAAAAATAAATAAATATATAAAAACCATAATGCAGATAGGGAGGTGAATGAAAAGACTATTTGGGGATTTTTATTGATTTTTTTTTTATCAATGGAGCCAAACAAAAATGTCCTGTTGCTACAAACCACGACGCACAACACCTAATCTCTGCATTTTCTCGGTAAATCCCCTCCTTCACAGTGATTCCTTCTTTGCTAACAACAAACTGATGATAATCCTTTGACTTTATGGAAGACATAAATCATTTCCTGCACATTAATACAGTATATATAAAAACGGGTGTTGCTTCTGTGGCTTAATACAACAAAACTGTAATTGTGTGTTAATTGTGGCGTTCAAAATATAATAATTTCCTTTGTCTAACCTTAATGAGACGATGCTCTGACTTTCACAAAAGGTGCGAGCCTCATTAGTCGCTTGGATAAAGCTATTGGGGGAAAAAAACCCCACTAATTTTCATCTGAAATACTGGCAGAGAATGAAAGACTGATGCCAACAAAGAGGTTCGTCTGATTGGTCCGGTGCAGTTGCAACATCCAGTGTGGACTGATGTGGAATTGGAGTTCCAGGGTTAAACACCAGAGAGAGTTTTATAGAAACCAGGAGTATTTTGTTCGTTGTCGGACATTATTGATGCGGCGCCAAGCAGCGCGGCGTTTGATTCCCGTCCCGTCGTGTGTTTAGACTGAATAAACAGCTCGTCAGCAAAGAGCCCAAAACACTCAACATGTTAATCACAGCTTTCGCAGCTTTTAGTCGGCTCAAAGACGCTGCGATGAAAACTGTGCCGTTCAAAGGGTGAATTATTGATGGTTGAGCCTCAACTCGGTGTTTCAGCTGAAATTCGGTCGATGGAGCAGCGATTTAACCATCAGAGCATGGAGAAATATGAAAGAATTCCAAGAAAAAAAATACACCCAAGGCTGAGAAGGAGAGGTCCAGGTGCAGTGTGTGTGTGTGTGTGTGTGTGTAAGGAGGGCAATGCACAGTTTGTGGCACACTGACCCAAATAGCAGCAGCAGCATCTGAGACTCAGCCACGTCTCGACTTTACTGGCACCACTGCGACTCGACTCTCAGCCTCCAAATCGCCACCGCGCCCATCAGGCAACCAATCACTTAGCCCTCTGTTTGCAGCCTCCTGCCAAAGCCAACACTACGTCTTGACCTTTGTCATTTCTGAGAATGGACAAAAATCAGCGAGCAGCATCGCCCGGCTGACTCAATGCAGGAACCTGCAGGAGAGGTGTGTGTGTGTGTGCCCTTTCTGATGTCACAAGGGGCTGCTTTCCAGGCAAACAAAAGAAAAGAAGGATGGACTTATCTGGGAAGCCTCACTGACAGACAGATTATTGTTGGTTAAGTGAATTTTGCATCATATGGGACCTTTAATCCGCAGCCACCAGGATGAAAACGTGGAAGCGACACAAGAGCAGCAGCAGCAGCAGCAGCAGCAGAGACAGCAATTGAAAATGTGAAACCGAATAGATAAATATTAATAATAAACATCATCAGTCAATCAAAATCCTTCCTTCCAGTCATGAATAATATGTCAGCACTGGAGATTTCAGAAAGAAAATAATCCACAGTGGCTGGTTTAAACAATCCAAAGCCACAGTTGTGTTCTTGTCTTGTCTTGTTTTGTTTTTCCTGCTTACCTCGATGAGGGGCGGAGCGCCCTTGTCTGGAAGTGTGCATCCCAGGATTTCAGCCAGGAACTTTGCCATGGAGCCGCCCGCGGTGTCAACCCCTGACACGGTCAATCAACAAAGCCCACAGTCCGCCGGAAGTCAACTTCTCTAGTGAGACGCGCCGAGCATCTCCTCCTGCCTCGACCCAGGGACGGAGCACCGGAGGGCGGCTGGGCTGACGCAGAGACGCCGCTGAACGGAAGAAGTGGATTTAGTTGAATAAATAATAACGATCAGAAGAAGAAGCGCCGGAAGTGGAAGTGGAGCTCGTCCTGCTGCGGCACTGACGGATCAGTCGGTGAATCAGCTGCAGCAACAGCAGCAGCAGCTGCGACAGAACCACGTGGAAGAGCCGTGGGGGGCGGGGCTGAGGTTCTCAACCGGTTTGTCTGTCTTTCGTCCTCATTATGACGTGAAATTGATGGGCTTGGGCTGCTGCTCTTTTCAAAAGAGCAGCAGCCCAAGAACTGAGTGATGCCTCACATTCTTATTTTCTTTTTCTTTTTTTTGCCATCTAATGTTTTGTTTTGTTTTGTTTGTTTGTTTTTGCAATTACATACCTTCAAAATAAAAGCGGAATTAAATCAAAGTCCCGTTTAATACTTTTATCAGTTTCAGTTTATGACTTTATCTATGTATGTTAAGCACTTCAATATAGCACCCTTGTGGTTTCACTGTTGCCACCATGTGCCGCCCTGGTGCGGGACCACCACCTCAGAGGCGGTTGGTTCTCTAGGAATGCTGCACTGGGGAAGAGACCTTGTCGATCGACTCTTGAAGGTGTGTGATTGTTTCTCCTGGAACTACAAATTCAGACAGCGTCAGTGTCCTTGCGTCATGCGAAGTCCTGCCCTTAATCTGTCAAACATCTTCCTTCACACTGTGCTGACCCCCTCCCCCATCACCCTGTCAATCACATACACCTGTCAGAGACTCCACAGATCCACATGCAGCCTTTCTGTCGGGGGTGAGGGGAGGGGAGTGGGGAACGTCGGGGGGTGTAGAGGTCAGAGCTCAGGCTGCATGATCTTGTCAGACTGAGGGAAATTTTAATTCAGTAAAATCTGACTTTATCGGCTTCTGACGGGGCCAGGGGACGGCGGCTGCGGTGGCGGCATCAGAGCGGAACATCTGGAGGAAGAATAAGCAGATGGAACGTTACTTCAAATCATTTGGATTTATCTCACGTGTCCGTCTGGTGCCGAACACGTAGCGAGAGCTGGACAAGGTGCTGGATAAGGGGAAGGCGGACCTGGTTGGTGATTGGCTGAACCCTTTCTCTACCTAATGCAAAGCTGGACAAATAGACGCTAAAGGGGATTTGTTTCCTTTTTGAGTATCTTTGTGTCACAGTAGGACATGGTATTCTCATCATGGAAACCACGTTCTGTTCTCCATCAGGAGCCTTTCTGCTGCAGTCTGTGCTTCTTGCAAGAGTTGAATGCTACAAAATCACTGATGTGATTCCCCAAACCAAACCCTTACCTTTGAGGGGCTCGAAAAATTCTGAGGGTATTTTGGGGGAAAGTCATACATAAATACTTCTGTTGCCTCAAACTGAAGTACATTATTTATGGCGAAGAGCTTCCAGCTTGCTGCCTCTCCTCCTCCTCATGAATGATTCATTGTCGTAGTTGTTGGAGGGAACAACATTAAACAAGCTGTTTAGCTCTTCTGTTTTTTGGTTGTTGTTGTTTTTTACTGTGTAGCTAAACGCATTTGTGAACTTCAGGCCAGTGTGTGCGCACTCCTGTGACACCTTTAACAATGTATCATGGGTAGGTGCCAAAACAACACAGTCAGTCAGTTTTGTGTTGGTGAGCTTTATGTGTCTCATTATCAATAAATCAATGATTAACAGGATCCCATTAAGCTAACAGGCCCGGGGGGATGTTTCACATATTCACATTTGAAACAATGCACTGAAAACATTTGGAGTGAAAAAAAACCCTCAATGTGTGAAAAATTATGCATAAGAGAGTTTTTCAAGATGGATCATCTGCAAGATTTCAGATTTTATCACTCAAAATAAGAAATTATTCCTGTTTACAGAGTCAATGATAAGAAGACAAATGCATATTCACCAAATTCTAAAGTGTGCACCATCTTCATCTCCATCACAGAACTGAGCAGCCGCCGCTGTAAGGAAACATCAGGCAGCAGGACGAGTGAGAGCAGCCTCACAGAGACTTCAGAGTGGGGAGACGGAGCAGCAGCTGAGTTTTCAGGGATGTTGGAGCTTCTTGACATTTCATATCAAACCGTGCTTTGAATGTGATTGTAGAAAACCAACATCACATTTTGTGTGTGAAGTGAGCTGTGTGTGCGTGTGCATGTAAGATTTCTAATAATAGTGCACTTGCTTTCGGTCAAATCTAGCAGTAACATACTGTATTTGGTGTGTGTGTGTGTGTGTGTGTGTGTGTGTGTGTGTGTGTGTGTGTGTGTGTGTGTGTGTGCACGCCTGCCAATCAAGAGTCTCCAGGGAAAACAGGATGAGAGAAGGATCCACCTGGTTTCAGTCCATGCATAGAATGAATCAAAATTTGCATCATTACCAGGGAAAAGTGTTGAGCATCTCACCAACAGAGGGCCGCCGCCGCAGCAGGATTGCATTTTTTTTTAATCAACACTCGCCCTCTGCTTGATGAAGATTTCATGGAAAGGGAAATGGTGTGTGTCTGTGTGTGTGTGTGTGTGTGTGTGTGTGTGTGTGTGTGTGTGTGTGTGTTGCAGCGTTTGTCAGCTCGCCTGCCTATTTCTCACCTCCCACAATGCAACATCTGAGCTCTTGATCAGTCTGCCTGTCTTGTCTTTCCTCCTTGTCGCACTGATATCAAACGATGTCGTGCGGAACGCGACAAGCAGACTGTAACGAGACAAAAAGCCGCCTGCTGGGCCGCCCTTCCCCACCACTTCCATGAATTCTTAAACCTGTGAAGCGTGTCTTCCACTCCACTGCGTGCCAAATACCAAAGTAACCACACGTTGCCATGTAATAATATCCATCCATCCATTTTCTTCCTCTGCTCCTCCTGCACTCAGCGTGGTGCGGAAGTCACAAACAACCGTCTGAAACAGACAATTTGAGTTTTGCTCATCAGTCTGTCGACTGCGGGAGAAACTCCACACACAAAGGTGCAGGGTCTGGTAATCAAACTCACAACCTTCTGGCTAGAGCGTTCATCCCTGAAGAGATGATGGTGATGGTGGAACCCAGTGAACCTTAAGAGAGCAACAGAATCAGAACACTTGGTTCGTCCAGAAATTACCTACTGTACAACTCTCCTTTCAAGTCATAAAGCCAAAAAGAATGAGAGGCAGCTGAGACTAAAGCAAGGACACATTAGTGTGTGAGTGTGTACTAAAGAACCATAGAGTTCCAAAATTCATAAACAAGCAAAAGAGGAATCCAGAAAATCCCAAATACTCGACAACACTCGACAATCCATAGCAGTAATCGGACCGCAAAGCCAGACATCCAGCAGAGGGCTGGAGGCAAAAATCCTTCCCATGATGCTCTTTAATGACAACGTCCCCAGCGCTGATCCTGTCTTACCCTACTGTCGCTGCCCTTTTCGCAGCCACCCATTCACCGGCTTGCCCTCGCCCTCCAGATGATCGGATCTGATCCATCAGAGGAGAGGTCTCGGCTGTTTGGGTGCTGAGGAAGGGATGGGATTTACCTTCCATTAACTGTGGTTGTCTCAAAAGATTTGGGTCGTTTTCAGGCAACACACACACACACACTGGGCCAGTCACCAACACACTTCCGCAGCCCCTGGAATGGTGTCAAGATTAGAGAGCAATTATAAAGCAATTCCTGAACTGATAGATTGGCGGTGAAGCCACTGTGATGGTGACCCACTTCTGGAGGAGACCAGGAAACAGGAAGTGGATGGGAGGGGCAGGAGGGGGGCGAAAATATAAGAAGGGAAAATGGATGTAAGATTTTTAATTAAGGAGGAAGCAGAGGCAATCAGCTAAATTGTGGAATTTGTGCACAATTGCACAATTGCCTGATGATGATGATGATGATGATGATGATGATGATGATGATGATGATGATGATGATGAATGTTTTCCAAATTCAATAGGTTGACTCTCGCATCCATCTCAAATGCTTCCTGCTCAACATCTATCTATAAAGGGGATTGTTGGAGAGGGGACATTGGAAAAACTAATCTATCATGTTAGACTGATTGTTTGACGATATTTTTTTTTTTCAAGTTTCACCAGTAAATAAATGTTTAAGACATTCAAGATGATGAAAAAGAAAAGTGGCACCTGCTGGAAAGTCCGCAAAGAGAGACTTTCAATGTGTTGGTTCGGGTACTTAGAGGTCCACTGTGTAAAATCTTTAAGGAAGCCTGGTATTAAAGGAAGCCTGCCTAACAGCGTGTTTCGTATTTAGGGCACTGTCAGACGGCCTTTCCTTAAATCCTGGGTTTCCTTAAAAAGAAATGGCTGCACGAGATGGCGGCTAACTACGAGCAAGACCCTTAATGTTCTACGTATTCTTTTATATATGAGAACTGTTCTAAAAGTAGAAAAAACAAATTGCTTTGCTTGTAATGTGAATATACACTTTTATTATCGTATTTCTGGGCAGTATGTTAAGCTTTTACCGATATTAAAATCATAAATCAGGCCAAATTTTACACACTGGACCTTTCAGCCTGGAGCTCAGCAAGATGGACGTGTAAGATTTCACTCTCGAAATCTCGGGCAACCGGTTGTTTTTGTAGCTTCTAACCGTTAAAAACACTTCACCTGGTCATCCGAGTGACCTGCGCACGCTGCAGTGGTTGACCCACATTGTTTCAAACTAACATTTAATCTACTGCGTGTTACGGCAGTATTTAACCGGCAAATCACTAATGGAGGTGAGCTGACGACTCAGGTGTGGGACGCACGCGAGATGTCTCCTATAAGCTCCAGCGGCACGTTGGGCAACAATCATTTTTCATCGGCTCGGTGAGTATTAGCGGCCGGGAGAGCCGATGGTCGTCAATGTCATCAGAGCGCCGCCGATGGCTTTTGGGGATTGTGTGTAAATAGTTAAAGATAATCCGCTGACCTTGGCGTGTAGGTTTTGCGTCCTTTACCTCGCACGCTGCCGTGAGATGATACGAGCAGAGGCCGCTGCTCTTGCCATCTTGTCGTTATTCACGAGCTGCTGAGTTTACAGCGTGGGCCAAAACCGAGCCGGTGGTTATGATTGATACGTCTACGCGTGAAGCTGGGGTGGAGGGTGGGGGGGCAAATTGGAAGCGGAGGTCGATTCCATTACACAGAGCACGCAAGCAAGTGTCAGCGTGTCTCAGTAAGAGCCGGACGCTTTAATAGCAGAGGCGAGATGACTGGAGTCGAGCCCATCGCGCCGACCTGCATCCAGCTTCACGGATGAAGGGACACTACTCAGGTATCAGAAGGCTGGGTGGATGTCAGTGGTTGTATTAAGAAAAGAGACAAAAGTATATCACAGTGTTCAGTCGTTTTGTTTAGATCTGTCAACGTGTCTTAGGAGAAGTAAAGTCTGGCACATACAACAGGATTGTAGTCTGAAACTTGACTCATCCACTCTGCCGGGATTCAGTCTAAAGCATTTTCACTCTTGCTTAGCATTAGCATACATTTGGTATAAATTTAATGACCATGATTCTTCATACAAAATGGTCAAATTTGGCAGCAGCATAACAACAAAACTCCCTAAAATGAACTTGGGTTTGTGGTTGCAATGTCTAAATACACAATGTAAACAACATTATGATTATTTAAAGTCCTAAAAATAATAAATAATAAATACAGAGGCTAACACACAAACAGTCACGCCATGTTCTTTTGCTTGTGACAAAAGCAGGAAGCAGCAACTGCTGCAAGCACCAGCCAACGCGGACTGAGCTCGAATACTCATTAAGGGGATGAACTGATTGTTGCCAAACAGCCTGGAGGAGCTTAGAGGTGATGTCCTGTTTTGTGTGTTTGTTCCACACCTTGATCATCATCTCGCCTCCATTAGCAATGATTCATACAGTAAATACTCCTGCTGTACCAAGAGCCAACCAGTGTTCAAAATCCCAGGCATCAACAATACTGTCCTGTTTGTCAGGTTTGGGAAATATTCTATAAAACAGAGAGACCAAATAAAAAACCAAGCAATGTAGTGGAAATGAAAGGTCTATTAAATGGTTCATATCTTCCTCTTTTGTGCTTGAATGAATTCAGTTGAATCACTTGGTTGAGCTTCTAATCAAACAAAAACAGATGCTGAATACTTAATATGTGGAATGAGCTATATAAAAAAGGCTCATGTATGCAGATTTCTTTCCACACTCTGTCTGTTAAAGTGAGAAATTTATCATCAGCCCACCAGCGCCTGCACAGGTTTGTGTTTGAGAATTACCCAGAAGCCCTGTGGTGTGTTTCAGTTGGTCAAAGGGAAATAGAGGAGGCAATGAGCCTGAACTTCAAACCCCATTACCCAGGAGGCGCCGCTGTGACCCGGCCCAGCCAAGCTCGGCAGCCACGGTTCAGTCAGACGGAGGCTGAGATGAATGGAGGGAAGAGTGGGGGAGTTTTAAATTTGAGTTTAATGGGAGAGCAAATCTCAGTATCCTAAAACGACTATTTTATGATCTGTGTATGGCAGATTTAATGATCTCGGCCAGTGGCGCGTGAAAACACCCACACAGGATCTTTGCACTGCTACCAATTTCTGTGAACTGCAAGATTATTTTTGCCCCACCAGCCGTTTATGTCACTGTGCACCTTGTGTATCTGCAGCTGCAGACATTGGTTTGTAAGTCCCTGCAAGCACTTCAGTATGAGTGTGAGAAAGGAGAGAAAATATTTTGAAAGGTGAGAAACTTGACTTGACCACTTACATGCAACCATTTGTTGAGTTCTTCCATTATGCAAGAGCACAAGACATCAGTGAGGACGACGATGATGATGATGATGATGATGATGATGATGATGATGATGATGCCACATCCAAGACTCCAGACTGGACTGGCCCACCATGTTCATTTTTTTTACATAGAATGGTGGATATGAAGGGACAAAATACTTTTTTTTTTTTTTTTTTTTTTTTTAACGGTATATCTATTAAAGCGAGGTACGGTGCAGTGTCTCCCCCTAGAGGCAAGCAAATGCAAACGACTGAAAAATATCTTAAAAATTTGCAAATGTGATTTTGTGCAGCATTCTCCCTAAAATACAAATATACAAAATACACGAAAAAGGAAAAATGGAACTGCCTTTCATTGTCCTTTCTTGTAGACCTACATAGAAGAGCGATTTAGTCTCGAACATTTTTTGTTAAAAGTACATAAATACAGAATTTACAGTCGAATTTAGGCAGATTAATTTAAAAACATTTGCTTCCTACACCACAATTTCATCTACTTTATTTTTTCTTCCCATCTGCGTCAACGGCAACGAAGCTCGGCCACAAACATCGGTGGAAAACAACATCTGTTGCGTCACATCCGGTTCGCCCGCCTCCCACTTCCTCTCAGCTGCTCGTCGGACTGTTTGCAAACACACACAACAGGAGGTCCGTCCGGGATACATGCGCCGCCCTGCCTCCGCCCCAGCGATTCCTCCAGCGGCTCCCCCTACAGCTCCCGTAGCTGCTCCTCCTGCTGCCCCCGTAGCAGCTCCAGCTGCTCCTCCTACATCTCCAGAAGCTCCTCCAGCAGCATGGATGACAGCGACGTCATAGAGCACCACGTCGAGGAGGAGATGGAGAAGAAGGAGCCTCGGAGCCAGGCAGCAGCAGGAGCAGCGGCGGCGGCCTCCTCCTCCCCCACCACCACCACCTCGCTGTTCCCGGAGAGCGTCGCGCCGTCCGACCGAGGGGCCCTCAGCGGCACCGCGTCCTCGCACCGCCTGCTGGCCTACAGCGACGCCCTCATCTCCATCATCGCCACCGTCATGGTACTGTAGCAGCATCACGTCACCGCCGCTGCCGCTCGACTCTACAAATGGCTGAAGGACGTCGATAAAGTTGTTATCGTTAAACTTTCTTCTTCTTCGTCTCCACCCTCCAGATTTTGCCTGTTGCCCACACAAAGGTGGAGGACACCGAGGTAGGATTACACGCAATTAAGGATACAATTAAATTATATCATTTAATGTCTTCTAACTTGACTTTACCACAGACTTTTAACACGGTTCCTCACTGAAACGGAGCAATACTATATTAAAAGCAATAAAGCAATACCATGGATGGAAATATTCAGAGGTTTCGTTGTGTGTTGGTTTGTGTGTGCAGGAGCTGAGGCAGAGTGTTCAGCTGCTGCTCAGTACAAAGATTGCTGTTTACCTCATGACCTTTTTGATTGTGACGGTGGCCTGGGCAGCTCACATCAGGTGAGCGCACCTGTTGTCCAACCACAGTTTCAAGTTTCAGGTATTTAAATTCAAACTTCCTTTTTTTTTTTTTCCCTACTTTCTCACACAGGTTATTTCAAGTCATTGAACGCATCGACGACTGCCTCGCACTCCTCAACCTGGTGCGTATCATATCAGTGTAGAGATCAGATAGGAGGAGGTGTCTTGTAATTAGAAGGCTTATCAGCTGTATATCTTCCATATTTGTCACTAGCCAACATGTCACAGACAGGGAGAGTTGACTTTTATGATTCCACCTCAATGAATGAAAAACTTTTGACCTGGTTTCTTTTCCTCTTCTGTCCACTTCTGCTTTCGTGTCTATTTTCAGGCCTGCATGATGCTGATCACCTTCCTGCCGTACACAGTGAGTAGGAGTCCCAGTTCAACAGATATACGATCGTCCTGCTGTTTTTTTAAAAGGCTCCTGAACGCACCGCAATGTCTTCCAATGGCAGTTCTCGCTGATGGCCACCTTCCCAGAGCACATCCTGGGCATTCTGCTCTTCTGCGGCTGCGTGATGGTGATGGGCCTCATCCAGGTCAGGAGGAAACACTCCCTCTCTCTCTCTCTCTCTGCGTAACGTCCTGAAATTTCCCAGCCTCACGTTATTTTTCATTATTTCATTCTCTCTCTCTCTCTCTCTCCCTCTCTCTCTCTCTCTCTCTCTCTCTCTCTTTCTCTCTCTCTCTCTCTCTCTCTCTCTCTCTCTCTCTCTCTCTCTCTCTCTCTCTCTCTCTCTCTCTCTCTCTCCTCCCTCACACACACACAGTCAGTGATTGTGCTGTACTCCTTCAGCCGGCCCTTCCTGCTTAACGAGCAGATCCAGGTCTCAGAGAACCAGACCTACTACAAGCACCACATCCTCAAGGTCATCATGCGTGTTCCTCTCATGTGCTTCATCGCCAGCATCTTCTCCTTCATCTTCTTCCAGCTGGTCAGTCTCGGCACTCATAGCGTCACAAGTCATAAACTACAGAGATGTTTGTTTTTTGTTTTTTTTTAACAACTGTGTCAGTCTTCCACACAGTGATGCCGACATTTCTCTCCTTTCAGTCGTACGTGCTGCTGGCGATCGTCATCTTCCTGCCCTACATCTCCCAGTGTCTCAAGTGGTGTCGCAGTAAAGCCATCGGTGAGCGTCGGAAGCTTCAGTTTTCCAGTTGAGAGAGAGGAAGTTTTTTTTTCCTGTTATTTGAGACGTTCAAAGCGTAACCAACGCCCCCGCCCCCACCCCCACCCGCTCTGTGCTATGTTGCAGGCCACGTGGAGGAGACCCCAGACTCCATGATGTTCTACACCTACCTGCCCAACGAGCCGCTCAGCAAAGACCGAGTGGAGGCTTTCAGCGACGGCGTCTACGCCATCGTGGCCACTCTGCTCATCCTGGACATCTGGTCTGTGGAGGACACTCCAGAGTCATGAGATGGATGGATGGATGGATGGATGGATAGATAGATTGATAGGCAGATAGGTAGACAGACAGAAAGACAGATTTCATTGATTCCAAACTGGGAATATCTGCTGTTGCAGCACTAAAAATAACAAAAAAGCAACACAAACTATACAACAATGGCTACAAGGAGTCTTAAGTGAGTTAAAATAGAACAAAAGAACTAAAGCAAGATGTGCAAAAGGCACAAGTCAGTTGTGCAGAGACAAGGTTAAGCAAGATTTTTAAAAACCACTAGTGCAATATTTGAATACTTGAATAAAGTCCAGAATGTCATCATTGGCACAACAGGGAAGGAAGAGTGACTGCTTTGGGTGTAGCGACACAAAGCCTCAGCTGTTGATTTGAAGTCCACGCATCCCCATGTTTGCATTAAAAACATTGCTTTTATCTCCGTCTCAGCGAGGACAACGTTCCGGACCCGGCGGTGGTGCAGCGGCAGTTTGGCGGCAGCCTGATCGCGGCGCTGCAGGCCTACGGACCCGAGTACCTGGCCTACTTCGGCTCCTTCGTCACCGTGGGCCTGCTGTGGTTCGTGCACCACTCGCTCTTCCTGCACGTCACCAAGGCCACGCGCTTCATGGGCCTGATGAACACCTTCTCGCTGGCCTTCGTGGGCGGCCTGCCGCTTGCCTACCAGCTCACGCACGAGTTCCCGGAGAACTCGCAGAACGAGCGCGAGGCCATCCAGATCAGCTGCGCCATCGTCTTCTTCGCCGGCATCTTCCAGCTCGCCATCTGGATCGTGGCGCTCTACAGCGAGCGCGAGACGCTGCACCCGCACGTGCGCTACGGCGGCCGCGAGCACGTGTTCATGCTGGCCAAGCTGTCGCTCTACCCCTGCGTGGCCCTGGCCACCTTCTTCCTCACCTGCGTGCTGAGCAAGTTCAGCGCGCCCATCTTCCACCTGATGGAGATCACCGTGCCCTTCGCCTTCCTGGCGCTGCGGCTCTTTGTGCGGGTGGTGCTGGCGCTGCTGCGCCTCATCTTCTGCCCCGAGCGGGCCGCACCCAGGTCCATCCTGGAGCAGGAGGACGACGAGACCCGGGTGCCCTTCAGTCCTCTGGTGACTTAGCCCTGCTGAAAGCCCTGGAAGGGACAGACGGTGGTACGTGACCAAAGAGTGGCAAGCAATCTGCTTCAGCCTCTGTGTTACTGGGGTTGTAGCAGCTGGATTTGAATGGGTGACGCGCGGAAACGTAGATTGAAACGCAATGGGAACCGTCCAGAACACTTGGTGAAAAGCACGAGCTGGATGTTTGGAACGATGAAGAAGACATCAGTGAACCAGCGAAGAAGAAGCCAAACGCCGTCCGTGTGTTTCTCACCGTTGTGTCAACTTAAAACTGGCTTTGGCTGCCAATTAATAGCTGCGATGACTCGACAACGACTCGCAATATTTTTATTTGAATGGCCAATTTGTTCCTCAATGCCTTGATTTTTCCATCCATTTACACTTTGGTTCACCACACGTTAGTTTTTAAGTCATTCAACCTTTTTTTTCTCAACTTTTTTATTTCGTAGGTTGGTCAAGCACTTTAAAATTGTACTGAACGGCCATGAAAATTCAAATTGCACTTCTCAGATGTGTTGAGTCATGTATTTGTGAGGAAAGAATGATTTGAGTTAGTTTTTGGTAAATGAACTGATGAAC
Organism: Nelusetta ayraudi; assembly: GCF_046127955.1. NCBI lineage: Eukaryota > Metazoa > Chordata > Actinopteri > Tetraodontiformes > Monacanthidae > Nelusetta > Nelusetta ayraudi. The sequence continues at coordinate 1,591,615 of NW_027466142.1, forward strand.
TTTTTACTATTTAAAAACTAGACTCGTCTCCTTGGATAGTCCGTGTCTGAACGACTTTTTTCAAAGTCACCTCAAATATAAATATATTGTTTTTCTCAATTGTAATTTTAACGTTAAATCTAATTTGTTTTAAATGTTATTGCCTACAATTACGGACAAACGTGTCCAGAAGGGGTCGCTGTTCTTTTATCTCTGCAACAGTGACGGTACAAGTTGTGTTTAGCAGTTTGTGTGTTGGTACTTTAACCTGGGACGCACTTTAATGGACAGAAGAATAGTTAGATTTTGTTTTGTTAGTCATTGAGCCTGCTTTGCCTTTGTCCCTTTTTGTGAATCATTTCCCTCCAACTGTGTGAATTTAGAAAATAAACCTTAAATTGTTTTTTTTTTTCCTCCCTTACAAAAATCCACCTCCAAGCTCTGTGAGTTTCATTGTCGTTTTGTCACTAAAGTCGGGGACACGCTGCACAATGCAGACTGAAGCGTGGTGAAGTGTGTCTCCACCTTTACAACACGGTGGCTGTGTTTGTATATCAAGTCTGAAGATGTCGTCTGTCTGGTGAAACAGTCATAACTGCTGCAATGTTGCATTTGTTCTCATGCAAATGTGCAAACATTTTTTTTTTTTAAAGCTTTGTTTTGTGAATAAATCCTCTGCGATTCCTCCAGCGTGACGCTGATTCCTGTGTTCCACGCAATCATCAGTAAAAACAAAAACATTTTAAATGAAAAAAAAAAACCTTTATTCACCTTCATACAGTGAACAGCTGCACAATAACCCGATCAACATATCTCAAGGTGTTTTTACACATTGCCCCAATAGCAAGATATTTTCCCTCAATATAATTCTATTCTCTTCTAAAGCTCTAGATTTCCATTTGGAAGCATTTCTGTAGAAAGAAAATCACACATGAACAAGCAAAGAAATGATAAATTAATAAGATAAGCAACCAAACATCTGCAGGGCACCATCACCTGACAGTGACTATCACAGCTCCACTTCTCCACGTTCATGGAAAACTAAATGTTTCTTCTTCACAACCTGAATAAAAATATAAATTATTCCACATGACAGCTTCAACCTAAACTGAAAGAAAACGTGAGGTCTTGAGTGTGCAAAAAAATAGATATGTATATGTGTATCCATGTACACATACTTTACATTTACCATATAGTTTATTTAAAAGAGAGATAAATAAAACAGATGGGCTTGGGATTGTTTGGCTTTTTTTTTTTCTTTTCTTTTTTTTTTAGTTAAAAATCAATTTTGTTTTCCCTTCACAATGCAATCTATTGATTTCCAAGAAAATAAAACAACTTGATCAACTATTTTAATTGTATCCTCTTATCTTCAGGAATGCATTTTGAACATCAAACTTTTTCAGTTGTTGTACTTGCACACTCAAGATTAATGTATATATAAGCAACCTTAAATAGAGTATATGATAATAATTTAAGGGGAAAAAAGAAAATCTAAATACTTTGACCAGCCACTGTTTGTACCGTTTGGTTAGAACTGATTTGATCTGTGTGTGTGTGTGTGTGTGTGTGTGTGTGTGTGTGTGTGTGTGTGTGTGTGTGTGTGTGTGTGTGTGTGTGTGTGTTTGCAGAGGGAGGTTTGACAGTACACTACAGCTGGTCCCAGAAATCTCCCCAGCACCTGATTTATCTCAAATAAGGGGGAAAAAAACAAAAACAAACAAACAAATAAAATGTTCTTGCAAACTGGACACATCAGATAAAAACATTCTAGTTGTGGTGCCACATTCAGCCTAAATGTGCTGAACGCCAGAAACTAGAAGCCCAGATCCAAAATCTCCATGTTCATTTTTTTCCGGGACAAAAAGAAAGAAAAGCAGATGATGGTTTGGATCTGGGCTTCAGCTTTGCTCTCAGGGAACAAACGAGGAGGAAATCAGTGATCATCAGTCAGTGCTTTGGTAAACATGTTCTCCCCCTGACGGAGGAGACAATCAGTAAATCTCTATCTACTCCCAACGTCGACCAAACACTGGGTGACGCTGCTCTCGTCTAAAGCGTAGATGCTGCAGTAAAGTGTCCCGACGCCGGCGGCCAGCGAGCCGCCAGCAGACTCAGAGCACAACTTTGCATAAGGACAGAAAACACATTGCTCATAAAGCCTGGAACCTCGAGGCTCAGGTCATCGGTGTCAATCCAGAACAACATGCGATGGATTATGCACCCACCCGCGCTGTACAGTAGACACGCTAAATTGTCAGTTAGTGCGGATGACATCTTACAATGCAGGTTACATTCAGGATGTGATCATTGAACAGCAGTTAAATTCAGAAGAAGAAGAAGAAGAAAAATGCAGGAGTTAGTGGGAACCTCCCCACCTCACTGCTACAGTGCAACTAATTTAAATTGATAAAGGAAGCTCGCTCGTCTGAACAGCTGACCTGCAGAAATATGCATTTTTGCCATTCACCCCCTCCCCCCCCCTTTTATCACAGCGTTGAAGGAGAATGTTGAGCAGGTTTCTTTTGGATTCCAAGATTCCAAATCTGCTTAGTGTTTGATTTTCTTTGCCGTCCTTTTGAAGCTGCTGGATGTATTTTTTTTTACTCATTGATATATATATATATATATATATATATATATATATATATATATATATATATATATATGTATATTTTAAGTTTAGACAGTATAACTTGGATGGTCTAACTCCCTGTCTACAATTTAGTGCGTAACACAATTCAGCTCCCCACACAAAGAACCGAGATGAGCGTGGCTCACTTTCATATCCGGTTCTGGGTCAACAAAAATGCATTTTTCCACCAGTCAAGCCATTCCTTAACGTCTTTCACCATTTCTAACCAAGGGTCATACCCAGCAACACCCCCCAAAGCAGGATACCTCAGATTAAATCTACATCGCTACTTCAGAAAATGTTTGTTTTTTCTTTTGTTTTTATATTCATTTTCATGCTAAAGGCAACAAATGAAACCTCAGTCTTGCATATGATCGTGTCTAACAGCTGAGAAAAACAACTTGCTTGTTTTCCCCCAGTTTGTCACACAAATATTTGTTCATTTAAATATTTCCAGTATACTTATGTACAACCCCATATACTGTTAGTGTTCTATAGATTTTTTTTTTAATCTCCTAATCTCAGGGTTAACATGCCTACAGTCAATCATTTTTGTACTGTATTTGTTCCCGGTGCTTTTGCTGATCTCGGTCAACTTGGAAGCTATAAAAATGTTCAGCCGGTGGAGGAGGAGAACGGACGAGACGCGGCAGCAGGAAGGACTCGTGATCATGCTACATGTTGGGATGACGGCGTGAGCTGAGAGCCGCAGAGAGGAAGCACAGTCACAGTCTGAGACAACGTCTAGAACGCGTCGTCCGACTCCCAGTCGTCCGTCCGTCCGTCCGTCTGTCTGTCAGCTCAGCCGCCCAACGCCTCCGTCGTGCTGCTTGAAGCTTCGCCAGCTGTCAACTCGGCTCCACTCACTGACATATTCACCGTCCACAAAGCATGCGTCGTGTGCTTTTGCCCATTTTGTTCAAAATAAGTGTGTGCGTGTGCGTATGTACATAACATATAGAATATATAGAATCTATTTTTATCTTGAGTCTGTAATTTTCTGGGACAGAGTGCCTGTGAGCATGTGAAGCGAGTTGCTGTCCGTGCCAGTCTGAGCTGAGAGCAAGGAGTCATTGTCTTCAGTAGTAATTATTCCATGTGTGTGTGAGTGTGTGAGTGTGTGCGTGTGTGTTGAGTGCACTGACTTGTGAATCTAGGATCTCGATCGTGTTGTTTCTTCAGGGTCAAAGTCGTGTTTTCAAGCTGGTGTGGAGGTTGAAGGAGCAGCAGGAGGACCGGGGGGAAAGATGGAGACAGTCGTACCGGAGACTGCGCATGCCAGCACACACACGCACGCACGCACGCACGCACGCACGCACGCACACACCCTGTAGTCGTCACTGCGCCGCTGCGAGGCCCGCCTGTCATTCAGCCTGGATGCCAGCAGGGGGCAGTATGTTCCTCTCTCTCAGGTGGGTTTGCAGCGTGTGGAAGATGCTGAGCTGCTGCTCGGGCTGAAGCATCAGCAGCTGCTGCAGCACTTTGCTCGGGTTGGGCCCCCTGCAAGGTGGCCGGTGATAAGAAACAACAACAAAATACTGAGCAAAAGACATAAAAGGATAAAGACACTTTATGTCTAACAGTGATCTTATAGCCAAAGGTTTGCATTTGCTGATAAAAGTAATGCGCAGTAAAGAGCCTCTCGAGAGGCTGATGCAGGAAAAAGGAGCCGACGGGTCACATGGCATGACAGATAAAAGCTGTAATAATCGGCCCCGTTTTAATTGATTGCGTGATATTATTGTGTGGCAAAACAAAACAAAAATAATTGGAAAGTTTTCCAAAATAGTCCCGCAGAGTACAATCAGAGGTTTACAATAAAACACTTCCGTTCACACATTTTGCTCATTAGCTTTAAAAATGTGTGAGAGACGTTTTTTTGTATTTTTATGACGCAGATAAAAAGATGGAGGAAAAAAAATTATAAAGCACTTAATTGTTCTTCTTATTTTTGTTTATGTACGTGTTGGCATGTCTGTCTTGTTGCGTCACAGCTCTTACCGGACAAAGCTGGCTATGTAGACGTGCGTGAAGGTGGCCATCAGGTACTGGCAGTCGAACCGATCCATGATGCCGCCGTGTCCGGGGATGGTGCTGGCAAAGTCCTGCAGCAGAACCAAACACTTCTCTGTTTAGTGGGAGACACGAGGGTCGCTTGTGAAAAAAAAAAAAAAAAAAGACACAAAACGTTACCTTTATTTTGAAGGCTCGCTTAAAGCCGCTGGCGAAGAAGCCACCAAAGGGCCCGATGAGAGACGCAAAGGAGGAGAGGAAGATGCTGTGGATCTGGAAGGGGTAGAGGTTCACCGTTTTCTGGAAGAGACAACAGCAGACATGAGAGCATATTTTGACCTTTTTCTTTCCTCTGATATTAAAAGTCCCACATCAGAGCCATTTTTGAGCAGCAATGAGTGAAGAATTAAGAAAAATTGAATAATAAGACATTTAAACAGGAGAAAAGAAGTAACGAAACAACAAACAAAACAAAAACAGGCATTGAACTGACAGCACCGCTGCAGGTCGCCCTCTGCTGGCGGCGATGATCATACCCATCTGAGTGTGTTCTGCAGCACTGCAGGAAGCGTGTACTCCTGCATCACAAAGATGTCCGGGGTCTCACACTCGACGGTGAAGCCGATGGTCTCGCTGTTGAAGCCCACGGGACACACAAAGTACTGGAACCGGGACAGCAGGTAGGCCAGCTGGAGGCACACAAACACAGGCCTAATGACATCACGGCACCAGAAAAGCTTAAGCTTATCGCAACTGTGACCAAATATTTGCTCCAACAGTGCCACATACTTGGTGGTCAAACAGCAATGATTTCATTTCCATTTGATGGATGAACCGTTAAAGGGCTTTTATGATGAGAAAATTAGCCGATTTTCCACCAAATCCTGGGATTGACCACAAAGGTGTTCATTTCCAACACTTAGTCTCTACTGCCGGCTTTTCGCCAGCGACGGCAACCGAAACTGAGCTTGCTCTCGATCTCGATACTCTCTAGTCTGGATAGTGTCTTGGTCTGGGTTGGTGCCATCTTGTCTACAACACTAGGTTGTACGTTGTATGTTTTCCTTCTTGCCGCCGGGCCAGAACAAACCCTCTATGGATGCTCTGTACCTCGCACCAGAGATAAACTCCACGTGAAGGATGGTGGGAAAGGGCGGGTGCACTGACTCACCATGAAGCCGAAGACCACAGTGGAGAAGAAGCCGCCGATGAAGCCCTCCCAGGTCTTCTTGGGGGAGAGCTGCAGGAGAGGAGGACACACACAGAGGAGGCCTTTCAACAACACCCTGCTGTCAACATGTGACACGGGTGACTTCATAGCGCCACCTGTCAGCTGCTCATCTTAGTCAACAGTGACATGATTCTTCCTTCCTGCCCTCACGACGACCTGAGTGACTGATCTCACTGCCAGAAGGTCTGCTTCACAAATTCTCTTTGGATAATGTTGAGAGCTGGATGCAGATTTATACTGAGACCATCCACAACCTAAAGCAGGGGTGGGCAAACTATGGCGCAGGGGCCTTATGCAGCCTGTCAAGCTTATTATTCCTGCTTGCCGAACTTGGAGAAATTATATTAATAGTCAGTAAGTCATATTTCATCCATGTTTCCAGTGTTTTCAGAGTCATTTTAATAAAGGGGGGGACTTCAAAGACACTGATTTGGTTGCAACTTTGCTTTGGTTCATTTTCAATTGACATTAAAGCAACATGTTTTCTACATAATCCATGATGGATTTTATTTTCCTCCTATGACGTGGCTCACCAAAATACTCCATGCATCTGCTGCTGCTCCGCTACCCCCCTCTGTCACATTTTACAACCCACTGTGTCCCACCAGTCAAAGATTTTCCCACCACTGGTCTACTGGTCTAAGGCCTTTGTGGGAAAACAGGAAAAACCCTGCTGCATGATGACTGGGGCCTCTCTCTCTTAGTCAGCTCAGCTCCATCCTGACCAGGTCCTGGTCCTTCACCTGGTCTTCATGAAGAGTGAAGAGCTGTCGTCCATAAATGTGAAGCAAAGTGAAGGCCAGGGAGAGGAGAAGCTGACTGACTGACCTTGATAAGTGGAGTCCTGCCAAAGAAGAAGCCAAACAGATAGGCCATGATGTCATTGCAGATCACTATGGAGATTGGCACAATGAACCTGGAGAAGAAGAGTTGTCACAGCATTAGGAGCCATTCAGAGAGCTGGAAAGTCTCATCAGTCCTGGTGTGGATGAGAAACTGTGTGCCTTACTATAGTACTACTACTACTACTACTACTGCTACTGCTACTGCTACTACTACTACTACTACAACTACTACTACTGTCACTTTGAAGGTGTGAAAACAGTTAAAATTTAGTAATAACAGTGAATGAATGAATTACTTGCTTTTTTTTTTTTTTCAAACACGCATTACACCCACTGTTCCATGTAAGGGTTCACATGTGACTTCTAACCCGACTGTTCCCACTTCTAGCCACACAACACGTAAAAGCTGCCAGCGTGAAGCTCAGCAGGTGGTGCGATTCAGGGACGACCAGGCAGCCGATCCTGCTTACCAGATCATTCCTTCAAACAGGTTCTGAATGACAAGGTGGGACTGAGTAACCACAATCAACAGGGTCACATGGGTCCAAGCAAACTGGAATGGCAAACACAAATACAAAACACCACAGTGTCACTGCACAGGAATGTAGCCGCGCCTGCTCTGAAGTCGGCAGAACGTGTCAGAGAAACGGGGCATTTGGGGTGCGCACACAAACACACACACACACACACACACACACACACACACACACACACACACACACACACACACACACACACACACACACACACACACACACACACACACACACACACACACACACTGTGAATGGCACTGGCATAGGGGTCATACTGCAGAGTGAGATGGCACACATGACATCAGAACAAGGAAAGGTGTGGCACGTGCGTGTGTGGGTGTGTGCGTGTGTGGGTGTGTGCGTGTGTGCTGAGCAGCTGGAATTTGCCCTGTGTTTGGCTGTGCCGAGCGAGTGGCACATGGACGGTGAGTGTGAGAGTCATGCAGTCGATGATTCAAATCAACATGAGAGGAGAAACGTAGCAACTTAATTAGCAATATTAGCAATACAAAAACATAGCACAATGTGGACACATCAGCAAAGCAGATTGCTGACAATTTGGACATTTTTTTCGACAGCGTCACTTTCGCTGATGTGAAGGCTGAAATGTTCAAACTTCTGGAACACAACTAGTCATCTGCATGAAGTGCACTCGGGCGTCTGAAGGCCCCCGGGGCTAATAACTTATAAGCATGTCCCTAATTGGGCAGGGGAAAAAAATATCTTTTTTTTTCTCCTCAGACCAGGGTTAAGTGCGTGCAACATGTGTACTGGTGTGCATAATAATACACGCAAAAAGAAAATAGTTTGGGCAGATATAAGATGCAGAAATGTCGGCGAGTCATTGGCAGAGAAAGTGAGACAGGTAAAGAGAGGTTGGAGCGTTTGCAGAAGCCCTGCATTTATATTATATATAAATATATTATAATATATAAATATTATAAAAAAAATATATATGTGGCACTAGAAGATTACATCACTAACTAATTATTATTATTACTAATTACTTGTTAACTAATAATGGCACTTAAAAATTTCAACAACAGCTAAAAGAGAGCAGAAACAAAACAGAAAGTGGGAAGCACTGAGTCAGGTGAGGAACAGGAAGAGGTGGAGCAGAGGAGGAGGAGGAGGACGGGGAGGAGGTGAAGGAGGGGGTTACTTGGCTGATACACACCATATAAAATTGCAGGCGGTAATGTTTCTTCACTAAACTCAGCACAAACATGCAGAAACCTGCGGAAGAGTAGACAACATGCGGTCAGTTATTTCTCAACAGAGACGGTTGAGAAGAATAAACATCACATGGCAAAGAAACTGCTCAACTCAGAGAGATTCTTCTTTGATGAAAGGTCTAATTTCATCGCAGTACTCAGATCTTTTTCATCCCAGACCCCCAGTGGAGTGACCTTGAACTGTTAATTATCAAAAAAAAAGCCTCCAAGAGAAAAAACATTTACCAAACATATTTAGCCCTCTGTTTACAGTCTTGTGATTGGACCTTCTAGGTGTTTGGAACAGTGTCAAAACCAAGGCTGAGTCAGCACCTGGCTGGGGGTGTTTCTCGCCAACCTGGGAGACGTATACATGCCCTTTGTGACATCACAAAGAATTGTTTCCCAGAAAACATCAACCTAGTGTTTTTTGCCACTAATGTGGGACCTTTTTTTATTCGAGCCTTTCAGTTTTGGGTTGGGTCTCGGCTGCAGTCCTACACTCCAGCACTGGCAGCTGGAGGCTCCTGTGCCAGGTTTGTCCTCATAATCCTAGGAGAACTCAAGACTCCAGGGAGCCATTACTGCTGACAGATGGAGGCGGCGCCATCTGTTTTAGAGCGTCCTTGGGACTTTAAAGTGCAGCTGAATCCGAGCTGGGCCCATTTAAAGGCGCCAAAATCAGTTATTTCAATTAATTCATGATCATTATTATGATTGTTTGTATTTTTTTTTTTTTAAAGTCGTATGAGATAAGAGAACGATCTGGAAGCGTGACTCAAACATCTGTTGGCAATACTGGCATTTCTCATTTGAAGCTGTCCCTGTTCACACACCTGCAACCAGGGGCATTTATAACACAAAGACAAATACAAATTCATTATTATCGTTAGTACAAATCTAGCATTGTTACTGATCACTACAAGCCTCTGCAAGATCTGCATATGTGTGGCTGAATGAGGCCTGAGAAAAGAAAAATCAAAAGACTCTGAGCTCTAAGATCTTCCCACTTGCTCGGCGCCAGTTTTTTTTTTTCCCCAACCAGGATGTCACAAATCATTATCATAATCAGCTTGATAAGGGCCATGGCGAAACCACTCGCTGCAGCCTACCACAGCAATAAACCAAACTGGGGAAAAAAAGCCCTGACTAAGCAGGAGTGATTATTGCATTTTGAGCAGTTTTTTCCCACACTCCAGAGTTTACACTCCAAACCTCCAACCAACCCTCCCCACCCCCACGACCCCCTCTAAACTGTCCTTCTATTTGAAGCACCTCCACTTAGCAGCGTTTTGTCAACACGCCGGGATATCCAGTGAGAATGGTGTCAGCAGAGGGTGTGGAGGGGCCAAAGAGCGAGGCGGCGCCCTGGTAGCGGGGGGGAAGGAGGGGAGGGTGGGACTCACCTGCCAGGTAGAGGGCGAAGGAGATGAAGCGGTGGTAGCGAGCCAGGAACTGCAGCGGCTCCTCCCTCTGCACCAGCGCCCCGAAGTGATCGGCCACCGTCTCCCCGTAGAAGAAGTAGTTGACACAAACCAGGAAGTACCTGGTGGGAAGGAGAGGATTATGTTTCTCTTTCTCCTGTGCCCAGAGCCGTTTCAATAGCTGTGCTTTCATGACAGGTTTTCGCAAAATAAAAGCCATATTTCTAAAAAAAAAATTGACAGAGTACAATTGCGATTTGCAGGCGTTTCCATTGAATGGTGCGAAGCACAATAAGCCGTCATTCTTGCCATATTTAGGTTTTGTGCATTTCTAGGGGTCTTGGAAACGCAGCCGGTGACTCTTCTGGCGCTGCTGGAACTGTGTGTTGCACAGGCAGACCAAGCCAACCCTCCTGCTGCACGTTGACCCACTTTTGCGTCTGTGGGTGCATGTTGTCGAGAGCAGGGCAGTGATCTTTGCTCCTGGATGCAGCCCGTAAGAGCCTTCCTGTTAGCAAAACACTGCCAGGAAGAATGGCAGTGCATGTGCGTGTGATGATGATGATGATGATGATGATGATGATTATGATGATTATGATGATGATGATGCACTTTTAGGGGCCCTGCCCGAGTCAGCACTTCACTGCCGGAGCAGCACAGCTGGAGGAAATTCTCCCAGGTGGAGGTGGAGAAACATTTCAGTTTCCATGCAGCCTCCGGAGGGTGAGACTGCTGTGAGACTCTTTTGTTTCAACCTCCTTGGCTTGAAATGCCCGACGGGGCAAATTGTGGGTTTGTTCTGCTCCAACAGACTCTCCCACATTCACTGAAACACTGCGTGTACAGCGGTAGAAACACATTTTATGAACACCTTGTGCATTTGCATTTGTGACGCGTTGCATTAAGAATTAAGTCTCGAGTCTTCAAGTGCAGTTTGTTTTTCGTGCAGCCACCAACATTTAGCTGCACTTGCACTCTTCAGAACGGGGGTGTTTGAGCAAGATGACTTTGACTCTTGCAACACATCCAGAACGCAACAACCAAAGCAACTTATTTTCCTTATTTTGTTTTATCAACAATAGAAATGCTTTTGTGTGTCTCTGTTGTAGCTGCACCTTTTCAAACACAAACACAAGAAGATTCACTGGTAAACATTTCATTACAGTAATTAGGACTAAGGGAAATCTTCAGTATGTCCAAACCTTTTCTCCACCACTGTACGCGTTGACACACTGCGAAATCCATTCAACCTACCAGCTTAGTGTCCTGAACCAGGGCAGTTCATAGGAGCGGTACACTCTGTAGCCGATGGTGATGATTTCTTGGAAGCACTTGATTTGGATCGACATGACCTGAGTGAGAGGACGGGAACAGGACGGGAACAGGACGGGAACAGGAGGGGAGTAAATGATCACACTTAGTTAAAAAAACAACAACAAACTAACCGAGGGACGCAAGTGGATTTAAAATTCACAGGGCAGGAACATCCACACACAGAGAGGGGGCACCACTCTATGTGGAAACGGCTCTATTAAAAGCCTCAGTATCGTCGATCAGAGCCACTTACCAATAATATTAGAGCTATAGGTCCCAGGTAGATGATGAGGAAGAAGCCTGAGATCATGGCTAAAGACAAAACCCCTCGTATCCAGTAGTTCTTCCACCTGGTGGAGGAGAGAACATTGAAAAGTCCGCAAGGAGAGAGCCACATCGTTACACTGGAGAACAGGGAGTCAAACTCAGTGGGGCCAAAATGTCAAAGTGGGACAAAGTGTCGGTCCAACATTGATATTTATTGAAAAAATATCTCCCCCCAGATAGAACAGTGAACCTTTTCATACGGACCTCAAGCAAGTTTTGCTTCAACCTGAACATGGAACAAAGCAAAGCTTAGTACTATACATAAATAACTTCATATTGCACACATGCAAAATTGAATTTCAAATTAAAAAGAAACTAAATAAATTAAATGTTAAATTAAATCTTTTTCTTTGCAGCTTTCTGATTTAAATTACAACAGTAGCCCTTTTCCACAAGCTGATGATAAAAAAAATAAAATAAATAACAACAATAAACCAATTAAGTCCTAATAATATCCTTCAATGAACGTCCTGTCCTGACTGACGTGCCAAAATACCAGCAGAACATTCTGGGATTTGTCGTATCAGCGCTAAATGTGCTGTAATAGCGGAGGGGCCAGCAGCTCTAGCAGTGATTTTGTATTGGCCTCGCGTGCCAAACATAATGACACCGGCAGGCCGCTATCCAGTTCTTATAATACATCCATGATTGGCACTGAGTGAAGAAGAAGAACCAGGACCTTTACTTGCTGGTCATGTTTTCATAGCAGCAGTTAGAGCTCTATAAAGCACTGCTGCTGTTCACTCTTTTCTAACTCTTTGTTTCCTCTTTAAAAAGAAACACTGCACCAAACATGCTAGTGGAGACATGTTGGAGACATGTTGTAGACGTGCTCGTAGTGCGGTGAGATGTTCAAACTGTTAAACCGCTGCAGTTTCTGGCACGGGTCCCAGTGATTGGCCCCGTTTGCTCCCTCCGCCTCGTCACCGGCACGACTCCACGTGCGCGATGAGGCCACGTCCTCCCCCGGAGAGACAGTTATGCCAGGCCTTTTGTGTTTGTGCAGCAGCGTGTGTTGCTGCGAGGCAAACTGCAGCGCTGCCTGCAGAACCCCGGGCGTCAAACAAAAGGGAGGAATGGCAAAAAAAAATAAAAACAGCTCTGGAATCCCAGAGCGGAGCCCAGTGGTGTGAATGGAGACGGAAAAATGCTGCATCATGAAAAAAAGATGCTGCTGTGGGCTCGCACGCACACACACACACACACACACACACACACACACACACACACACACACACACACACACACACACCTCTCATCGACTGTCTGTCCTTGTCATGGTGTCAATCTGTTCCCTTCATTCATTTCCTGCTTCTCCTCCAATCAGTCCATCAGCTTCACTTCTCCTCACTGCTTTCATTTCATTCAGGGCAGCTCAGGCTCCGCCCCCTGTCGTTCCATCAGCGCCACTGTCTCTCTGAACTGCACCACGTCACTGCTCTCACCGCCGTGTCGTTAGCAGTTAGCAGTAGCACCCGTCATTTCACCTTCTCTCCACCAGCTCCAGCCTGAGGGTTGCAAACCCAAAATGCACAATGTGAACATCAATAAAAAATATTCTTAGTCGCTTGAAAACGCACCCATCTGGGTTTTACATTTTCCAACTGCAGGGCAAAGACCCAGAGGTAAGTGTGTGCTTGCAGTCGTACTAATTGTCTCATCTTCTCTTCATCTTTCTAAACCTCCTCCTCCTCCTCCTCTTCTCTTCATCTGTTTGTCCACAGCGTCTTCCTCCGCAGCACAACCAGCTGGTTGAGCCCTGCGGTCGTGCGGAGGATTAGTGTTTTCCTCCTCGTGAGCCTTTAAGCCTTGTGACCGGGCTGCCACTCATTGGTCACACCCCTGTGCCTCTCATTTCTATACCAAACATTGTCACTTGCCAGTCCCGGCAACGACTGCGGGTGCAGGACGGAAACATTGCGCAGCAAAACAGTCGCAATGATCGAGCAATAATATCAGTTACCACTGGACACCTCGGAGATTTGAAGTGTCTGAAAGGAAAACCTTGCTGTGACCTTAAAGCCGTTAGATAGATGAAGACGTAATGTTCATCTCTTTCCTTCTTTTTCTTCTTCTTTTCCTGATATCCAGACACTCTCTCATTTAATCTGAAATCTACCGGCCACAACTGAAGCTCCAAACCATCGTGATTTTCTGGGTAATTGATGAGAATTCTTTTAAGATGCAGGATCATCATCAACAACAACAACAACAACAACAACAACAACAAAAAAGAGGAGCGCAAAATTAAAACCACAATCAGCCTCTCCGTGGCCAGTAGATTCAGGGCGCGTTTCAGCATGTCGCCAAGTTGCAGTCTATTTCTGGCACAATTAGCCTACTTGCAGAGGGGAGAGGAGATCAATCAACATGTCAGGGACACTGTATGGAAGGGGGAAAAAAGGAAAAGGGAGGAAAGAACAGCACGTTACGGTCGGACTGCAGCTCATGGATCTCAACCCTCACTTGGTTCAACTGGAGGTCTGAAGACCAAGTAGCGGCTATGGCAGTTGAGTTCAAGTTAGTCAGCATTACTGGCTCACTTTGCATCACTTGAAATTAAACCAATTCACTCCTGTGCAGCAAACCAGACTAGACCGGTTAAACCGGAAAACCCGCCCAACTGGACTCCACTCAAAACCAGGAGGAAAACGGGCGAAATCTGGCACATGGTTACATGGTTGGCACAAGGAAAACAAGGAGCAGTACAAGAAATATTTCTTGCTAAATGACAGCAGGGTGTTGGGAGTTATGAAACACTCAGCGCTTTGGCAGAAACAGCAAAGGGAGTACATTCATCCAGAGTAGCTGGTACCTGGGTGGCAGTCCTTGCAGAGCTTTGTTCAGGCATAGTGGAGTGTTGTCGGTGTCTGCCGTGGACGGAGGAACGTCTGGAGTGTCGGCTTTCGAGTCGCAGTCCCCGTCTGCGTCGCCCTGCAGACCCACCCTGTCGTCGCCGTCCGCCTCCTGCCACACAAGCAAAGACACACATCGATATTGAGGCGACGACGAGAGAGGAAGAATCAGAGTGGGATTTGAAATAAAATAAAAATTTATGTTTAGAGGTGAACTTTCTGGAAGAGAAATGATGCTGTGAATGCTTAGATACGCTCCTGTTATGCAAAATTCACTCTAGGAGTGTTTTCTAACATGGGGTCAGTGTCTCCATGTGGTCAACAATGACCCCAGATGTGGCTTCAGTCCGTCCTATCGCTCCTTTTCTCGATCCGCTCCACTGCAGAAACCACTCGTCTGACCAAAAGAGGCTATTTTTACAAGCTTTGCAGGCTCTCCCGCACCTTTTGTGGGAGCTCAAGGTTCCTTTTCGCACACGAGAGGGCCTGCTGATCCTCATGAATGATTTTTTCTCCTTTCATGGTTACTTTTACTCACACGTTGCTAAATACGGTCATTTGGGGGGGGCAGCAGTAAGGTCAAGGGACTTTTATCCAGGGAAAGGGGGAAAAAAATAAACCCCAGCAGACCCCAGGTTCTTGATCCAGTGGCATAATCAGCTTGGAAAAGGCCAAAATCAGGAGAAGATGAAGGTTGAGACAGAAAGAAACAACTCAACTACTTGAGGAAGAGAAGATATTTCTATTTGGGTAAAAAAAAGAAAAGAAAAGAAAAGCAGAGTTTCTTCCATACCCAGAGAGAATCTTTGCTCAGGAGGTAGAGCGGGTTGTCCAATGACTGAAAGGTCAACGGTTCATAATCCCGCTCCATCCCAGTCTGTCGTTGTCTCCTTGGGCAAGACACTTAACCCACATTGCCTCGTACCAATGTGAGTGGATGTTGGGTGGTTGGTGGTCGGAGGGGCCGTTTGATTGGCTGCCAGGCTTCTGTCAGTCTGCCCCAGGGCAGCTGTGGCTGCACATGGAGCTCCACCACCACCAATGTGAAAGTGGTGTGAATGAATAATAGGGTTCAATGTAAAGTGCTTTGAGTGCCTAGAAAAGCACTATATGAAACCAATCCATTATAATTATTATTCTAAATTCATAAAGAGGCTTTGGCTCTAACTTGCCCTGCAGGAGTATTCTTTCTCAATGACAAAATTAATTAATGAATGAATTAACGGGAGTTGCTGACATGTTTGATTTATGGACCAATTTACCACGTTGGCTCTCCTATTATTTGCCGTTTCAATCCGCAGGATCAACGTGACGTCTTGCCGGCACAAAACAGTGACAAGCGCTCACCAGCTGTTGGCCAAAAAGATCCCATCACTGTAATTTTACTGATGAGCTTGGTCAACGGCTCGGTAACTTCATGCGCAGCTCAAAACATGCTTTGCTATTTACACAAAGGCGTTTCCAGTGAAGCCGCACAATTAAGCTTGTAATAAAAGTATTGAATATCTATTAGTCTACAAACAGCTTCACCACAGAGGTTGGAGAGCTCAGACTGCAGCTTTAGTCGAGAGTTACGTGATGGCTTTTTCCTGTCCTGCTGCGTTCGCCAAGCTGCAGGTGAGGGCCGCACGGTGACGCACTTCAGACCGCTGGGACGTCTGAGGGCATTTACTAACTGGCGCTGTGCAGATTGGAGCTGGGAGCAGCAGAGCATTAAGTCGGCCTGCTGCTGCTGCTGCTGTTGCTGCTGCTGTTGCTGCTGCTGTTGCTGTTGCTGTTGCTGTTGCTGTTGCTGCTGTTGCTGTTGCTGCTGCTGCTGCTGCTGACGCCGCCGGCAGCCCTGCTGCTGCTGCTGCTGCTGCTGCTGCAGGCTGCACAGACAGCCAGACAGCCAGACAGGCAGGCAGGCAGGCGGGCCGCCAAGGTCAGCTGTCATGTGGCGTTCTCAGCAGAGGCGAACCATCCCGACACCAGGAACAGCGCGAGGCAAGACACACACTTCTGTCACCGCTATGGAAAGCTTTTATCTGGACGATTAAAATCCAAAATCCAGGTTTTGTGAACATACATGTATGAATTTGGGATATTTATTGAAATATTGCAAGCAACATTTCAGGAACGTACGAAATAAATGAAACTACTATTATGGGACTTCAAGTAAATATCTGAATTTCCAGCAGGAAGTGACATCACGCCTCCACTGTGTGCGTTTCTGTGGGTGTTCTGCTGCCCCTTGTTTAAAGGCTGCGCCGGCCGTCCAATCATATTAGTTGGTGCACGTAAATCTTAAGCACGCACCTTCCTCCGATAGGTAGTGGGAGGAATAACCACTGCCACCTAGTGGTCTGGCATACTCGTTTGATGACGGGAAAAGAGGAAAGAGATTTATGTTGTCAAAAGCTTTGCGTGGACAAAAATCTGTAGTCCGCCTTTAGTGCTGAAGACTCGGTGTGCTGAGCTGTGAGTGAGATGTCTAATCCAGCTGAGCTCTACCAACACATCATTAACACTTAGTCACCGATTACAGTGAAAGTGCAGCTCCATGCAAACATGAACCTTAGGGTACGTTGCCACACAACCAGTGTCGATGAAGTGACCCTTCAACCTATCGGATGAGACGAACGAGCAGGCTGACTCATCCAGAGGCCACAGGAGCCACAAGAACTCAAACTTTGGACGACAACAACAACAACAGCAGCAGCAGCAGCAGCAGCAGCAACAGCTTTCGTAGCATTGCAAAACAGTAAAAAAAAAAAGAAAAAGATCCTACTGTGTAAAATTAGGCTCACACACACACACAGCATAGGATTTCAAGCCAAGTGAGTCATGTCAACAAACAGAAGTCACATGCAGTCATATGCAGCGGGAGCAGGATGTTGAAACTGAGGCCAACTGCTGTCTGGAGGCTGAGAGGACGTTTGCCATCCTCGTCAACAAGCCGGTGCTCAACTCAAGCTCTTGCAAAGTCGGTCTGTGTGAGAGGTTAATGAGGTGCGAGTTGAGTTTCTGTTTGTGAGAGGGTCAGCAACAGTCAGCGATAAACGAACGAAGGGTGCCGGAACGTGAGAAGGCAAAAGGAGAAAAGGGGAAACTGGTCCACAACACGAACAGGAATTACGGGTGAGCTGCAAAGGGATTCATGCAATCTGATTATTTTCATTCATTAGTCGCTCACTAGCTCCCGAGAGGCAAATCAGAGATTTGACGTCTTTATCGACTTATTTCAAATCCGGTAGTAGATCTGATTTTAGAATGAGCACCTCCAGAGGACAATCAATTCAAAAACTGTCAGTCCGTTTTGAGGAGATGAGCAGTACCTTCTCCATCTCACTCCCAAGCGGGAGAGAAGAGAGTATGTGCGAAAACAAAACTGACCTTTGTGACCCTGTGAGTTAGGATAAAGGATACAGACTTTAAACCCATAGTGTTTTTTTTGTGAGTGAACGTGTTTCAAATCAATATTGTGTTGACAGGATTTACCGTCATTCAGAAAAAGCCCAGCTCTCTATCAAATAACATTTACTCACTATTTACTCGCACCTTTGGTTTTAAATGCATAAAACATACAGGTGTAAATGTATCTGAATGGCAGAAAGAAAAGCCCGTGCAGTTTTTAGGTCATTGTGAACTCCATGGCACAGTTTCAAAGACTTACCGTGGAGTTTCTACGTGGCGAGTTAATCTGTAGGTCTGCTGAGATTGCTCAACAACCTCTGCATACATCAAACATGTGCTGGTTGCTGAATGTCTGGGTGGAGCTCTGAGGCGGAGAGAACGATCTGAATTCCTCCCCATAAGGTTTCAGAACAATATTTAAGCTGCGGGTTGCTTAGTAAAGGTAAGAAAATGTTTGATTTTCGTGAATCCGTCCATTGTCAAAAAGGTCAAATTCTCAGACCCCTTGACCTAAATACAGTGCCATCACTGTAACAGAAGAGGCCGTAGATAAATTCATATCTGCCTAAAAATGGGAATGAAAAGCCGATCTTGTGTAATTACAAGAAAAAAACACAGTGGACAGTGATTTCATGAGAACGCGAGGCATCAACAAGCCCAGTGTGCGTGTCCAATCCTGAACAAGGCCATTCCTTTATCCCTGCTCTTCCTGAGGTTTCACACCCCAACAACCCCCACACTGAAACTGAGACTGGAATCTATTCCATCACCATATGACCTGTCCTGCGGAGACTCAAATGCTCATGTTAATCCATCTAAAGATCCCCAATGGAGCCTTCAATAGGACTTTGTAAATTGTAACTTATTCCACAATTTCACTTTCCTAAATTCCACAAATTCAATTTTTTTTTTTGCAGTATTTTTCAACAGTGACACATGGCCATCACATCGGATAAGTCCACCTTCCGTTTCATGGGCTTGAAGGATGCTTTCTAAAACACAAAAGTTAGAGAAGTTAGCCCCTAGTGGTTTCTACCCCTCCCAGATTAGCAGCAACAGCCCCAGGCAGGTGTCGGTTCCTCCAACCTTGTTCCTATTAACATATTACAAAGATTTGAAGGAAGAAATCACTTCCAACAGGAAAGAAAATAAAGGCAATTAGTGAAAGAGCCTCAAAACAGCAGGCAAAACGAAAGCTCTTTACTGTAGATTTATTAAATGCATTTAAACATGTATATTTCAAAGCAAAAAAAAAAAAAAAAAAAAAAAGCAGAATGTTGGTATAATATTCAATGGAACCTTTAACATAGATGTCAAAACAAGATTAGACTACCTCTCGTGCTGCCTATACATTCAGCCAGGCTTCTGTAACTCAGACTGAATTATTAAGAATGAATGACAACGATAAATATATTACTCATACATATAATCATTTTTTCTTTCTTATCATTAAGTTAAAAAATAAATAAATCCCCATTTCCTGCCTCTTAATTCCCAACTCCAACAACTTCCAGGCTAATTAGCCTGCTGTCAAACACCGAGACGCCTGTCAGAGGCAGACACTCGCTCATTTCCGCGACGACACTTTTCACCACGACAGACAGGTGTCAAAACGAGGAGCCCAGGCCACCACAGTGGCAGTTCACAACAACCGCCTGTCGTTATTTCCCAACACAGAGCCGTTTTCGTCGGAGCGTTGCTGCGGGATTAACGGAGCAGCAGCGGCGGCTAACTAGCGCCAATTAGCTCGTAGCTAACTCGCTAACCCCAAAACCCTCCGCTTCTTCCCGGCCGCCGTCCCACGCAACGCAACGCAAAGCACCGCAACCGGACTAACCTGTTCCGCGGCGGAGGTTGCGAGGCGAAGCGGGGGAGCATTTTGGCTCGTCCCAGGGAGATTTTTGTTGGTTAAGTTTGTCTTTTTGTTTTTGTTCTATTTTTTACCTTGTCGCTGATATTGTCGGTGCTGTCCGGGTCCTCTCCGCCGCCGCCTCGCCTCCTCACCTCCGTCATGTTGAGCTCGATCCTCCGCCGGGACGTGAAGGTGTCACATAAGCCGAGGCACTGACAGCCGGGCAGCGAGCAATAAGAATAATTCCTGGAGCTCTGTGTCTAATAAAGTTCCAAGTGTGAGCTCGGGTCCTTGAAGGTCACTATATTTTATTTTTGGCCCCGGAGTGTGTCAGCGTTGCAGCGGAGCCACACGGGCGACTGGCGGCAGGACTGCGTGTTTGTTTATCACCGCAGTGGGTCCCCCACGTCCTGCCTGGCTGCTGCTGGCTCCTCCGCTTTCGTCTCACCGCCGTTAAGATTGGTAAAGCAATAAAGCACACAACTTCCGGTGCCGACTCTCAAATTAAATGCTCTGTTTACTCCCAGATAATCTCAGGGGTGGGCAAACTTTTTGACTGGTGGGGCCACAGTGGGTGTTAAAATTGGACAGAGGGACCAGAGCAGCAGCAGATGGATGGAGTGTTTTGGTGAGCCACCTCATAGGAGGAAAAAATATATCAAGGGATATGTAGAAAACAAATGTAGCCTTACGGCATTTAGCTCTTTATTGAAACTACTCTTAAAACAAAAAAATGTGTGAAATACTGCTATTTTATGACTTTTAATATCATTCCTTCAAGTTCGGCCGTAGTTTTCCCATGCGCGGGCTAGCTAGTATGGGTTGTTATGCAGGTATTTTTTTTAGGGAGGTTTATTTGATGGCTTCAGTCCACAAAGTACTTCCGGGTTTAGTCCATCTAACTTTACACAGGTCTGCTGCTGCGTTGGGACAGTCTATCTCTTCCAGCCAGCCAGAGTTTGGTCGAGCAGTTCAGCTCGTTGCTGCGACACCGACGAGTGGGAACAAAAACTGCCATTATTCTAACAGTCTGCTATCATTATGTATCGTCTTTTATGTAAAAAATAATTAGTTGTAGTCAGCCAGTAAGTTAGTGTTGAATTAGTGTAAAATTTGAATGAATCCTAGGACACAAGGGGTTATTATAATTCATTTAGAGACACTAAAAATGTCAAAGTGAAAGCACTTTTGTATAAAAACATTAGCATTGTAGCATTGCGTTACATTAACATGTACTAAAAATTTAGCAGTTTCATATATACTTAATATCAGTATCAGTATTTAAGACTACAAGAGCTCATCCAGTGCCTTGTCACTCACTGTTGCTGTTTGTATTTTCTCAATTTCTTTCATTTACCTTGTGCAAGTGTACTCAAATGTAAAAGAGAGAGAGAAAAAACAAGAGGTCTTTCGCTTGGTGGTAAACAGCAATTATTTATTGAAATGATATTAAAAAGAATAAGTACCAGATCTATTGCATTATTGTAGCATTTTGTTACTCTACTGTTTTTCTTTTCTCTTGTAGGATGGAGTGAACACAAATATACAAGGAACATTCAGCTATCACAGATTGCACACCAGATACTGTAGTTATGCAGTCTAAAACAAGACCACCAAAATGATCCAGGAATTCTTCTTTTCTTTTTTTTGTCTGTGTCCTCACCCCCACCCCCCACCCCAGTCGTCTTCTCAGTCCATATTTTAAATTTCCCATAAAGAATACAAAAGTCCACTCAGAGTTGGGGACACAATCTCCGGCTCTGTACACAAACCTGTTGGTCGGGACAATTCAGACGTAACCTTCAGAAAAAAACCCGTCCCGCCCAGAAAAACTGGAACCAAAACAATAATATAATGCCGAGGACATGTACAATGCACTGACACAGAAAGTCAGCTGTGTTAATAGACATGCAACAAGTAACAAAACTTGCTGAAATTGGGAGAAAAAGAAAAATCATTAAAAAAAATCTGAAACCTGTTTTGCATAAATACTTTGTACAGTTCATTTATCCGCAGTAAAATGCACCTTTCTACTAAAACGTCAGAGTAAAACCACATTCAGTAAAATCCCGTGATTCCTCTCCGCTACTTTATTTTCTTTTTTGTACACGTGAAGGTGCAAGCAAACGCTCGATTGATAGAAGCCGACTGGGCTGGGTGGCATGATTGCACGCTAAAGTACAGTACGTAAAAACCCGAATGATATAAGTCAGAGAAAAACAAGAGTGCATATTTAGATTTTTCTCCATCATGACATCAGGGAGTCGCGGGGGTGAGTTTACGGTACTTTCTTAAAAATGTGCGTTTTCATCTCTTCACGTGGGCTTTATGAAGTTTGTGGCAAAGGACAGAAAGCAGCACTTAAACACACGACTGTTGCCAACAGAGCTGCAAAAACAATGTTACGAAAGAAAAAGAAAAATCACACTGATGTCGAGACTAAAGCCAGCAGCTGCAGCAGCCCTCAATAAAATCCATCATCTCTCATTTCTGCCTCTTCCATGTCTTCATGACAGAACTTTGAAATTAATTTTCTTGCCTTCCTTGTGATAGCAACTGATTCCACAAGCTGAAACTTCGAACGTCACCTTGACATCTCCTGTACCATCATCATCTTCGTCGCCTTCACCCCGCCGGCTTATCTACTCAGTCAAGCTCTGATATGAGTTTATGGAGCAACCTTGACACTAAAGTGAGTAAATCTCAGCAATGACTGAAAATGTAAATGAAACACCGGTGCAAGGAGATGGTTAAAGTTTAAAACTGTGTGGGGTTCAGCCTTTGTATCTCTCATTTGTTTGACAATCCACAGAATCCCTAAAACTAGAGAATAAATTTCACAATTTTTTTGTCCTTTCACGCCGCGTCAACGCAGATATTCAATTAAATTACCGAATTTCTCAGCTGAAATCTCTGGACACGAGTCAAACGGCAACATCCCGAAAAATCTTCACCCCTCCCGAGGAATTCTAACGCTTCTGTTCCTTTGCGCCTGGCTGCTGCTGCTGCAGCTGTTGCACAATCTAAAACTGACCTCGGTAATTAAAGTGTGTGGAGTGCAACATGTACTGATCTGCTGTATTAATGCCTGAAGGGTCAGACTGGAGGTCTGCAAACGTGGAGACTTGGTAGAAAAAAAATTCAATACATATTAATAATAATAATAATAAAAAAAAAAAAAGAAGTCCCTTTTGAGAGTGCGTTCACTTTGACGCCACGCGGTAGCTCAGTAAGGCTTCGCCCAAGAGACACGGCGGGGAAATAAATGTGCAGCGACAATCACATGTGCATTGAAATTTGACCATTTCACAGACGACGAACCCCGGAAAAAATAGAAATGACAAAATTAATAAATCTCATTAAAAAATGGACTGATATGGTTCAAAAAAAGGAAGTCAAACTTGAAATGATAACGCATCCAGTCTTCAGACAGCAGCAACACGAAAAACCCTCCCTAAGGGAATCATATAAAGGACAGAATATGATATATCTATATATCTATATATATATATGATAGGCTTTAACAACAAAACAACTGATCAATACAATTTGGCAAACAAAAAAGGAAAAGACGAATGGATCTTTCTTTTCTCTCCGACGATGTTGGTGTACAACACACACACACACACACACACACACACACACACACACACACACACACACACAGAGAAAAAAAACAGTTTTGTAAACAACAAAAGGAAAATATAAAAAGACATAAAAGAGAAAATTGCATAAACTAGACCCTCAGTAAAAGTCGACCCACGGAATATTAATTATGGACATTCATTCCCCTTCCTGGCCTGCGGGTTTTTTTTTCTCCTGTGGACTCACTGTGAATCGTGACGCAAAACTACACAAAAGTTGTCGGTTTTTTGTTGTTGTTGTTTTGTATTGAAGCCAGAAGTGGTTAGTCACAACGCTATGTTACAGGCAATTTTATTCATATTTTTTCTTCTTTTCTTTATTTCATTGACCTTATATTTTATTTTATTTGTTGTTGTTTTTTTTTTTGTTTTTTTTTGTTGTTCTCTGAGTTAAAAAGGCCATGGTCAATATTTACACTATGAACAAGGTTTTTTTTTGTTGTTGTTTTTTTAAGAGCGTCTTGGCGGTGGCGGCAGCGACTGATACTAGTGTGACGTGGTGGGTTTTTCTCCTCCTCCTCCTCCTTGTCTTGGGTACTGACTGTCATAGTGGTGATTACAGGACCACCCCACCCCTCCACCTCCCTCTCCCGTGCTTATGAGTTTCATTCTGCTTTGCCGGCGTTTTCGTGACGGAGGTTGGCTCTCCAGTCAGCTGGTTACAGCACGGTTACTGGACGTGTTTAAGGGGGAGGGGCTTCCAGGGGTGTGAGGAGGAGGATGAGGTGGAGGTGGTGGTCCCAGGTCATGGGCTCAGTTCTTGGCACCGTCCTCGGCGCTGCGCTCGTGCTGCAGGTTGTAGTAGCAGTTCTGACAAACGCGCACCGGCGACGAAATCTTCAGCCTCTTGATTTCCGACTGGAAGCGACTGCACCTGGGGGACGGACGCAAGAAGAGCGGCCACGGTTACAAAGTCAGAAGCAAAACAAAACAAAAAAAAAGGAAGCAACACTTGAAAAAAAGGATAGAAGCGTGAGTGAAAGTCTCACTTTTGGCAGAAGAGCTGCCCGCAGTTCCTGCAGTGGTGGCGTCGCTCGGTGAGCGAGAAGCGGACGGTGCAGCCGGAGCAGCTGTCCACCACCTCGTCCTTCACCCAGTGGTCGGCCGCAGAGCGACCCGGCTGCTCGCTCACCGACCAGCTGAAGACCCGGCCGCGTCCGTCGCCCACCAGGATCTTACTGTGGTCCCTGAGCCATGGGGGACGGTGAGGGAGTGAGGAGGGGGTCAAGAGGAGAGGAGGAGGAGGGAAGACAAGGAGAGGAGAGAAAAAAAACAGAAGGATGTTAAGCCAGACGTGTTGGAGTATTTTGTTCCTCGTCTGACATTCTTGTTAAGATCACGTGGCACTGAAACTCCTCGGTGCTTCTCTTACTTGGAGATGGCGAGGGATGTGATCTCGGCTGGGTGAGCGTTGTCCTTGCGATCAAACGCCGTGTGCATGGTGAGTTTGCTGCGGAACACCAGCTGGCGCTCCCATCTGTAGCCTGGACGCACGGAACGAACACACACACACACACACACACACACACACACACACACACACACACACACACACACACACACACACACACACACACACACACACACACAGCAACCTTCTCATTAACCAGACTCTGCACTGTCAGGGTGGTTGGAGGTCTGTTTGTTGACTCCCTCCCTCCTGAATGACTGACTGACTGACTGCCTACCCGTCCTCAGCTGGTTATAGGTGCGTGCGTCCATGGCAGCGGGCTGGAACGCCGAGCTGTGGCCCGAGTGAGCCGGGTGAGCCGGGTGAGCTGGGTGAACCGGGTGAGCTGGGTGAGCCGGGTGAGCCGGGTGAGGGTGGGCAACCTTCGTCTGGCCCTCGGAGTAGTTGACAAACACAAAGCCGTCCTTCTCATCGATGCTGAGGGTGTCGGACCAGCGGTGCGAGTCGTCGGAGCTGCTGTCCATCGACCAGGAGGCTCCGGCCCGGGCTGAAGGACCTACAGCGAGCACACACATCAATGCACCAAGGCCTCTGAAGTCAGACAGACGCCTGTAGGCTGGAGGATTGAGCGGCGCAGGGCTGGTGTGGTGCGGCACCTCTGGGTCTGTGGACGGCGCTGCCCGGCTGGCTGCCTCCGCCAGTGGACGGGTTGCGCGGTGCTTTGGGCTCCTGGCTCAGACTGGGCTCGTCGCCCTCCGAGTCGCTGCTGTCGTCGTCGCCGTTCTGACTCTCGCCGCCCTCTGCAGGAACAATCACGCATTTATGTTGTTCTTAACCAAACGAACAAACGCACTGGGGTACTTTGCATGCGCACACACGCCCACTGGGGAGCGATATGAGTGGCGAGTGGAGCGATGTCCCACACATGTATGCACACTTATGCACTTTTACATCTTGCAATTCTACACTGCATACTTTAAAAAACCTCAGTACTACTGGCATTGTCACTTTCTTACCTCAATTTTTTTTTAATCGTAATTATTCTTTTACTTCTTTATTTTCAATATTCTTTTACTCTCCATGCACTTTTTTTTATTTTTTATGTATGTATATATTTTTTATGTCTTTTTTGTTGATGACTTACTGTGCAGCTGAGAAACTCAATTTCCTTCAGGATAAATATAGCTCTGATCAATCCATCTATCTAAATAAAGGAGTGTCTTCTTCTCCATGGATGTGATAGGATGATAGGTGATACGATCAGACTCACCGATCTTCTCCTCGCCGCAGCAGTCAGGCACGTCTGGCTCGAGCGGCACTGGAGCAGGAGTCTCTGGGACCTGGATGAACTCCATCCTCCAAAACTACGAG
Organism: Nelusetta ayraudi; assembly: GCF_046127955.1. Taxonomy (NCBI): domain Eukaryota; kingdom Metazoa; phylum Chordata; class Actinopteri; order Tetraodontiformes; family Monacanthidae; genus Nelusetta; species Nelusetta ayraudi. The sequence goes on from NW_027466142.1 coordinate 1,617,662, forward strand.
ACACATTCAAAAGGCCAGTGATCTAAACCATAGCACCATCTAGTGGTAAGAGACACACGTATGCCTACTTTTTTTGGAAACTGTGATATTTGACTGAAATGGATAAAGCACAAGACTCCACCTTAACGGCCATTTTCACTTTTGGTGACTCCACAAAACAAAGAAATATAAATATTTTCTGATGTATCTGACAGAACCCTGTAAATATTATAGGATGGATGTTTAAAAATAAGGTTCAGGTTTTTTGAGTGAAAATAAAGACATATTGTACGTTATTACATATGAATAGCTCAATGGGACTTCCTGATTAATAAAAAAAAACAAAAAACATACACAAAGCCTCAAAGTTAATGTGTATCCTTCAGGAATCAGCAGCCATCAGGTTAATTCGAGTAAACAGGCCTGGTTACCCTGACGACGCCGTCCGAGTGTCCGGTGACGATGACGTTCTGCGTGTCCCACTCGTTCATCTCCGACACGCAGCAGCACAGGATCTGCTGGCTGCGGCCCGTGAAGGTGTTGGCGCTGGCGATGGGGCTGCCGTTGATGCTCCACACGTGGATGTAGGTGCCGGCGCACGACACGATGTCCCCCTGCGACACCGGAGGCGAGACGACGCTCAATGACCGCTCGCTCACTAAATGAGAGTTCTGAGGAGAGTCTTCCTTCACAACCCACCGTCAGCTCGTTGATGCACAGGGCGGAGACGGGCGCCCGGTGGCCCCGCAGCTGCGTGACGAAGGAGAGCTTGTTGAGGTCCCAGATGATGCAGGTTCGATCCCGCGAGCCGCTGACCACGATGCGGTACGTCGATGACGCCGTCAGGCACGTCACGCCGTCCGTGTGACCCAGCAGCGCCTGGAGGAACACAGCAAACAACAGCAGCATTAGGTTTTCTTAATATGATGATAGATCATAGATGTTATATTACACATATTTTTCACTCGCAATTTTTTAAAATGTGTTTGCCGCCATCGGTTTCACTGTGCTTGTACAATGACAACAAAGAAATTATATTCTGCTCTATATTATTCTATTTATTGAAAGAATAACTAGCAACAGATGACAAGGATGATGATGATGATCATCATCATAAGATGGAGGTGCAGCAAATATTCAAGATTCAATAAAAGTACATTTTAAAAGAATTTAATTAAATTTAACAAACACAGAACGCAGAACTTGTGTGTTTTCCTCTACCTGTTTAAGCGTCAGTGACTTGGCCTTCTCCTTGCAGGTCCCCGTCTCCCACACACAGATGGCAGTGCTGGTGCCTCCAGTGATGACCAGCTTGGGGTTGGGACAGATGGCACAGAGGATCTGACCCCACTCTGACAGACACTCGTACACCACCAGCGCCTGGAATCAGCACAGGACATGATTGGTGGAACACAAAGTGGGATGCGCACGTCTGGACTGCTGCTGTACTTCCAGTCGAGCGCCAGCAGGGGGAGACAGTGCCACTTCTAAATGTTGACACAGCAAAGCCCAGAGATCTCAGGTTCAAAAGAGCGTCAGGATGGTTCCCAACCTTGTCAGACTCATAGTTGGCCAGGCGGCAGCTGAGGTCGGCGTAGCCCCAGGCGAAGGTCTTGCTCCAGGTGGGAGGGACCAGAACTTTGTTTTGCTCCACTGCCAGGATGCCCTTATCGGTGCACACGATCTGTCCCACGGGCTCCTTCAGCTCTAAACAGGTTAAAACACAGGACAGAGTATTTAGTGGTGCTGGAGCTGACGAGCGCACCGCCGCAAGTCTGAAATACCTTTGACGGGCGCCAGAGAAGGTCTGAGATTGTCCAGGTGATGGAAGAAGATCTTGTCGCTGTTGGCGTTGGGCGGAATGCTCGCTACGTCGCCGTTGGCTTTGCTGCGGACCCGTTTGGGAGGATGGGGTTTCTTAAAGAGCTGGAGGGGAGAAAAAAGGTTCAACTGTCAGAGGCTGCACAAAGATAAGGAGATCGAGGGAGAAACACCTCGTCTGAAAAGCTGCTAAATGATGGTGTTAATTAAGGAAATTTAAATTCACTGAATTCTAAAGTTAATTTAAGTTACTGTAACATAAAAATGAATAAAGCCACATTCATATAAATTAAAAGCAGCGCTATAATGTGGTAGTGAAATTACCGGGTTATTTTCTGAATGTTGTGTCATTTGAGTTCTGGTAAATTAAGTCAAATGATCTTTATCATCCCAAGGGAAATGTGTATTAGGTTTAGAGAAGCACCAACTGCATCCACAATCAATAGACAATATATAGGTTCAATTAGAAAAACAAAACAAAACAAAAAAAAACAATTCTGACATCACTGAAGACAGGAAGGTTAAGCTGGTTAAGCTTCTGCTCTTATTCAATAGACTCCTGCAACCAGACCAGGCCACAGTGATAAAAGGCCTAAGACAATAAAAAGCTCCAGGCGAGCAGTAAAGAAAAGCTCCATGTTCCGAAACACAGCGTCAGTCTCACCTGTTTGGGAATCTGCCCAAAGTTGTTGATGAAGCCGATGGTGGCTGTCTCCTTCAGCGGGTCGTTGATGTTGTAGATGTCCACTTGACCCTCGTAGAAGAGGTGGTGGAAGACGTTGACGGCCTCCACGGCTGGAGGGCCCTGCTGCTTGTAGCCAAAGATGAGGTCGATCCACTCGTGGAGGTGGGCCGACACGTAGTCGCACTCCAGGGCCTGCAGAAGAAGACACCGGTTAGTAGCTGCGTTTCCGTGACGTCTTTTTTCACAAAATAAAAGCAACTTGAGGAGGAGGAGGAGGGTGGAGGTACAAAACACGTTGCCATAAATCTGCATTTCCATGTTGTTTGCTGTGAAAAGTAAGGCTGCCCTCTGCAGCGACCCGATGTGAAGCCCACCTCTCTGTGGACCCGGATGAACTCCCGCGGGTCGCCCTTGGCCCACGGAGGCAGGATGACGTCACCCAACTTGGTGCCATTCTGTTTGGCTCCTGAGATTCCCCCCCAAAAAAAGCAGAAAGGAAAAAAAACATTCACGTCATTGAGCTCTGACTGACCCACAGCGCCCCCGTCTGGTGCTCGAGTGTCATCGTGCTCACCCAGGTCGAAGTTGTTGGAGTTGAGCAGGAACTCGGGCAGGTAGAAGAACTCGGGGATGAGCTCCTTGACGTCGGCCATGTTGTGTTTGGAGGCAGAGAGCCAGGCCTCGCGCACGCTGTGGAACATCCTGTCGGCCAGGTCGAAGTGACCCCCCTGGTGGTCACATGACACACACACATGGTTAAACACTGATTCACTGACATTCATTTCTCCTTTGGGATTCTAAAGGAACTATAGAGCTAAGAGCTAAGGACAAAATCTTAAAGAAATTCTGTACCAGTCAAAAGTTTGGACACATACTTCTGATTTAATGGTTTGGTTGGTCAGTATGTATGTACTGTGTACAAAGTGTGAAGATAAAGAAGAAACAGGTGTGTCCAAACTCTTAGCTGGTAGTGTATACCTGGGACTTTGCCACAATAAAAACGTTAATAATATTTTGACAGCAAGTGTGAGGTCTGACCTGAAGTCTGAGGAAAATCTGAGTGAACGGCTCCATCCGAACCAGGTAAGAGGCTACGATCATGGCTGAGGAGTAGTGGGTGCCGTAGTGGTACGCTGGTGTTTCACCTGGTAGAACAGGCAGGAGGTGTGGGGAGGGAGGGTAAATAATAGATGAAATTAATTATTTAATAAATGTCTTCCAAGGAAGCTGATTTGCTTTGTGAGTTCTGTTTTTTCCTCCAGTTTCTAATACGGTAGAATTTGCGTCAACACGTGGAGCATTTCCACCTCAAATAAATTCAACACGTCTCACCATTGGGGTCTTCCCAGTCCTTGTACCTCTTCTTGTACTGTGTCAGCCTGTCGTCAGTCTGGGCGCCCATGGGCTTGGACAGGTTGCGGAATGTTTTGGGGTTGTTCAGGTCAAGTTCCTGAATGACACGACATCAACAGCGTTAACACAAAACAAAAAAAAGGATTGAAAGGGAGACTTTTTTTTACCGGTGATGCTTGAGGCGCTCACCTCTGAGTCAAAGTCAGCCAGGATCCAGGGGAAGACGGGATACTGCATCAGGTCGTTGTATGAGCGTCCGGCCAATGTGTTGAGATGCATCAGGTACTGGAAATTACTGATCTCCCCTCGCTGTCAAAGCACAAAGGGCAAAGGCTTATTCCTTGCTGTTCGCAGCTCACCTGTTGGATCAAAGTTTAAACCAGTGGCATCAAGGTTCTCACCTCCCATCGCTGGGTCACCGACTTCTCACCCACCAGCGTGCTGAGGAGGCCCGACCTGACGCAAACACAGCAGAGGTTGAGTTAAAGCAGCTAACGTTTTTAGCATCTCACTAATAACAGGGACCTTTGTCATCTGGATCAGCTCCTGCTAAAGAACCTACCCCTGCTCCACGCTGGTGTTGGGCCTCTGGCCTGATACTGACTCCGAACTGTCTGCCAGTGAAGGCACCACCGCCAAAAACCTGCAGGGAATTAAAATTAAAATTCAATACTTTTTATCCGCCTTAAGGGATTACAGAAATGAAATGAAAATGGCGGGAAGAGTTAAGGTCAGAAATGTTGTTGCGACAAGAAGCTCTGACAAGCTTCGGGTCACACTGGGGAATTAATTCCATTATCGCACAAAAAGATAAAAGCGACGCAGTTAGCAAAGTATCTTTGGGCGATGGAACTGCAGTGTTTCCAAGTCAGCACTACATCATCTTTTGCTTGTTTCAAAGGTTGTTGGAATTTATATTCAGCACCTTTGGTAAACTTTGTTGCGGACTCCTTTCTGGAAGGCCAGCAAGTAGTTCCTCCCGTCTGCAGAGAAGACCTCCACCGCCATTGGCTGCACGACGGTGATAAGGAATGCAAAAAAAAAAAAGTTAAATCCAGTCCAAACTTCACCTGAAAATCCTTTGTAAAGGAAAAAGCCTGCAGTGTGGAATCTTGTCGCTCACCTGCAGCAGGTAGCGCCTCTTGTGCACCTCCTTGATGTCTTCGTAGGCGAAGATGCTGCAGGTTCTCTTCAGCTGGCTCTGTCCTTGTCTCGCTCCTCTGGGGATGATGGCCTCGTGCAAACTGCACAAAGACAAGGGGCAACGACGACAACCATGATCAGATAAGCTTTCATCACGGTAAATCGTAAAGACGCCTGGGAAAAAACACTCTGGTTGGCAACATGTGAATTAAACAGACACGAAAACACACAAACATTCTTGTGTGTCTTGAGTGTGAAACCTCTTTTAAAAGCCTTACATTTTTAATTTCACCATGCAAATTTCCATTTTCTTTAAAGGACATTTAACTCCCGGCTTATCTGGTATGCAAAAAAGCTATTTTTACAGAGTGGCGCTATCGAGAGGGTACAAAAGCACAACATCTGCTACTTCTTTTTATGTCTTGGATGAAAAGACACAGTTCCCCAGATAAACATGTCACGGTTCTCCCGAGCTCCACAGCGCATGCTCTACCAGCAGCATGACATCATCTCCCACCGCAGCGTCTGGGAGGATGATGTCATCCCTTATTCACCACAGAAAAGTCTGAACTGCAAGTCCGCTGCGACCTGACAGACGCAGATGCGCTGAGACCTACTTGGGAGGCAGCGTGTCGATGTCCCTGATCTCCCGGGACACGGTCATGGTGTAGCCGTCGATGACGTAGAAGTGCTCCTTTCCAAAGAGCAGCAGACCCTCGCTTGTGTCCAAACCCTGGACCCGGGCACAGCGGTACATGTGCTGGATCTGAAACAGTCAGCAGAGCGAAGAGTTTACACCCAGAATTGAGACAAGAACAGCGTTTGTTTGTTTTTGAGCAAAAAAGTCCCACTTTTTTCTGTCAAGTATGGTAACAGAAAGGAGTCTTAAAACATTTGGATGCTTTTAATTTCTCTTCCTGTACTTACAAAAACCAATCCTGACAATACTAATATTAACGGTTTGAGCCACACGTGCAGAGAATAAAACAGATTTCAAAAAGTCTTGATGCCCTGATGAAGTAACCGTCAGACAGTCTAGTCCGCTGGGAAGCGGCTTGCATGCTCTCTGACCTTTTCTCCTTCCTCCAGTAGGCGCAGCAGGGATGTGTTGTCGGTCCTCTGCTCCTCCTCGGGCCCTCCGGACTCCAGCAGCTGCTCCTGGAGCTGCTCCTGGCTGTCTTCATCTGCCCCGTCTGCAGTGGAGCGGGACCTCTTCAGCGGTGCCTTCACCAGGCCTGCAACAGCACAGCGGAGAGAGAGGTTTTCTTCATGTGAACACTGGACCACTATCCCAAAAATAAAAAAGCTGCGTGGCCTGCGTACCTTTGACCCTGGCGATGGTGTCCTCGCCGTGCTCGGGCTCGTGCTGCGCAGTCTCTCCCTCGGTCGTGTGCTCCACAGAATGTTGGTACATGCCAGGGTTTCCAGACAACAAGCGCACGTAGTACTCCTTGCTGTCATAGCTGATGGCCCGCCGGTATCGGAGAGGCTTCTGCACAGGGAGGTGGGAGTGTGATGAAGAGAGGTCAGTCAAGGTTGTTGGGTTTTTTTTCTTGGAATTTTACTTTCTAGCAAACTTAAAATGAAGTGATAAAAACACTTTCACAAACAGTTACAAACTGACTTTTTGATTGAACTAAAGTCCCTTTGAGCACTGAGTGCAGTTACTTGTTGTAAGTAACTTTGATTGATTGATTTTTTTCCCCCAGTTTGTTCTGTTAGTTGGCACCTGTGACACTCTAATGTTACATACGGACAAAAACACAAACAACAGCAGCCAGAAAAGACACTGAAAAAAGTCAAGCAACAACATATATAGAACATATAACAATAATATGATGAATGCGGTTTAGCTTGGCTCAATAAGGGAATGCAAACATAAAGCGCAGGAAGTTATCAGGACCATGGCCAGCTGAAGAGAAAGGTCTTGCATCTGAACTAAGGAAGATGTAAAATATTTAGTCACTCTTCATCACACGCAGGCATCGAAGCACACAAGGGAAATTATGGACGTTGGGTCATTATGAAAACCACCGAACTGAAAAAAAAAAAAAAAAAAAGGATTCTTTTAATTCCTTCAAGCACGTCAGTTGTGGCCATGCAGTCACACCAGGAAGGTACCTGGGCGTATTCAAGGAGCCCAGGCAGGGCCGAGGGTAACAGGGGCACCAGAGGTGGATGACACGGCTGAAGAGCAACACCCGAAATGGAGGATGAGGGTGTTTTAATGTCAGCGGCACGGAACATTTGTAAAGTCACTGCAGGAGATAACTGCCACTTGACAGGGTGACTTGAAAGTTCTCCACGTCAATACTTAGATCATTTTTAGATGCGACAGCTAGAAGGAGGCCGTGTTTACTGCGAGAGAGAATTTCAGTGAGTGCAATCACTTTTTGCAAAACAGTAGAGAATGTTCACGGTATTAAGGAAACTGAAGAGAAGAGGAAGTCATTTTATTTCAACTCGCTAGGTGTTTTCTTTAAGTCACCAACAGACACAACTACCTGCGCTGAGTTGGTGTTTGGCTCGACCTCAGGGATGTACGGGTAGTGGATGTAGAACATGTCGTTGCGGACCATCTTCTTCCTCATCCTGCAGGGCCCCTCCGTCATCTCCAGCGTGAACTTGTCCAGGTGGGAGCCAATTGGAGGGCCCCAGAGGCCGCGTTCGCGCAGCAGCTCGTACTCAATGGACGCCCACTCCTCCGTCACGTACTTGAGGGAGTTCTGCTGTCGCTGAGGGTGGAGCAGAGTCAGGAATATGGTCACTTTAAAAGTGCTGCAGCGCAACAAACATGCTCAAACAACTTTGCACGCCTTCACCAACGTATAAAATAACCGTGTAAGCGTGTTACCTCCTGATGCTCCTTGTACTGCATGGCCACCAGGTCTCGCACCACAGCGATGTGTGTGAACATCCACTGGAAAGTCTCCTGTAAAGAAGGAACACCGTAGGGAAATGAAATACGCAGTTGGTCAAGAGGTAGTTTTGAGGCCAGCGTGTGAATGGGCTGCTGTGGTGCCAGTGAAGGGTCACGTCTGTTGCACCTGTGCAGAGAGGCTGTTTTTGTTCAGGCTGTTCTCCTTCTTGTTGCGGCGGACGCCCGTCAGTTTGGAGAGTCCGAAGCCGCTGCTCACCCTGGAGAGTTTGGACTGGGTGGTCGGCACCACGGTCTCACCACGGCTGATGCACTTCTTCTCGTACACTAGAACAACAAATCCTTTTTTTTTTAGAGAACCAAACTCCAAACTGAAAGTGAACACAGGAAAACCAAGAGCAAATCTACCAACAAAGACAGAATGAACATTTTCAATCTAGGTCTGGGGGTGGTTTCACGTCCTCACCCAGGTGGGTCTGCCAGCTCTTCAGGGCCAGCTCCTCCAGGGCCGGCCGAGCCGTGGCGATGTCCACGTGCCCTCGGTCGTTGCAGGGCAGCGACACTTTGAAAATGTCCTCCAGCATCTGACGTTTGCTGTGCATCAGCTCCGTCCACACCCGGTTCACTGCCTTCAGCAGCAGTTGTCGGCCTGCAGAGGCAGAGGAGGACAACCATCTCCGTTCAACTACCAGAAGATGATAAAAACCACACACACACACACAGTGTGGGTCACTCTTTACACATCCTCACTCGCCCACCTTCGCTGACGTCGTGGCTGTGGGTGGAATCAGACTCGTTCTCCGAGGGTATCATGACGTGCCAGGTTGTCATCCTGGCCTCCGCCTCCAGGCCGAAACCCTCCACGCTGCTGCGGAGACAAAACGTGCAGGCCAGCGCAGAGGTGAGTGCAACTCTGCCACCGCGGAGAAGGAAGGACCAGCGTGCGTCTCCACGGCAGAGGAGTCGACACCCTGGTGTCTCGCAGGAAACCAAACAGTCCCTCACTGCTTCAGTAACAGAAACACTTTCAAGGCTTTAATGATTGAAAGCCGTGAAACTGTGACATCCGAGCGTAGAAGAATACTTAAGAACTAGATGAAACTAAATTTTAGACTCTGAGCCTCCAAAGCTACACTTTGTAGCCCAAAAATAATGAATTAATAATGACGAAACAGCAGTCTTGATAAACAAAGAAACAAACAAAAACTCTTGTTGTTAAACCACTTGCCAATCCTTGTGTGAAAAGACATTCACAAAAGTTCCTTCACTGTACACGAACTCACCTCCCGCTGTACAGGCAGATGAAGCAGTGGGCCAGGCAGGCCACAAAGTCCTGGTCGTGGTTGCCCGGGCCGAGCACCAGGTTGCGGTTGACAGTCAGCACCCGCAGCGCGTCCAGCAGGGCCACCTGCTGAGCCACCGTCTTGTGGGGTCGACAGAGCTGGTAGAGCACCGTCCGGTTCAGACAGTGGTAGATGGTGTCGAGGGAAAGTCCCTGGGAGCGTCTCTTTGACTGAAGGAAAAATAAGGAGAGGTACAAGCTTAGAAAAATAAAATAATAAAATAGCAGCGCAGAAAATAAGATCCACATTTAAGTGTAAAAGGGAGGATTTGTCCTGTTTTCTCTCGAGCCCTGCGGCTCCAACGCTACTGTGCAGCCAATGTGGGCGAACAAAAAAAATGCTGTGGAAAAGTTTCAACAGAGAGATTTGGCAAAGAAAATAGGGCTGATGTGGATTAAGTAGTCAGTAGTTAGTGTTATGAATGTTTTTTTGTTTTTTTCTACGTGCTGCGTCTTCTGTGGCCAAACTGAGATGACACACTTGAAACAATCAAAAAAAAAGAAAAAGAAAAAAGAAAACCATACAACAGACTTAATTGAAGAATTGCGAGCGGAGAGATGAAGCTGCTCCTTTCACAGATATATGACTGGAGCCGCAGCCACTCTACCGGTGTGTTATATTCTCTGCACGAAGTGGGACCAGCGTGCTCCCTCACTCACGAGCATAGATGGAATAGACGACTGCAGTTGTGCTTGGCGGTGCAATAATTCAGGCGCGCGGATTCGCCACAGCAGCGGGATAAACTGATAAAAAGACGTTTCAAGGGCAGAGTGAGGCGATGGCCGGTAAAACAAAACAGACGCTTCTTTAAGTGCGTGGCTTTAATGAGCTCTGCAGAGCTGCGAGCCTCTGCAGTCTGTCCACCAGCACCGACTGGAGCTGGGTCACTTATTACCAAAGACTAGTTAGAACCAAGAGATGTGGGAGTGAATATGTAAATAGACTCTAATCCCTCCTGTGCGACGCAGCCACAGCGGTACGTGTCCAATCTGGAGCTTCACTCACAATGGGATTTTTTCCAAAGTGCAAAAAAAGGATTGAGAAATTAATTTCACAGCCTAATCTCTTAATCTTCTCACCGCGGTGAACCTAACACAAAGTCCACAGGCGTGACTTTGCTTAGAAAAAGAGTCTTTTTGCACCCAAGGTGATTGTGAATCTGATTCTCTGTGGGGTTTTTCCTTGACATAAATAAGGCTGCATTCAGACAACACGCCTGTCTGTCAATAACAAGCGACGGGCAGACGCTTCAAATTTATGTGCCTTCACAGGCTGAGGTGAGTCAAAGTCAGACGGATGCTCTTATCAGACTCAATCCTGAGTGTTCACCGGCTACACTGACTGGGAGAATGGGATGTGGAGGGTTGGGGGGGGTGGACAATTTTATTTCTCAATCCAGTGCTGGCAGCACAAAGAGGCCATCTGCTCGCTGCTGGCTCCAGGAAGAAAAAAAAAAACAAGCTTGAGACGCGGCCGATAGCGCAGCAGGCTGTTTGCAACAAGGACCAGAGAAACGTGCTGGTTACGACGACAAGCCTGCAGCTGGTGGGGGTCCGTCCGGGTCCCACCCAGCGGCCCGGCTTCGTACCTGCCCGATGAGCTGCACAATGAAGTCCACCACCATCTTGGAGTCCTTGTTGAACATGCCCTGCCACAGCTTGTCCACCAGTCGCTGGGTGAAGTAGAAGACGTTGTTGACCAGGATCTGGTAGCTGCCGCCGCTGCTGAGGGGCAGCGAGGCGTCTTCACCTGGAAATAAAAATAGAAACAAGGCAGAGGGAGTAGGATGAGAAGGGCAGAAACTGATTAAAACAGCACAGATTAAAAAAATGTTTGCACTTGGTTCACCGACTCACAGCTCAAATGATCCTGTTCAACAGCTACACACAGGGCTTTTTATTTTCACTTTTTCCCACAGCATCAGTCAACAGGGACACTTATTATTGGTTTTGATGCAACAATGCAGTGTGTTATCGCCTCCTTTGTGCGTCTGCCAGATTCCTTTCTCATGAGTCACCCTGCTTCAGAATCAAGTCAGAGGGTCAAACTCCTGGTAATCACATCAACCCAAATAAACAAATAAATAATGAACTGTTTTTTTCAGCCGTGGATGTGAATGCTGGAATGCCTGCTGTATCTGAAAGCTGAGCTTTAAAGCCCTGCCTGATGTAACACAATCAGCCCTGTGGAGTGACTCTCTGGGCTTCCAACCAGTGATTTGCTGACTCACGGTGACTCTGGCGCTGCGGCTACCTGGATCAGCTGAGCCGTCCTGCAGCGCCGCTCGTCCGGGGCCATTTTCAGCCCAACACTCTACACAGCTATTTCACTCCCACCGCACCCCAAAGTCACTTTTACCTGTAGTCTGCACTTTTCATAAGTGCACAAACTATGATTTATTTATAAGTACTGTAAGTAAAGTAGAATGCCTGGGGTGAAGCATGCAGACAAGGATTTGCAGGATGACAGAACTATGGGACACTGTTGAACAAGCAGCAGAATTCTCAGATGTGACAGGCTGAGGTGTTGTGTTCTGACCTAGTAGGACATCAGCAGCCAGCAGATGTTCCATGACACCGTCCAAGATGTTAGACTGGAACTCCTTCTGCTGAGCTCTAGTGGAACGCTCTGGAGATGCCTGTTACCAGGGAAAACTCAGCGTTAGTGCCCAGATCTCCAAAAACAGCAACAACACTGTGCATCAGCGTCAGGCAAACACTCATGAGTAGAAATAAAGAGAGAGCTCAGCAGCATCCTTCTCCTCACCTCCAGCAGCAGGTCGACGATGGGCGTCTGCTTGCTCGCCGGCGTCATGCAGAGGTTCTCCATGATCAGGACCCTCATGAAGTCAAAGACGTACTTCTTGGCTGGGTGGTTGGTCAGCGACGTCTTGGAGCCCACGTTGCAGTACTCAGACTGGCTGCGGTTCATTCCAGAGTCCCCGGAAAAGGCCTTGAACTCCTCGATGGGAGACCCCACCTCGTCATCGAATTCAGTCACCTGCATAAGACGGGCACAGTTGACGCTTTCGGAAAGTACTCAAGTAAGACGAACAGAGTCCATTTAGATAAAAGACCACCGTGAAGCAACTTTGTTCCTTAAATTCACATTATTTTGCAAAAAAAAAATTGGTCATTAAACTGAAAGGGGCTAGTTATAGGAGTTAGATGTTTCAAGCAACTTATTTCCATTTTCTCATTTAAATTCTAAACAAAAAGATTTTAATAAATTAATAAAGTGTCAGCATCTGAATGCTAGCAGAGAGGTTTAAATGAGACTTAAAAGAGGAAAAGATGTGGAGAAGAGGTTGAGTCGCCTCACCATCTCAGAGTAAGGCCTGATGTTGAAAGGGAAGACGGCCGCTGCCAGAGCGCACAGGAACTCCGGACTATGCCACATGGGCGACAGGTCGGACACGTTGTGGTACAGGTACCTAAAGAACTGCATGAGGGTGACGGGGTACTCCCTCAGCCAGGACCCTTCCTCCTCTGACTGCCATGGCTGCAGAACATCACAACAGAGTCATTTCTTATTTCTTCAGTAAAGTCATCAGCAGTCTGTCTCCCAAATGTTGTCTACTGGAATTGCAGGGAAACATGCAGAAAAGCAACCGAGTACGGTATGACAAAAAAACCTGTTCAGGGAGGCAGGTAGAGTGAAAAAAAAAAAAAAAGCAGCATGCACACACAGGATTAATACAGCTAAGGAAAAAAACAGTAAATGTAAGAAGAGCTGCAACTGCTGGCAAATCCTGCATAAAGACAGATTTAAAAAAAATGTGACATACAAAAAATCTCCGGGAACAAGACATACGCCCTCAGCATGCAGCAAATAATAATCTGCTTTAAGGAAACGGCTGCTGGATTTGATTAGGGAATAATGAAGAGTGAGGATAAAGTGGCGTCTCTTCAGGACAAGCTGAGGTGACGGCTGCTGATCCTGGCAGCACTAAATCCTCGGCTCTAAACCAGCTCCTAAAAAAGCTAATTAATTCCCCCTTTTATATATTACATGTACATTAACATGTTGTCATTTTGATATGATGAATTGCTAAAATACACTGAGAATATATGCGTGTTTGCTCTATTGAACAAGCTCGATTGAGGACAAATGTTTGTGCCATTTCAGCAGAATCTCCCCTGGTGAGCTGCAACTGGCGCTACGGTCCTCTGAAATCTGTTCTAGTTTTACACACATTGCATCTAGACGGGCTGAGGCGCGGTGGTTCTCACCAGGTTGAGCATGCTGCGCAGCATGGCCAGCAGCAGGAAGGCAGCCTCGGGGTACATGCTGTGGATGGAGCCCACCACCGTCGCACTGGAGGCCGGCATCCCGAAGATGAACGTCCAGATGGAGTCCAGGTCAAACTGAGGGGACAAGACGCACACTGCGGTAATACACTGTACAGAGGGCTTGGATTCTCTTACAAACAATGAAAGGAGCAGCAGGAGCTGCAAGGGAATAAAACTGTTACTGTTGTAACATACAGCGAGATTCGCTCAGGTTGTTGATTGTGTGTGCAGAGAAATGTTTATCTATTATGTACCATGTTTAGTATCTTGTCTTTTATTATGTCTGTTTTAATGTACAGCACTATGGTAACCTGTGTGTTTATTTAGATGGTGCTTTATAAATAAAGTGGATTGGAAAGTGCATGCTATCGAAGCAGAAAGGGGGATGTTTTGGTGGCAAAATGAAAAGGAAGAAGGTGGGGTATACTGACATGTACCTGCAGGCTGTCTGGCAGCTCGGTCACAGGCTGCTGCAGGAACAGCGCCATGAGCAGGAAGTAGAGCTCGGGCACGTTGGTGTGCTTGGGCAGCAGCGTCTGGAGGACAGGCAGGCCGGGGAAATGGCACGCGTCCCGGTTGATCTCTCGCACCGTGGAGCGTCCGCCAGCACTGCGGCCCACGTTGAAGCCTGCAAGAGGGAAAATAAATAGAAAAATGCACCTGTCCATAAAGTGTCAAGCATCGCGGCTGCATCACCTCAAACGACTAAATCCGGCAGCCCTACAAACTCATAGAGGCAAAGCCTACAGGGGGCGGAGCTACCGTGACATTTCTGGGGTCTGTTGTTCTAAATCAATTTGACAGGATTTTAAGTGAAAGTTCATCGACTTGGAATTTTAAGGATTTGGTTGTACCGAACATCTGACATGACATCTCATTTGTTTATACTGAGGGGGGCACTGAAGCTGAGAGCACATGTTCTGATATCAGCTACTGCAGTGTTGGTTTGTCGCTACCAAGCATGGTTTCCAAAAGCAAGATCAATGGTTCTCAACCAGGGGGCTGCAAAGAGGCAGTTTAAGAGCTACCGAAGGTGAGTGAACATACACTTGAGCTATTTTTAGCGGAAACATAAAATAGGCCCTCCATGCAAATAAATATAGCTTTTTTGGAATCTTCAAAAAAAAAAAAATTATCTATAAAGAAATAAAATTAAAGAAGAAAGAAAAAATTTAAATGCCAAAGTGATATTTTGAAAACCATTGAGCTGAGGAGGAGCTACAGTGGCAGCAGTGCGGCAGGGGGAGGAAAGGGAGGAGGAGGTGTATCAGGAGCAGGAGGAGGAGGAGGGGGAGGGGAAAGAAATGAGACAACCAACCCTTGGCTGTGCGGCGCACAAACTGCGCAGCTTTCTGTTTACTGAACGCAGGCCAACTCCGACGGAAAACGTTGCCAGAGTGAGAAGAGGCGTCTGCTGAGCCATATTACAACATACAGTATATACACTGCACATTATTACTGCAGGTGTGAGTGTGTGTGTGTTTGTCGTGCAGTGAGGGAACAGACGCTGTGTGTTAGGTGTGTAGGCGGCGACAGGGTGGGATGCGCACGGCGCCGCCCGGCGACCCTTCTTACCGAGCACCGTGCCGATCTTGTTGGTCAAGACCGAGTCGGTGTGGTCCAGCCAGCCGCCGCCGCACAGGCCCTCCTTGAAGCGGTTGAGGATGGACTGGTTGGAGAGCAGCACCACCAGGATCCACAGCGCCGCAGTGACCGAGCTGGAGTGGAGATGCTCCTCCATGAACATCAGCAGCCAGTCAAAGCCCAGCGTCCGGACCAGCTCCTCACACGCTCTGAGGACGGAGGAGGAGGAGGAGGAGAGAAATCAAGTCAAGTGACTCTAATTACAATAACATTTACAAACAAGAGCAAGATGTGCAAAAGGCAGTCAGTTGTGCAGAGACAGGGAAAAGCAAGGTTTTATGAACCATTAGTGCATTATTTGCCATTGAGTCCAGAAGAAAAGTCCCTAATATTATCTGTCAAATACAGTGAGTGGGGAAAAAGGCTTTCATTTAGCTTTTAAAACATTTTCACAATGGGCGCCCTCCGATTTAACCATTTCACACCACTTGGTGCTCCGGGGTTACAGATTCTAAGAGTTTGTGTTAATTTGACATGCGACTATGTCTTACTGGGCGTTGACGGTGCACTTTTCTTTGGTGATGAAGAGCAGCCTGAGCAGGTTGTCCAGAAGTCTGTTTCTCAGCAGGATGACGTTGGCCGACACGAGGCCCCCGAAATCATCGTCGTTGCCTGGACACATGACAGCGTTTCAAACGAGGAAGCTCAGCTGATCACGCCACTGACCTCCACTGGCAACAAGTCTGACTAATCCAAATGTTTTTAAGTCACCTCCGTCGAGTTTCTCCTCGTTGTTGATTTCCATGACAACAAACTTCTCACACACGGCAAACGTGGGCAGCGTGGAGGAGATGAACTGGCCGAACCTGTCAGGTGGAACAAGAACAGTCGTTTAATTTCCGACATCATGCAGGAGGGGCAGGCGCCAACTCCAGCGGGGGGAGCGAGGGCGGGGCCGTACCGCAGGAGGTCGTACTGGTTGGGGAAACCCTGCAGCAGCAGACTGAGCACGTTGCAGATGGCGGCGACGGTGGGCTGGGAGAGCGAGGTGTCCCTCAGGGTCAGCAGCAGCCTGGGGATCAGCTGGAACTCCCGCAGCAGTTTGGCGTTCTTCGCCGCCTCGCTGTTTCCCATGCAAAGGAAAACACACACGGATCAAGAGCTTGCAGAAAGGGAAACACTGCATCTGAAAGTTTTCTTTTCCTTTTTTTTTGTCATTTGGCACTTGCCTGGATTCCGTCAGCAGCTCAATGAAATGCTCGAACAGAGACAGATGGAGCTCGTAAGGAGCGTGGAGCCACACCTGAGGAGCGGAGGAAACACACTCAGACCTTTGTCGCGCAAAGTTTCGCTGTCAAACACAAACTTCTGGCAGGAACAGGCTTCCCACAGGGCATCCAGTGGAAGAACTTTTAACTCTCACATCTCGGTCGCAGCAGCCGACAATATATTCCAGAAACGCACCAAAGAAATATTCCTGCAAATGTTTCATCAAGCTAGGAAATACTGAAAAAAAAAAAAAAAAAAAGGTCTTGGAAGGTTTACCTCAAAGTCGCAGAGCAGGTCCTGGAAGGCGGTGGAGTTGGGGATGATGGAGGTCTCGTGGCCGCTGTCCACCGTCCCCACCAGAGAGAAGGTGAGATGGAGGATGTGGCTGTTGAGCAGCGAGCGCTTCTTCTTCAGCAGCATCGCCAGCAGCTGCAGGAGGAAACAAGTTTCTCACCGGTTATTTTCTAAGAACACAACCGAGTGAAGAAGAACCGATTGGCCGAGTCCCAGCGTGACGGCTACCTGGTAGCCTTTGATGCGCTCCATCTCCTTGCTGGCCAGCGGGTTGCTTTTCACCACGCACACCAGAGCCTTGACGGCTGCGTACAGACCCTCCACGTCTGAGGCCATGGCAACCAGGCCGAGGATGGCCGCCGCCCCGCCCACATACTGCAGGTTGGTGGCCACCTGTTTGGTCACGAAGGCACGAACCCCTGTAGACGTGAATGGTCAAAAAGAAGGGAGAGCATGAGTGCAACAGCTTTACCACCCCCCAATCACCAGTCTACTTACTGTGCAAGCACAAGATGCTCATAATTGAATAAATGTAAAAGCCAGAGTCTGAAGGGTTGAATCTTAATGCCTGGCTAGAGGCAGCAGAAGGAACATCAGTGATATTTCTACTAGAAGCACCAGCTGGTGTGACAGTTTTACCTAAGTATCCGATGACGGCGGCGCCGATGGTTCTCGCCGGCCCATTCAGATGACCAGCGGCGTTATGAAGCAGCTTGACTGGGGTGGCGTTCTCGTGGGACGACACAGTGAGCTACAGAGGGGGGCAGGGTCAAAGGTCAGTACAGAGGTAAAAAAAAAAAAATAGGACGTAAAATCAGTTTATGTCATATCACTGCTTTACCGCAGCTTTTCTGGTGAATAGGAGTTATTTTCTCGTAATTATCAAGTTTTCTCTAAAATATGTATCGAGGAAGAAGACAGTTTCCCTCAAACATTGCTGTG
This sequence comes from Nelusetta ayraudi, assembly GCF_046127955.1. Taxonomy (NCBI): domain Eukaryota; kingdom Metazoa; phylum Chordata; class Actinopteri; order Tetraodontiformes; family Monacanthidae; genus Nelusetta; species Nelusetta ayraudi. The sequence goes on from NW_027466142.1 coordinate 1,635,245, forward strand.
TGCACTGACTGACAGGCACCAGTTTATCTCGTAATTACAAGGAAGAATCCCGTAATTACAAGCAAAGATCCATAATTACAAGAGAAATTATGAGATAATTTTCTCATAATTACAAGATATTTTATTTTTTTTGACTGCAATACCCTCTTTGTATTTTACATGTGACATTTATGCCCATTAAAACTCCAATCCAGGACAACACAGTGGCAATCAGGGAGATAAACATTTAAAAAAAAGTGTTCATTTTAAACAGAATGTAGTTTTATTTGCCGTTTTGATTTAAAACACACTCGCATACACACACACACACACACACTTTTGAGGGGCCCACTTAATTGTACGATGAACGCCTTTGTTATTGTGCAACAGGTGGCTGCTGCAGTAGAGACGCAGCCTCAGCAGTAGCTGTGACATTTGGCGTGAGTCACCCCGAGTGAAGGCTGAGCAGCAGGAACAGAGCTGCAATGGAAAATGACTGGACAGGTGCGGAGGCAGAGATAAGGGCGGAGAGAGGGCACCGCTTGTTCACAGTTCACTCAGTCTTTAGTGAGATTAGGAGGTTGGAGCGCTAATTGTTCTCCATATAAAAAACCTGCAGTTCTCTCGCAGATGAATGTAAAGAGGGCCGGCAGTGAATCCTCTGGTTCGTGAGAGTCGGACTCTTTGAGGCGCGCACACACACACACACACACACACACACACACACACACACACACACACACACAGACACACACACACACACACACACACGTGTGCAAAAACGCGTGGGTGTGCTCACAAAGACTTTCTCCCATGCGTTACTAATTATCTGTCGTCTCCATTTGTCCTCCCTGCAAACATTGTTATCTAAGGCTCCACAAGCTGAACCATCACTGCCCTGTTGCTTTGCTACATTCCGCCATCTTTTTTCTTTTTTCTGGAGTTACATCAGACGGCCACCCAGGGATAAAAGTAGGTTTTTAAATGGCTGTCAGTCTGCTAATCTTGAAAGAAAAAAAACATGCAGACAGACACGGTTCTGCAGACGGGAAGCAGGTCTCACCTGCTTGGCGATGGCTTTGCTGTCCAGCTTGTTGTAGACTTTCCTGATCTTGGCCACCGTGAGGGTAGAGACTGACAGTCCGTACAGACTGAAGGAGACTTTCTCCTCCGGCACCAGTGCCACCGCCAAGGCTGGCGCTACCTCTGTTTTTGAGTCTTTGCCTGAGACGGGAGGAAAAAACAATGCGTTATACAAACCTGAAGATTGAATACCAGTGAGTTTGAAAGAGAGATGATATCAAAACTGGGGAAAAGAAGTGAGCACTGAAAACTACTCACATGGCAGGTAAACAGCTTGGAAGCTGCCTACATAGGTGGGGCCCAGCTCATAGATGGCGGCAACGCTGGTGGCGGGCAGGACCTCCTCCAGGAAGTGGCTGGGCCCCAGGCGCCACACCAGACTGGAGAGCTGGCGCTGGGCGGGCGGAGTCCCCACATACCCGTACACGGTGCTCAACACAGGGGGGTTGGTGGAGCCCGAGCCCCCCGGTGCACTGTGGATGTAGTGGAGCTGTGGGGGTGGGGCGGGGGTGGAGCGGAGAAAGACATTTCACTCAGGATGGTCGTCTGGTCTGGCTGTGCAATAATTACCAATAGGTCTTTTATACAGACATTCTTATATCTGACATCTGAGATTTGTGCACCGCTGACAGCAGCTCCTCAGGGGAGTTTGAAAAACCACAAGTTGACTCGTGCACGCTCGCAGACGGATACAGCAGAGCGGCACGCTGGTTTCCTGCTTGACAACCACAGCAGGAAACCGAGAGCTGCGGCGCGCCGAGACGTTCCGCCGCTCTGCCGTCTTCTCTCGAGGGGTTCTAGAGTCACTACACCACAAGAGCCACGTCACAGGCTGCCGAGACCTCAAGGTGAGTGCGCAAGAACAGCTGCTGCAGAGATGCGGTGCCTGTGCTTCTACTGACACCCCGGCCAGGGGATGTTCATCAGCGTTTGCGTTTTAAATCAAAGCCAGAAAGAGGTGTTTGACCTTTGAGCAAGAACCTTCTAATTTTAGGTTCATGTGGAAAAAATGTGGCCTGCAACTCGACTTAAATTAACTATACAACAAAACTGTAGGTCCATTCATCCTGTATTTAGGAGATATGATACTTATGGTATGGTCTAAACTGGTTGATTATTTGACACATTATTAGGTTAAATTATCATTACATGTATGATAATATCTTAAATACTAATAACACTGTTAATATTATACTAATAAAGTTCAAATTTAAAATGTTGGCAATTGATACGCACCAAAACCATGGCCAACAGTCAACATTACAAAACATTGAGTCAAAATTACATGACATTTTTAAATGTAACAAAAAAATAAAACAGAAATTTGAAGATCACAAACTAACACTACAAAATGTACAACACACTGCAGCGCACTGTACACACCAGGTCTCCCCAAGTGTCTAATATCACTGAGAGGCACTGAGTCACTCAGTGTGTGCGGTAGATCCTCTTACCTTGACAGTGCTGACAAGCTGGCCGTCCAGGTACAGCGTGGCCATGCTGTTCTTCAGCATGCCCTTACTCATGACCAACACCAGGTGGTGCCACTGGCCCTCGGCGATCAGCTCTCCGCAGCGGAAGCGGGCACAGCAGGGCAGGATCTCGTAGAAGGAGGCTTCCTCACTGGACTCATCCGCTGCTTGATTGGAGGGGGGAAATATTGATGAGTCAGACGGATCTGGCAGAGGTACGGACATCAGTTTGACTAATGGTGGAAAAAAAAATCCCTAAAGAGGCTGCTTTTATGAAGCGAATAAGATGAGGGAGAAGTTTTTCTCTCCACTTGAGAACCCTCAGTCTAAGCAAAACATAAATAAATGCTGGAAAACAGACAAAAATATCAACATCAGCAAATCATTTTGCCATTTTGAACAATTTTCTATCTGCCTGAACCAAATGCGTCACTTATTTCACTCTCGTTAGAAAAATACTTTTTCAAGGGTGTTGACGTTGCTGCAGGACTCACAGTAGGTCTGCAGCAGCTCCTCCTTGGTGGAGACGGTGAGCGAGCGGTCTTTGGTCGACAGCACCACGGCCAGGCAGACGTAGTGCTGCTCAGAGGACGTGGCCCGGCGGACCACCGTCAGCAGTCGCACCGGGTGCGCCTGAGGAGCAGCGCTGAAGCGCTCTACGCAGAACCAGGTGGTGTAGCTCAGGCCCGACGGAGGGGGAAACAAGCGCTCCCCTGGAGATGGAGGAAGAGGAGGAGGAGGAGGACAGGAGAGTGTCAGTGCAGCTCAGGTTTCACACTGTTGCGTTACTGTTGCGGTGGAGGTGAGGACACAGCGACTCTGGCCTCACACCACAGTCATGTCAGACACAGGTCTTGTTCCAAGCGTTCAAACGTCAGAGCGACACTCCACAGGTCATCGGACGGCAGTGAATTGAAATTGGCTACAATTTAACACAATTCACCGTCTTCTAAAAAGACCGTCATCTGTCTGATTTACAGGGATTGATTCCTCTGTGTCGTTTAGCAGACGTGGACAAAAAGCAGCGTCGCTGTTCAAACTGCATTACTAATATGCAGCACCGACTGCAGCTCACAGGTGATGGATAACGGCAAAAATAATCAATGAAAAAAAATGTTGCAGGCAAACTGCGGCAAGAGGCAAAAGACAAGGAAGGCAGGGCGGGCCGGGCGCGAGGGAGAACTCGTCTTAAAAACAAGCATCTGCAGACTGACGATGCTGGGTGATGTCATATGAGGGATATGGGTCAGGTAGGAGCAGCAGGGACAGAAGGAGTGAAGGGAAGCAGGATGAGCACAAACCAGGCCAGACTAGAGACGGCGGGGAACGGTGACGGACAGCAGAGAGGAGACGGATGGAGGGAGAATGGAAAAGGAGGATGGAGACAGAGATGAGGAATGAAAAGGGCAGAGAACATGATGAAAGGTGGAGGAGAGAGAGAGAGAGGTCCAAAAATAGTGGCTGGCTGGAGGAGGAGAATGAGGAAAAGGAGGAGGAGGAGGAAGAGGAGGGTGGCATGGAGCGAGTGAGAACACAGGGACAGGAGAGAGAAGAGGGAGAAAGGAGAGGGGAGAGAGCTGCGTGTCATAAATAGTGAATGGTTTTACACGCTGTTAAAACAACTACAGGGAAGATGGAGAGGAAGTGGAGGGACAATGCAGGGGGAAGAGGGGAGTGGAAGGATGGAAGAGACGGACGGGGAGGATGTCAGGTCGGAGATTGGCGTGAGGGATGGAAAGGGCAGAAGAGATAAAAAAAATAATAATAATAAAGTGATGAGAGCTCAGGGTCTAAAAATAGTGATTGGCTGGAGAGGAGGAGGAGCGGGAGGGGGAGGAGGAGGGGGAGGAGGGCGGTGTGGGGTGGCGAGTGAGTACAAAGGGGCAACGGAGGAGAGGAGTGGTGGGGAGCAGGCGAGAGGAGAAGAGAGGAAAGACAGGAGTCGAGAAAGAGTGAAGAGGAAGGAAGTGAGAGGAGCATCATAAATAGTGAATGGAGCGACAGACTGGAAAAACAACTTTGGCGTCATAGATTAAATTTATCCCAGGTCCATGGAAGCAGCTTCAATAAGTAAATGCATAAATCAAAAGATATTTTTTATTTTTACCTTTCAAAACAAACAGACTTGTTGAAAGGTTGAAACACGCCGATATCACCGCATTAAAAAACAAGGCCGGGGAGAAAAAAAAAGACAAAAACTGCGGCTGCATTTTAATTTTCATGCTGCTGAGTGAAGGGAAGCAGGGAGTCGGACTTGGACTGGTGGGTCTTTATTCTGCATGCAAAACAACTTGGAGGATCTTAAGAGTGTGCATGCTGATTGGATCAGGGGGAAAAAGAAGATGCGAGGATTTCATTTAATTTCAAATGTTTTTCTGACCTGTACCCATGCCGCTCAGCACTGCCCCGTCGCTGACACCTGAGGAGTTGGTGTTGCTGCTGGGGGCGTTGTGGGGAGCCAGGCTGGGCAGAAACAGGCACCTGGTGGGACAACAGGGGACAAATTCAGGAGGATTGTTTAAGGAAACAACTGCAGGTGAGACAGGAAAACAAAACTGAACACCAATGATCTGATACTTTGGTATCATTCTGTTGTGACTGTATGTTTGTGTTAAACCATCCATGATGACTGTTTTTTTTTTTTTAAAGGGGCCTCTAATTAGAACTCATTGTGCTACACTTTTAGCTGCAAGCTATTTTGATGCTAACGGGATGATACGCTGCAAAACAAAACAGTAAAAAAGCGTTTTTCAAGGTCAAACTCTCTTCCTATTGGCCATGCACTGTAAATTAAAGAGACTCCGCCCCCAACACTGCTATTAATCATCAACCTGACGTAAGAAATCACTGTTTCCCATCTACCTTCATCTAGCAGCGCTGATAGAATCTTCCCCGCCCCTTGTGAGATGGCTCTGGGACGCATGGGTGTGTGTGTGCGTGTGTGTGCGTGCGCACCCAGGTGTGTGTTTAAGCATGTTGTGCATGACACAGAGTGAATGTGCATGTATATGCGATTCCTAATAGCAGGGGGGGCATCAATATTTCATGATGACAGATGGGAGAAGAAGGAGGGGTGGACTCCATGCGTGTGTGTGTGTGTGTGTGTGTTTCCTCTGTTTATGCCGAGGGGAAAGTGGGCCAGTGCCTCACTGCCAGTGAGCTGCTGCCTCTGCTGCCTCTGCTTTGCTGTGTTTTTCATGAGAAAGCCCAGGTTCTATTCTGAGCAAGTGGGTGAAGGGCTGCTGGTTCTTTTAAGGGAAAAGAATCTGAACACGTACTGAATCCTGAAGTAGAATAACAAGATCCTCGGTCGGGGGAATCTATTAGAAGCAGTCATAGACAACCAACCTGAGGATTTTCACTGGTATTGATTAAGAGCAGGTTATTAGACCAACAGCACCAGAGGGAACTACACAACTCAGCTACACAATGTGAACTGTAAGAAGAGAGAGTGAATAGTGAAAAGGGTTTTGAAGCCATGATTTTCTTGAGGTATAAAGTGGCGCAATTATGAATATTAATCAACAATCTTACTTATTTTGGCTCTGGGTGTCTCCCAGCAGTTGGTTATTATGCACCAGTGTAACACGTGTACGTGTCCGGCATGTGCTGCCGTAGCGGTGCGGATGCCCTTCCAAGGTTACAAACCAAAGCCTGTCAAATTCTGCCCGACCCAAAACATTCACCGTGATGCCAAAAAAAAAAGAGAGGCAGGAGGTGCCGAGCTCGTTCTGTCAGCAGCAGCACCTGCGGAGCTCAGCCGAGGGCGTCGCGCCGCATAAAGAAGCGGAAAATAATCCTATTTAAATGCATGGCTCTACTACTGGAGGTGACGAGCGGCGCCCCACTTAGACAGTTGCAGTTGTAGCTGAAAGGTTTTTTAAAAAAAGAGGCCTGTGTAATTGTAAGGAAAAACAACATGTGGGAGCTGCAGGTGTGCGCCAGTGTTCAGGCAAAGGACAGAAAGAGATTTGAAACTGTGGTTTGGCCAAGTGACTGGAATCATAAAGAGTCTTCCGCTCTTCCAACAGTATCCAAGAAGATCTGAGCATATGATCCCAGTTCTGGCTTCACTTCACTGCCTGGCAAACTAAGAATTTCATTGTTAACTTTTAATAGGTTTATTTCTCCTTTTGTATTTCTCGACTAATTTTTTGTTGTTTTTAATGCTGTGCTATTGTTGTTTGCTGTGCTATTGTTGCACGTTTTCTTAACTTAGTTACAAAGTAACTATGCAAAGAAAGTGCAAAACAAATAAAGTTACTATTAGTATCATTATTATTATTATTTTTACTATTAGAGAAGATGTTCACAATGTCTGCGGACCCCCGTCTCCAGAACTCCCCAAACTTCTCAACACGGACTCACCCGAATCCTTCCAGCGAGGTGTCGAACTCCACAAACGCCGGCGTGACGGCCGACCCGTGCAGGCGTATGTCGTGGGGCGTCGTCATGGACACCAGGCACTTGACTCGGGTGAGGGGCACGGTGCTGCCCTCTGCTGAGCGCACCAGGCTGCGGCTGATGCGATACTGGCCGTTGTCCTCAGCCGGCGTGGCGAACACGCTGTCGGGGCCGAAGCCCTCCATGGACGTGGTCATGCTGTCTGTGGGGATGAACGGAGACTCACTGGTCAGACTCACTTCCCGGCAGTTACATCAAACCAGGTCTTTTTATTTTTACCGTTCCCCTATTCTCCACCTCATCTTCACTCAGAGTTTGCACATCTGTCCTCAGACTAAAGTGGCCGAGATAGCGCCGTGCACATTAATGGCAGCTAATGAGCCGTGCAGGATTACGCTCGGCCAGACAAAGACAGATAGCGCTGTGTGCTCAAACAGTGGCTGCCCGTGTAAAAAGCAGTAATTAGCAGGGGCTTAATATCCATCCTCGGCTGAGAGCGGGCACAAGAAGCAATTAGGGAGTGCCGGATGAATCGGCCAAATGAAAGGCATTAGCGGCTGTTGACAGAAAACAAACCCTTTGCAGAGGCGTCAACACTGGCAGGCCACTCTTTGGTGAAAAGATTGTGGTTGCACATCTGTTAAAGTACATTGGAATTTTGCTCAGTGCTTCAATTTTAAAAAAAAAAAGTAGCAGAGCAGCTACTAACCTGCACACCCATTATGCACCTTTCCTCCATAAATTGGATAATATGTGCATGTTTGCCTGGCGGTGGTTGTTTTTTTTTTAACAGCAATTCAACTGCAACCGAAAGCTCATCCTCAGCATTATTAACATATCACCTGAGAATTTGCACCAATGTGCGTAGATTGAAAATGAGGAAATGAGAGTGAGTTTTTCCCGTACTTGAAAAAAAGATTTTAGCAGAGACTGCGCAAACTTTGGCACAGGAGGAAGCTGAGGTAACCATGATGGAAGCGGTTCCCTAATGACTTAAAAACACTCACCGCGGACATCGCAGACAGAGGTCTTTAATTCCTAGACACTGAACTACTGTCAGGTTTACCTGGATGCGAAAAGCTTTTCTGCCAAGTTATGCATCAACGATAATTAACTACGAAAAGTTTGGAATGCAACTGCATCGATCAGAGAATATACTTTTAGTTTAGCACACAAGATTGGATTGCACAGCTTAGCATTTTACAATAACTTTGACTAAAAATGTAACCGGCGGGCCTGAAAGTGCAGCAGCGCACCTTTAAAAACAGGCCGGAGCCACAGCGCCGAGAACAACGTGTCCTCTAAAGCCTCTCTCTTTTTTTGCATGCTGCCGTTTGGTCAAAACAAGGATGTTGGTTGAGCCTTACTTCTCATTTCTGCGTCGTAGCTGAGTGAGCTGGGTTTGTGGACCCTGTACTGCTTCAGCAGCTTCTTGTCCCAAGCGCCGCAGTTCAGAGGGTTTCCGAGACGCAAGAATTCCCTGCGGAAAGACAGAGGGAGAGAGACAGACAGAGAGAGAGAGCAGCCGACGCGTTAATACTTTTAGTTTAGTAATATGTTTACTCTGGATTTAAAACAACACACTTACATTTAAAAGCCCAGCGTGTAAGATTTTGGGGCATCAAATGATTCATGTTCACATTAATTCCCGTGACCTCACAGCCGTGGTGTGTAATACTGCTGCCTCTCTAAAAGTGAAGTAGCAATTAAAAACACACAACACTCACTTAATGTCAGTGCATTTATCCTACTGCCTGCAGTGAATACGAACACAGCCCCTTAAACATTACGCACTGGGCCTTTAAGGTGATAATAGGTTATGGTTCATGGATCTTTCAATTATGCATCCATAACATAAATATTAAGAAGGCGTTGATTTCACAGTTCAGTGGTCCACTGGAAGCACAGCGTGCAACACCAAGTATTTTTCAGAAGAGACAACCAATTATCAGGAAACAAAAAACGACAAAAAACTGCGTCTAAGGCCCTGAGCATTATGGGTAAGATTATCTATCCAAAACACGACACGTCGAGCCAGTGCCCCCCCCCCCCCCCCCCCCCCCCCCCACACACACACACACACACACACACACACACGCACACACTTCCGCTCCCGTCGTCTCCGCAAACAACAACACATCCTGTGTGTTTTCAGGGCGACTGATAAGGCTGCCTGTCATGTTAAAGAGAGTCAAATGCAAAGCACTCCGACACCGGCTTCACCCCATCCGTCCACCCCGACCCCCACCCCCACCCTCATCCAACCCCTGTCTCGCCTGGGAATTCTCGCTGAGGCACCAATGACTGAAAAACCAGACAGCCTCAGAACATCAAAGAAGAAGACAGCGCTGCTAAGATAGCAAAACAGAAGCAGAAAAACAAAACAAAGCTAAAAAACAAAAACAAAAACACAAAAACAGAAGAGGTGCAAGAATTAGGAGTGACAGCACGGGGGATGACAGGAGCGGGAGGACAGGAAGCAGACTGACAGCTATTGGTTGTGTTAACCTGGCAGCACAATTACGGAGGAAGGGAACGTCAGCCGGAGAGAGAGGAAGCACATTTACATATAAAAAGAAACAACCCTGTGCACGGGCAAATAACTTTCCTCCCCATTCGGCGACCCTGCCCCCCCCCTCCCCCCGCCCCCCCCACCCGTCCTCGCAGTTAACTAGTCAAGCGGAAAATGAGAGCGGCTCAGTTTTGTCTGCATGCGCAGCCCCGCTTCACACCCTGAAACCTGTCAAAGAAGATTACAGGCTTCCCAAAAGGGAAGGGGAAAAAAAAAACCAAAAAACATCCTCATGGCTATGTTTAGTTCATTGGGGAAAAGTTTGCATGTCGTAACATCAAGGAGATACACTCTGTAACCTGCTGAGGTATAATCCCTGAATGCTGCAGGTCAGAATCTAAGCCGCATGAATTAGACATTTTTAATTGGGCACCATAACACACATTGCATCATCATTACTATCTCAACCTACTGAAAGGAGCAGTTTGTAAGATCTAGTAGAAACAAAACGGGAAAATAGTGCTAATGTTAAGCCCTGTTTTCTTTTTTTTGCTTCTCTTTTTTTTTCGTGGTGATAACACAACAGCTCAGGATCCATGTGTCATTTTAAATGTTCTACTTAGGGCCTTTTAAAATGACAGAGATAAAAATATTATTAATATTAATAATAATGATGATGATGATAATGTCAAAACAACTCATTCCGTGTACCTGAGTGCCATCGGATGCAGCGCCTGCGAGGCCAGCCTCTCGAACATCCTTTGTAGTGGCGGGTGCAGCGGGTGGTCTTCGTCTCCCAGGGCCTGACTGCAGCGCTGCAGCAGCCGCTGGTGGAGGCAGGCCTCGCACAGCACCTGCTGGTTCCGCTCACTGTTCACCAGAAGCTGCAGGATGTTGGCCACCGCCAGCTGCAGGTCCAAGGCATGCTGGAGAGGAAAGAGAAGTCGTTTAATCAAACGTTTTTGATTATTTGAAATCAAAGACAGAAATTATTTTCTTCTCAGTCTCCAGTTGGGTAGCCTCGTACAACACTCCTTGGTTTAGAGCCTCCTGAAAAAGCTTTTAGCTTCCTGCTTAAACTGATGCTTGATAGGACCTTGTACATTTGCAGAAGGGGGGAAACAAGTTGGAACCAGAGAACAACCAGAACCTGGTTGTTGGTGATCATTCCCAACAAGGCAAGAGTATCAGTAATGGTAGTGATAGTGGTACCCTTTGTGACATCACAAAGGGCCGACTTTCCAAAACTGGTGGATATATGTGGGACAATGCAGATAAGAGACACACGGTGACCTACAAAAACACAGTCTGCCTCGGATCATTGCTTTCCTGTCTGTAACCCCACTGACCCACCAGCGCAGGAAGTGCTCTAGAGCACATTTCCTGCTGGCGCTTCCTCACCTCTGGCTGGCTGTCGGAGGAGACGGAGGGCAGCAGGTCCAGCATGGCCAGGACGGCCCCCGGATGGATGACCACCATGTCAGACGAAGAGGAGGAGGAGGACGCAGGGTGGGAGGAGTTGGTTAAGTGGAGCTTCAGGTCCGCCAGGGCTTTGACAGGAGCGGACGAACCCGACGAACCGTAGTAGCCGTGTCTGGGAGCGGAGGGGAAAAAGAAGTCATATTTAGGAGAAAACAGAGGAGCCAATTAGACTTTGGAGATGTGCTAAAGGGAAACCTCACTAGGAACCTGTCGTGGTCATTCATAACACCAAATTAACACTAATTAATAACACTTATCAATAACACTTATTTATTTATTTATTTATTTATTTGACTAATTCAGTCTTTGACCTGTATAGGCTGCTTTTACAATCTAATTTTCTCCAATGTGGGATAAATAAAGACATTCTTTTTCTTAATCTTAATGGAACCATGCTAATTGAGACAAGTGGAAAAATGAGGGCATTTAATATTTACCCTTAAATATCTGCAAGCACAGTTAATCATATTAAAAAGAATCAGGGTCACAGGATGGGGAGCCAGTTTGTCGTCAAAGTCGCTGCTGGAATGCAAGCAGCTCATTATCAGTGGCTGGTAAATATTCTGAATTGTCTCCGTCATTCCTTCCAGGGAAAAGAAAAACATACTTTTATTGCTGGCTTTTTTTTTTAACGGGGACAAAAATAAAGCAGCCACTCTATGAGAACCAGCGACTATTTACATCAGGCGTCCTCATACTTCACAGATCAAGGTCTCAGACTGCCACTACGCCAGCTAATGGGCCGACTCGTCCTCATGTGTAAGAGCACAGAGGATCTGCGGGGACGCGCAGTTAGGCAATTACACAAAACAGGCACGTTGCCACAATGCAAATTAGCAGGCGGCAAATCCCCCCTCAGTCCCCCCTCCCCTCCCGTCCCCTCAGGGGGAGTGCAGAGCCAAAGAGGCCAAGAGTCTGCGCAAAGTGCTGCAGGGTCGAAAACAGCCGGCAGGAAACCTCACTTGCTCGTGTTAAATTGGTGGCTGGCCAACGATTTAGTGGCGTCTCAAGGCGAGTTATTTCCATTAAAAAGAAAGAAAAGATACTTAAAGACAAAGACACGTTTAATTTCAGGTTAGAAGAAGTAAGACAAGACAAAGTTTTATATCTCGCAACATTTCGAAGTAAATAATAATATTTATACATGATATCATTAATTTGGATGCAAGACCCTACACTGCACCCATTTTCTTATACCTTTACTTTTTTATCCTATATTGTAACAAGGCACCTCACACAATTAATTATAGATACATTTAACAAGAGAACAATCTCACATTTAGCCCTCTGTTTGCAGCCTCCTGCAAAGGCAGTGCCTTTTAGTTTTCATTTATTGGGACTTCTACATGTTTGTAAGAGGACAAGAACATTGTGATGAAGCCAGAAGGATTGAAGGATGGGGGATAGAGATTGGAAAGCATCGGGAGAGTCAACTTGGCCTTTTTATCAAAGAACAAACTGAAGATGCTGAGTGGAGTTTCTTCAAAGAATTCCCAAGGAAAGGAAGTGCACTCGCAGCAAGAAATATTTTGGGGTGTTCAAGTGAAAAAGACATAAAAAGGACATGCGGCCAATCACTGCTGACCCTTCAGCCAGCGCGCTGCCTGAATATGCAGCCTTGGAGCTCATCCATGCAGACAGACGGGACAGACTCCTGAGAGGAGATGCTCACTTTCACCTTGACAGTCAGGACGACTCAATAAGACGGAGACGTCTGAAACATCCCCACTGTCCCCCCCCCCCCCCCCCCCCCTTTCCTATAAATAATGAAAATTCAAAGAACTGCACGGTCTGGCTTCTTTTTCCCGAGGACGGTGGTGCTAGCAGAGTAAGTGAAGGAAAACACAAGGAAATGGAAGGAAGGTGCAACAGGGTGAGGATGCATGAAGGAATCTTCAAGAGGAGAAAATTGGCCTTGCACTTTAACTGAGGCTTTGCACATTACCTTGCAAGAGAGCATAAAGCACAATTCACAAAACTGAATTAAATGGACGGTGTGAAAGGCATGACTCCCAGCTCTGGGCAGCGCATCCAGACGGAGCTGGTTTTTCAGCCTAATATGCACGGAGGCGTAGAAAATGAGGTGAGACTAACAGAATTTAAGAGAAAGTGACAAAAGTTAAGAAGGAAGGCTGGAGAGAGAGAGAGAGAGAGAGAGAGAGAGAGGGAGAGAGAGGCGGAGCACTGTAGCTACCTCTTCCTGGCGAGCGCCGGCGTGCCCCACGGCGAGGGCAGCGAGGTCTCGTGAGTCAGACAGGGAGGCACCTGCTCCGCTCGGCTGCATGGCCACACACACACACACACACACACACACAAGAGCATGTGCAGCAATCGTCAGAGCACATACACGCACATGCAGCCGGGCAGATGGACCGGGCCGAGGATGAGCAGCCAGACAGCGCCACAGGTTAGAGGAGGGAAAGAAAGGGGGAAGAAAGAGGAGGAAAAAGAAGCTGTTAGTGGAGAGTTGAAAGGAGAAACAGGATCAAAGCTACAGCTGGAGCTCATGCATGACGCCAGCCACAAGTGCGTGTCGCCGCCGTGTCACTCCGCTGACAAAGGACGTGTGTGTTTAAAAACAAAAAACAGCGGCAGAAATATTGTGCAAGGAGAGGACACTGTTTTTTGCGTTATGGCCTCCAGGTGGTGCAAACATGCACAGGGAAGGACATGGGGAAAGAGGGAAGTCAGCGATGATTCAGCACCGGGTTTCTTCACCATCAACGTTTTAGAGCCGAATCCTTTTGTCGCTTTTTTTGTTCTGTTTTATCCCCCATCCGGGAGACAAAACAGGCACTCATATTATATTTTCTATGGTGTCACAGGTGGAATTCAACTGAATAGTAGCCATTCACAAAGATTTTTTTCCAATTATCCTTCCCTCATAACTGGAGCCCCACGAATTTGAGACTCGGGGAGATGCTTTATTAATTCAGTTTTCAGCCTTAGAACTGTTCAGCCACTTGTGTGTGTGTGTGTGTGTGTGTGTGTGTGTGTGTGTGTGTGTGTGTGTGTGTGTGTGTGTGTGTGTGTGTGTGTGTGTGTATGCGTGTGAGAGAGAGCCAGAGAGAGTCTGTCCCAGCTGACGTACAACACAGCTGTGGATCCACACTGGCAGAGCACTGATCATGACCTACAAACGCCTTGTTGCCTTGTGTAACACTGGTCGTGTTCTGCTCAAGTGTTTTTTCCCCTCCTCTTCCAGTATGATACTGTCCATCGTTGTTTTATTCTTATTCTAACTGAGGATAACATTGATTCAAGACAACAGTCATGCAGTCTGACAATGCAGGTGACAATGCCTTTCTTACGTCTTTTTGGCTGCAAAGTGCAAAAAAACCTGCAAGGATGGCAGTTTATCGTAGAATTTCAGTCAGGCTTAATAGAAAGAGATTTCTTACTCTTGGAAAATGTTCATGGCGGGCTGCTCTCAGGGATTCAGAGATGATCACAATAAATATTATTACCTGGCCTGACTGACGAAGGGTCGGTACATTCCCAGAATCTATCTGACTGTCAGTAATGTGAGCCAGTTTAATCACAGACGGGCATATTCCTCTAATTTCACAAACTGTGCCATCCGAAGCAGCGTGTATGGCAAATCGGATGTTAACTGTGGGATTTTAAGACCTTTCCGTCTAAAACAGCCCTCTGCTCCCAACCCACTGACCTGTCGAATGAGTCTGTGGCCATCTTGTACAGGTAGATGAAGAGTTTGCTGCAGTGTTTCAGAGTGGGGCACACGCTGTCTCCAGCGCAGCCTCCGCTGGCGGCTTCGTCTTCCAGCAGCCTCTGGAAGGGCTGAGCGTTGGAGGGGAACACGCCTGTGGGTCCCAGCTTCTTGGTGTCTGAGAAGCATCCCAGGAGCCTGAGGGGAAGTACGGCAGAGCAGACTGATGTGAGGAAAAAGTGGGAAAGAAACAAAGACAGAAAGAGTGCGGCACCGTAGAACTAAAAAAAAAAAAAAAAAAAAAAAAGAAAGCAGAGGGAAAAATGCAAATGATGTCTGCGGTACATCTACTTTGATGTTTTTGGTGCCTGCGTATAAGGAAAGAAACAGATTAACTGGAAAGAGCTCCAGTTATTGCAAAGCTTCACTGTGTTATTATGCAGCAGCGCGACACTAGTTTGGTAAAAAGTGGAAAAGCTGATCTGCACAGGATTTGAATTCTTGTTTTTCCCAGATGAGACTCTGAACTCTAACAGAAAAGGTATACTTGATTTTATTTTTTTTTTACCTGACAGCGTCGGCCAGCTTCTCATACTGGATCTCCGTGCGGAAGAAGTGCGAGTTGGCCGGCTCGTAGCGCATGGCGGCGGTGAGCGTGCAGAAGACGGTGTGCAGCAGCTCGAAGACCTGGTTCTGGTTGACGCGGTCCCAGCCCTGGCGGGGCGGCTGGCACAGCGAGCGCTCCATGGCCACCAGCAGCGAGGTGATGTAGACGAAGCCGCCCACCTTGCGGAAGACGGTGCGCGTGCGGTGGCTCTCGCGCAGCACCGCCAGCAGGGCCTGAGGAGGACGGCAGGCTGCGTCAAATCGAGTTTGAAACAAAGCTTATACACGCCACTGCTTTTTATTTTCATCTTATAACTTCACTTTACATCAATCAGTAATTTCCCTTTTGTTACAAATGTATTGTTTGCAGTCTGGAGCTTCAGTTTCATGAGCTTTTTCAGCTTTTTGTCACCACATTCACAGTCTCCTCGGTTCAGTTCACCTGCTTTTCTTTGTTGGAGAAACATTTCTTCACGCCTCTGATTTTCTTCTTTTTATTGTTGTCTGCCTAAACTCGCTGGATTTTCTCCCACACACACTCACCCCTGTACTTTGGCAAGTAACCTGAACTATAGCATCAAACTGTAACCTAGATGCGAGTTAAAAATAGCCCGACAGCATAGACAGACTATGACAGGCGACGTTTTTAATAAGCACCTAAAAGCCACTGGAAGCAGCGACGGCTGAGTGACACGGAGGCGCTGCGGCGCGCCAAGACACAAAACAGAGGGAGCGACCGCGCAGGAGCGACTCCCAGACAGCTGCTCTCTCTCTGTGAGCGAGTCCACGTCTGGGAGACAAATTGGTATTTGAGAAAACGATCACTTTTGTTTGAGCACCTGCACCATGTCAAGGAGCGCAGCGGCATCCAGGCACGTCGTCTCGGGATCGCTGCAGATAAAGTGACGCGTTCAAGTGGAAATAAAAGAGAAGCCGGAGCGACGCCGTGCTGCAGGGCTCAGCTGGACGTTTCCTGTTGCGCTGCGTCAAATGCCGACCTCAGCAGCGACACAGGGGACATCCTCTTCCTGTCTGCACGCTGGGAAATGACCACCGACTCTGTTTCAAAACCTGAGGGCTTCCGATGTTGCTTCAAGGAGGCATGAAGAGGCCTCAAGGTCTGAATACAGCGCATTGGGATTCACACGCGTCTGTCTTTGGGATCACAGGGCAAAACAAACACGAATGTTCACAAAGCTAATGAGGCAAAATTGTGAAATCCTCACAAGTGCCTCTAGGCATTTTTTCAGTCAATAGTGCGTAAACCCTCGTGGTAGCTGGTGAAATCACTCCAAATTATTATTTTTTTTTTTATCGCATTCTTCGTAGCTCTTCTGTTTTGTTTTTGAGGGTGAGAAATCAGAAAAATCCCTTCTTAGCAAAATAGGAGCAAATTGCTGCTGACAAATTAATCCAGCGGAAGCTTTAAAGAGGCGTGAGAATTACCTCATGCGAGGGAGCAGAATTTAAAAAGCGCAATTATGCCTGAGAACATGAGCTCATCCGCTTCATATCCCGTAGTCCGAGGAGGAATTAATGTATGCGAAGCCTCAAATGCATATTGATTGTCTGAATTACCGACCTCGCCGTTCTCACGCTGACTGGAGGTCCCTTTGTCTGTTTGAGCTGCTCTGCTCCACGCCACTGTGTTTCATAAAACATCAACTACTTCCAAGTCAAAATAATTTAAAAGGTCTGTATGAGAAACCGACTGGAGAAATAGCCCTTTGTGATGTCACAAAGGGCACCAATACCTTTTGATAATACCCCTACCACCTCAGAGGTCACCTTGCTGCTGCCTGGCTTACGTCACCTTCCAAATGTGCATAAGGACCAACTAAATTCTGCAGACTGTGGGCGGTCCAGCTCATCGCTCACGTCCCTCTTGACACTTTGAGAGTCAGGGACACCGTGAGCACTTTGCGAGTTGATACTGAGAGTTAAGGGCGGAATTGGGATTCACTCAAATTTTCACTTGATGCTAAAGTACAGATTTATTTTTTTTTTGCCTATTGTAATGTGGTGAAAAGAGGTCGAAATGTGATTAAACAGTTCTCAAGATTTTGGAATACGGTTAATCCACCGTCGTCCAGAATAACAAAGATGTGAAAATCATGACAACATGGTCCCCTCAAAGGTTCACGGCGCAGGTTACCCGCAGTATGTCTGTTTTCAGCTGCAGTTCGCTGGGAGGCGCCGAGTGCATGAGGCCCAGCAGCGTCCCCATGTCGTCATCTCCGCTGGGCGACAGCACCAGCTGCTGGATGATGAGCAGGGCATGTTCCCGACACTGACGGTACTTTACGATGTTGTGAACGCAGCGGGCGCCTCCAAACTCCCTGAACACGGCTGAGAGACAGAGAGAGAGAGAGCGAGAGAGAGAGAGAGAGAAAGAGGAGAACATTATTTCTCTTTTTCTTGGTGTCTGCTCATTAGCAGCCTCTTCACATGAGGCCGCCGGCTGAGAGCCTCAGCCGTGAAAATGTAAATACAATCAATGTGTCAGACTGGAAGCCAACACACACACACACACACACACACACACACACACACACACACACACACACACACACACACACACACACACACACACACACACACACACACACAGGTTTGATGTGATGAGAGCAACCAGTCGTCCTCAAGGTCACAGGCAGCTCTGAGTCGTCTCTGTGCAGCCTGTTGGCGGTCTGTGTGACTCATCACTTTACTGACCATAATGACTGAGTCTCTCACACATGCACACGCACACACTGGGTCAGTAACAGACGTGTGTGGGAGGAGCTAAGACTAAGAATTGAATCCACACACGGGGTGATTTTATATTGTTTATCGGTGAGTGCCGTGCTGTGCAGTGTGCTGCCTGCTGATGTTTGCCAATAAATACTGCACAACAGATCCACAGATCGCATCACCTACTATCTTCTATCCCCGCTGCTGCGAATAAAACAGAACCTACTGGAAGCACATGCGCAGCGTGACTGCACTGACTTTCATAGAGTGTTTCCCCTAAAATGAAATCTGATATGTTAGACAGTGTAATTACATTTGCAACCACTGTGATGGCCACCTATTGCCGAGAGCCTGCTTCGCGTTTTCCCCTGTGTGTGCATGTGTGTGTGTGTGTGTCCCAGCAGGTATGACAGTGGGCAGGGTTGGACGTGATTGGGGAGCAACTGGCCAGTCTCCCTAAGACCATAAAGCCAGCAGTCATCATCCAGCCTCTCTCTCTCCAGCATCACACCCACCTGCCCCTCTACACGCTGGAGTTCATATATTTTGTTCTGGTTCTGCTTTCTGTTCTGGCTCAGGCTTATTTTAAGTTCACACTCTTCAACACTTACATACACTCATTAATATTTGCAGACATGCTGACAAAGACATGTTACACAATCCATGGTGCTATTTCTGTTGTTTATTTAAATAAGTCATTATCACGTGTGAATCCGCGTGTTCCCTCTTGTCATTGCTTTTTGAGAGTCGAGACGCCACATTGCTGAGGCTTTGTTTAAAACTTAACATTTACATTGCATTTCCTTACTCATGATGTCTGTAATACCAGATTTAAGGGGAAAATAATAAAATAATTTTTTACAACCATTTGATTTTCTCTGTGTGTGTTTTTACCTGCATTAGTGTTGTTGGAGCTCTGCAGCAGCACCGTCAGCGTCTCCATCACCAACCAGGCCAGCTGCTTCTGCTCCTCTGCCACCGTGTTGTTTTTACAGTCGGCTAAAGATGAACAAACACAAATATACAGAGGGGAGGTTGACGGCGCAGTGACACAGTGAGCAGACAACACATATAATGGAATATAGGCCACGCTGCAAAATATTTTTGCCCACTGACGAAGCGCCAGAGTAGACGAGGACGAGAATTAGATTATCTGACCATCTGGATTCGATGAACTATACATTTTTAGCTTTGCTGGGGTTATAATGCGCTCTCGATTCCCTGCAGTGCATTTCAGGTCAAGCCTCTGGTTTCTTTGGATCCTGTTAGCCTGTAGCTTAATGAGGTGAAGCAGAGTGGAGAACAGTGTGTCTCGGTCTGGGGACTCCAGGGGACTTTGAGAAGGCTGCTAGAAGTCAAAACCAATAAAAATAAATAAATTAAAAAATATATATAAAATGTCCTTTTGTTCATTTATTTGGTTTTAAATGAATCACAATGTCAGAATGTGCGAATGGCTGAGGTTTGTTTGACTGACTCTCAATGTTTGGTAGTGGTGCAGTTTCAGTTGTACTAATTTAGGAAACCTTCATGAGATTGAGCTGCAGAATCGTAGACGCAAAAACAAAACAGTTTTTTCAACTTCAACTCAATTTTTTTGTTTTAATCACCTCACCAACTGATTTGCAAACACATCCAAAATAACTTCACTAATCATCAGCAAAACTGTCTACGTTAATTACTGGCCATTCAAGAGCTAAATATAATCTTTTTATCTATTCAGGATGAATTAATTTTGCTGTCACAGATCTCGCGTGATCACGGCAGCAGGAGTAAAAAGTGCCTCACCTTGGTCATTATTCTGTGGCTGCTGCGTGGTGGGGTCCTTGAGCAGGGCGGCGTACTTGTGCAGCAGGTTGACCAGCACCTCCAGCAGACCCACCTCGCGCAGGACGTCGCTGAACACCGGGTCGTGGCGCGCCAGCTTCAGCAGCGTGCGCACGGCCGTGATGCTGCAGGCGTGCGACGTGCTGGACTTGAGCAGCACGCTGACGCTGAACAGCTCCTTGCACGGCACGTAGTTGAGGCTGAAGACGATGAACTCCAGCAGCTCAAAGTACTTGGCCTGGGCCTCGGGCAGCTTGGCCACGCGCTCGGCGAACTGCGACAGCGTGTGCTGCGCCTCCAGGATGAAGTAGTTGGCCGACTCGGCCGCGTAGATGTTGCCGATGGCGTCTAGCAGCATGCAGGCCAAGCGGCTGGTTTTGGCCTTCAGGAAGGCGTTCTGCAGGACCGAGAAGGCCTGGATGTTCCGCACCGTGTGGCCTGGAGACAAGTGAGGAGGACGGGAATCAGCATTTGTGATTCATAGTAGTCTGAGAGAGGAGATGCTACAGCACATACTTGTTCAAAATAAGACGCTTAAATTAAAGATAATTCAAATAAAACTCAGTGATGAGATCAGAAACGAGAAATAATGAACCAAGTAATTGGTGAAGCAGTTGTTTTACTTTAAATTATGTTGGATTTATGTTTGGACAGGACTCATTTAGCGTTGTAGTGCTAAAGGAGAGAATTTAACACATTTACATGTCTGCAAACAATGAGCTGCGAACACAGACGCTGATTTCTTGGCCTTGCACCGTCTCTGACTGAACCAAAAGCAAATATTTGAGTCTATTTTAATGTTATCTGTCACAAAAGACCCTGAAGCTACAGTAATGCTGCAAACCATGGCAAATAAACACAATCTCAGACAAACACACAGATGGGGTTTGCCGAAAGCATGTCTACTTGCACAACTTCTGAATTCTCACAAACCACAAGTTTGCGGCTGACATATTACGCAGCTTTGGAGCCTTTTAACAAAAGAAATCAGGCAACAGATAACAATGCTTAAATCAGGTTAAATTAAGGGTGTGAGTGCATTCATTCCTTCAAGCCATTGGAAAGACCACAAAACCATACAGAGCAAGATCATAAAAGACGGTGTCTCATGTTGACGGGATAATATGGGGAAAAAAAACAAAACATAAAAATGCGACTCGCACATCGAGAAGCTGTGTCAGTGCACATACACAAACGCACGATCGTTTAGTGAAAGTGTGTTGGTTAATTAGACGAGAAAATGTACCCTCGCACCGTGCTGGCTTCTGGTAACGACTCTGCGCACAGCTGGCTGCATAATTAGCTGGATAAACACGAGTGTGTGTGCAAGTTTCAGCCTTCGCTCATTTGTGTGTGTGTGTGTATGTGTGTGTGTTTCAACGTGCTCAATCAGTTTAGTGCACCAGGAGGTGGCCAGAAAGCCGTCGCTGGCACTGAAGATAACACAGCCAGAGGAAAAACTAAGCAGGTGGTTGCACTGCATTTGCCGTTTGAATGCAGACCAACGTCATTTATAAATGAAACACTCGTGTACGTCAGTGTCGCCATTTCTGGTTGTGACCAACGCACCCAAAAACCTGGACGGAATTTAAAAAAGAACAACGTCTGCTGAAGCTTCTGGTGAGAAGCAGGGTTATTTTTGTTGTGTATAATGTAATAATATTGGAGCGATGGCCTCTGCCCTTGTTTGCGGTCCCAAAGGCGCGGCGTCCCTGCAAAAACACAGCCTATTTTCTTATCTACCAACTGTGAAATGACACATGTGGCCTGTGAAGAATTTGTGAAGCTCCAACCAACCAACCAACCAACCAACCAAGGAGCCTCTGAACTCCACAGAGCCAATTTGTATGCGGGGCGCTTCGGGCATTGGACTCCAGCAGTGTGACAGGCAGGCAGGCAGGCAGGCAGGCAGGCAGGCAGGCAAGCGAGAGTTGCCATGGCGTCTGTCAACAGGTCTCGCTGGCTGGGATCAGCCGAGCATCAAAGCCATTTCAGGGATTAAGATCTGACGGGGGAGATGCGACCCAGGCTTTCTCCACCAGTGACGCCTCTCGCTTGTTTCAAGGTTTGTGTCTTAAAAGGGGGTGGGGGGGTGGGGGGGGGAGCAGAGAGATCCTCGACACGAAGCCTTCAGCCTGAAAATTGGGATCCCATTTAGTGTGTTGATAGAGGAATATTAAGTCAGAGGCCAAGGCTGGGGGTCACAGACGGTCTACAGCAGCAGGGAGATGTGTTTTAAGGTGTTTTCAATGATATCTTACACTTGGCTCTGTATTTGACAGCAAACATTAGGTGGTAAGTTGGATGGTGAGATAAAGTGGCTACGAATAATATTTTGTGGAATTTGCATCCATTTAAACAGTTTTTTAAGGTCTCATTACATTTTTAGCAAACTATGGTTCTAAACATTATTTACAAATGAATTAAAACAGCATTTAATACAAATGTTACTGGAGCTGAAATGGTTTGATCAGTTCACTGCGTCTAGTTTGTCTTTACGTGATGATGGACAGTTACCTTTGGACAAAATGAGACTGAAATCATAAAGAGTTTCCATTAATAAAAAGCTGAATTTAAAAAAAGGCAGCAAACGTTGCAAATGTTACTGTTTCCTGCTAAGAAACACAACAGAAAATTTAAAATCAACTCAGGTTAAACAGCTCAATTAGAAGGGGGGAAAAAAGCATGAATGTTGGTCTTGACAAGGGAAAAAAAAAGGATGACGGCAGCAGAAAAGCTGAAAGCTTTCGATGTGAACAGACCTTTGGCCGAAGGTTGGGGCAGCACAAAGCCAGGCAGCAGGAAGGGGGCGCCAGTGGTGAGTCCGGCAGGTTTCAGCTCCGTCACCCCGTACGTGGTCAGACAGGTCACCAGGTTGACCAGGTCCTTCAGCGCGTCTTTGGACTCGTCCTCCTTGGTCTGTTCCAGTCTGGACACAGAGGCGCAGGGATGAAGCACCAGCCAAACCGCCGAGCACTGCAGTTCAACGCAAGGAGCAACGTCCCGCGGAGACGGTACCTGAGCATGAGATCGCAGAGGAAGGCGTAGCCCTGGCACATTCTGAAGTCGTCCAGCAAGGTCTGCGACACGTCGCTGGAGTCCTTGAGGAAGCAGGAGAGGCCGGCGAACATCTCCACGATCTCCAGCGGCGACAGGTCGTCCGACTGCTGCATGTTCTGAACGCACGTGCCCAGACATTCTTTCTCTGCGGTGTTGAGAGCACAGAGGCACAAATTCACAAACTCGCTTCAGAGTTTCCAGCCGTCCGCCGCGCGATCGCTCGTCTCACCGTGGATGTATTTGACCACGTTGACGCTGAGGCCGTGTCGGGAGATGGTGGTGAGCACCTCCCCGGCGCTCCTCCTCCAGGGCAGGTTGTGAGGGGGGCACCAGGAGGTGATGGCACTGAAGAGCAGCTGGAGGTCGTCTTTCTGGGCCAGCTCCTCGGCCGGGGACACAAACGAGCACAGCTTCACCATGATCTGCGAGAGGACGGGACAAGGACGTGGTGAGGGGGGTGAAAGGTCGAGGCAGCGTTGCCATGGCAACCCGCAGCACGTCTCTGAACATTTTCCAGCACGACGTCTTAGTGCGCAGTCCATTTACATCCAAATTGATGCCTCTAAGGCAACCGACAGAACTGGCCTTTTTCTAAATGAGCTTGATGACGACAGACGGCAGCGAGAAATGTTTTTCTCCTTCACTTTCTGAAGAGGGAAAAGCAGCATCTGCCATTTCTGCAAGGACGGCGTTGAAAAAACAGAATGAAATTCATCTGTCGAAGGGGGAAAAAAAGCTGCTTTCATTTCCAAAAAAACTGGGAGGTGTAATGGAGATTTAATTCGTGTTAACAATAACCACGTACAAGCCATGGTAATGTTGAGAATAGTTGCACTGTCCCTGACAGCTTGACCTTGAGGTGCATCTCACCTGTACATGTCTGTTGTTTCCAAAAAACAATTGCTTCCATGTTCCAGGTTAAAACAAACTTGTCAAGTGGACAGTACCCCCAGTGTCCCCGAAAAGAAACTGAAGTCGCTGCCATATTACCTGGACGAAGACTTTCTGGAGCAGCACCCGGCGATCGGCCAGCGGCAGCTCCTGCTGGCCGGCCGTCTTCTCCTGGGGGGCTGTGGGCTGCGGCGGTGGCGGCGGCGGCGGCGGCGGCTGCTGCTGCGTGGTGGGAGCCACCGGAGCCTCGGCCATGTGAGGCAGGTCGAAGAACAGGTAGAGGCATTTGACCAGCGTGGAGGGGACGGACATGGTGGTCATGCAGTCCACAGTTTTCTGCCAATGGCAAAAACAACACGTCATCATGCCGGAGCATCCTTGCTAAAATGACGGACATCACAGTTTTAAAACTCAACAGGAGCTCGTCTGTTCCATCACGACGAGAGGGATTAAAAGATTTCATTATCATCATTATGATTATTATTATTGATGCCCAGTGAGCTCAAGCAGGGATCCTCTACGTGAAAAGGTGCTAATTTTTTAGCATAAGTTTGGCAAAGAGGCAGTCGTGATTCATATCTGTCTCCGCATGAAAAGATGTAGGAGGAGCTGGAAGGGCTGTTGTGTGCTTGCGTGCTTGCGTGCTTGCGTGCGTGCGTGCGTGTGTGTGTGTGCGTGCGTGGGGGGAGCGAGATGGGATTTGTGCTCTTGGAGTCGAGTGATTCAGAAAATCAAACGCTGCCTCCCACACTCGCACGCACACGTACAGACGGGGGGCAGACGGACAAATTCTCCCTCGTCTTCACTTACGCACAAGCTCCTCGTGGAAGACAAACACCCCCCGGTGCAGGCGCACACACACACACACACACACACACACACACACACACACACACACGCTCAGATCCGCAGAGTGCACACACTGATTAAAATGACCCCACGCAAAAAAAAAAAGAGATCAGCAGACGCATGAGGATCATCCACAGCACACACACTCCGGTAACACACACACGCACACGCACACACACACACACACACACACACACACACACACACACACACACACACACACACGTACAATTAAAGTAAATGCCTCAGGTGATTAATGGACAGTCATGGGAGGGAAAACAGATCAGGACAATGACAGTGGAAGCAGGTCGGCAGAGGAGCGTCTAGGTCTAGTTAATAGTATGTCAGCATAATGGAAGACAGGAGAGGCATCAGCAGTGGGCGAGTGGAGAGGTGCGTGTGTGTGTGTCAGTTTTCCCAGGCTGTGACACATTGGCCCTGCTGCAGCTTTAAGGTTGGGGTTAATGGGAACAGTCAATCAGAAAGAAAACTGGAGAGGCAGAGAGGTTTTATTAGATGGCCGCACGCGTGCGTGCGTGCGTGCGTGCGTGCGTGCGTGCGTGTGTGTGTGTGTGTGTGTGTGTGTGTCTGTGTGTGCGCGTGTGTGTCTTTGTTGTGCTGCACAGAGGCGGTCCGGTGATGCGAAGCGTGAAAAGGCATCCTGTAAAAGCAGAGAGGTGGGCAGAGCGACGGGCTGAAAACAAAAATATTGCCATTTTGTCATGTGAGGATGGACGGAGGGAGGGAGGGGTGAATGAATGGATGAACGGTGAAGGTTAAATAAAGAGGAGTGATGTCAGATAAAGTGAAGGCCGGCGGCAGGAGGCTCCTTTGTTTCACAGAAGATGAAATAGCGGCCAGAAACACCGAGCCTCCTCACCGAACGACGACGCATCGGCCTTTATTCTAAACATGTTTAATGATATCAGTAAAATAAATAAATAAATAAATGATTTTTGAGGCTGAGGCCTCAGTTTACACGCAGCCAAATCGAGAAGTGACGGGACAACCTGCGAGTGAATAAGCGTGAGGACACGGAGGCCAATCACAAACCTGAAGAAAGGCAGAAAAGAGGCTCAAGTGAAAGAACAACGGCCCGGTTTCAGCAAAGAGTCCTCTGTGAGGATGAGTTACTCTCTGAGAAGCAGAGAGCAGCGGCAGCACGGCATTAAAAAAAAAACAGATAAAATTTGCTGTGGGAAAAATGCCATCAATTAAAACAATGCTTAACACCTCCTAATGCTTAAGTCCTTATTTAACACACGACGATTTGAGGCACCACTCCTGCAGAAGATTTAGTAGTCTATTATTTACGGCTGCAGGAAACACACACTGGAGCACTAATGGGGAGCAAAGCGTGAACTGCGGCAGCGGCGGCGGCGGCAGCAGCAGCATGTCGGAGCAGTGAGACGAGCTTGTCAAACACAAACGGCACAGCAAAAAGAGACCACTCCCAAATCCCAATGAGCTGCGTTTGCACGCGGAAGCGCGCCGCTGCGACGAGTCAGATCTCGGAGTGGCAGGACTGACAAGCTGCTAAACTGCCACTGTTTGAGCAGAGTGCACTTCAGCGCAAAAGACACAAGACTCCGAAGAGAGACGGTACTTTTGTGCTCACCTGCGAGTATAGGAAAGACCATTATTTTACACCAGCGCAGTAACTAAGAACAAATTGAAGAGTCAGATAATTACTCTTTAAAAAGGCCCAACAGCCATTTTAAGGGCATGTGCAGGAATCCTCACTTTGTTATCGCTCTCGCCCGTCTCGTTGCCTGACGAAAGAGGATTTTCCTCCTGCATGCCTAAAAGCCAACTTTGGTAAATTATTCATCCTGTGTACACAGCAAGCGCCGGCAATTCAAGGGTCCCCCTTGAAGCGTAGCTCAAACACTTTCTGCTGTAGGATCCTTTAAAGCATCTGGAGCTGTACGCATCAGAAAAACAACATTGTCACGTCTCTCTTCCTTAGGCCTGTTCCAAACGGTCTGGCCGGAATTCAATGAAAATCACAGAACCATTAAAGCATTTAGTCACGTTTGAGTGCAAACAAAATTTAAAATAGAACAACTTTATGTAGCAAAGAGAAGGAGCAGAGTGGGTTGAAGGCGTTAAGGGTCCTCGAAAACAACAACAAACACAACAACAGCAGCACTAGCAGCAGTGAATTTCTGGTGTGCAATGGAGCAGCAAAACTAGCCAGGCCAGCTGACAGTGATGTTCTCACACACACACACACACACACACACACACACACACACACACACACACACACACACACACACACACACACACACACACACACACACACACACACACACACACACACACACACACACACACACACACACACACACACGACCTCCAGAGGAATGCAGGCTGGAAAGTTCACAAGATGCCTGCTGACCACGGAGCGAGAACACGGACACAGAAAAATAAGGCTTTGCTGACAACTCAGCTGTCAGCTCAGCTGACCTCTAGAGGCAGCGTCGAGCTAGAGCTGCATTGAAAGGACAAAAAGCCTGTGTTTATCTCGCTGATCGTACACGTTGGAAGATTTTACGGCGGACGACCGAGCAGACGACAAACCTGCCTTGTTTCTTCTTTCTTTTATTACATGAGAGCAAGCAGTTTAGACAATGAGAATAATGTAATGATAAGCCCTTTATTATTAAAGATCAGTGCAAACATATTTGTTTGAGGAGGAGAGATGAAGAAAGTGCAGAGTGTCGAAGCACGTGACCAACCTGTCCAGAGGAGGCCAGCAGGTTGATGGTGGTCAGAAGCATCCATCCACGACTCGTCTCCTCACTTTGGTTCACCTCCAGGAACTGGACGATGGCTCGGCTGGCCGCCTCTGGAAAAACAATGAAAAAGAACACACACACACGCATTAGTAAATGGAAAGTGGCAGCTGATTGTCCCCAGACCCACTGATGGGCAGTTGGAACAATCATCAGCTGTGCAACAAATAAATCTCATCTGTGGAGGTGACGTGCGCCTTGTCTTCAGTGCAGCAGATCCTCTTCAGACAGAGAGAAACTTCATTTCTTTTTTTCCTTATCTGCTATTAAATTTACCATTGAGCTTCGTGTGATTCACTGTGGTTGTCATAAACTCAATTTTACAAGATTAAGAAGAACATTCATGTGATTGCTGAAACCTTGTCCAAAAAGATTTGGATTTTTTTTTAGGACCTTCTATTTTGATTGGAGTGTAAATTCATACAAATACAAAACAGCCTTTCTAGTTTTTATTTGTTCAGTTTGAAGCTAATCGAAAGCAGTTTTCTTGAGTCAGTGACTGAGTGAGTCAGTGAAGTGACTGATTCAACCTCTGAGTCAGACTTCGAAAGCTCCCGTGACTGTGTGCTAAGAAGAAATGAACTGGAATTTTCTCCAGTAGGACCCTGTAACTAGAGAGGCGTCTGTAACCATCACTTTCCTATTTTCTGGGTTGTTGCCATAGCAACAGCATAAATTCTGCCGAAGAAGTCTCTGCAGATAAGGAGTTGGTGGGAACCCCTCACCTTATGAAGAGCTTCCTGATAACAAAGCAGTCCACAAGGTTGACGATGATATTACAGCTGCCATTAAACACGTCCACGTGGTGCTGAGGGCTCACCTGTCGACTTGTTGGATGCTCTCCGTCTGATCTCTGTCACCATCAGACGTGAGACCTGGGTGGTGAACTGGAGCAGGTCCGAGAACTTCTCCGTCATGCTGCTGGGTGGAGCGTTCCCAAACACCTGGAGCGGACAGACAGGGTAATGTGCAACTTGACCAGTAGAGGTAGCAGTTGTGCACGGCATGTAAACCAAAACAAACCGGCTACCTGCAGAACCTCCCCTCAGATCTCAGATTGCAATCATTGATAGCAACTGAGAAAATTTGGAACAGAACTGCGTTTAGAATATTGCACTTCGCAATTTTACAGCCTAAAATTCTCCCTCTGATGACGGCGGTAATCACATTAATCAATATACACGGCGATATTATCAAAGTAGGTGGCTTTATCGCTCCCTTGTTTTCCTGGCACGTCCTCATTTTGCAGCCACAGAGACGCTGCACGCTGCAGCCGAGGCCTCTGGGAGAGCAGGGCAAAGATAAACTGCTCGTTGTTCAACAATGATTCATCATGTGGTGTATTTACCCAGCGAGAGAGAAGCCCGGAGCTTGGCGCCCTGCTGCGTGGAGAGTACTCCACTCCACTCTAGCATTCTGACTTGTGCAATGCCACCAGCGAGCGATTCACGGTCAGCGTTGGCTAATTAGCCGACACGTCGAGAGGCCCTCAGTGAAGCCACTTCAGTGTCAGGAGAGCGTTCAACAGGGCTACTTGGGGTGGGCACACTATTGTATAAGGTTCACAAAGGGTAGCGGCTAATAGAAAAATATCTTCTACATCATTAGTTTTCATATGACAAACCTAGTTGCAGATATCATTTCGCGTTGCTCTCTGTAAAATTCAGTGGGATGATTCATATCGTAACTTTATGTCCTGAAGCATCAGCAGATAAATGATAGGCGGCGGCAAAATAATTCTGGTCTTAATGTTTCTAGCAGCAGCTCACACGTAGCCTAGATAGATAAACATCTACTGGTGTTGCGCCTTGCCAAGTTCCACTTCCATTTTTTCCCCCCTTGACTTCTGATTGCCCATTATTTCCTTTTGACAATTAAAAATACAGCTGGTGCATACACTTTCTTTTTAATTGGGGGCTGAAAAAGTGTGTTGCGTTAAGAATCAGTCTTAAATGTCCAAGTGCAGTCGTGCACTGTTCTGTCCAGCTTAAAAAAACTAGATGCTTCATATACAACAACATAGTACAACGACAAGAATTTAGTTTTCTATTTTGTGCGATTATCGATAAACAAGACAATCGTTTGCAATTGTTTGCGTGTCTCTGTTGCTGCCACACCTTTTTAACAACAACAACAAAAAAATTCCATGACAAATATTTCATAACAATAATTGTGACTGGGTAAAAATGTAAGGGTGTCTGATTACTTTTTTGATCTTTATACTGTAAGGGCATGTTAAGTTTAAAGGATATCAACATTTACAATCTAAATGTATAGCCGTATACAACACAGATCAGGTGTCTATATTGTCCAATCAATCCCTGTTATGGAACAGGCTCTGGATGATGAACTCCTACAACTTGCAGCATAAACTCAGGTGAGTGGTCCTAATGCGTCCTGACCGATAAACTGCAAAGATAAGGCCGTGCACGAGCCGCTCGCCCCGGCGGTGACTCACCCTGTTAAATACGGGCAGCATCATGTAGAGCTTCTCCTCCTGCTCCTTCTGGGTCATGTGGCGAGGCGGGTGGCACAGCTCGGAGAACAGGCGGCGCAGGTGCATCAGGCCCAGGGCGTTGTCCTGCGGGCTGCACTCCTCCTGCCTCGGCCGCCCCATGATCCTCTTCACCATGTTCATCTTGAGAGGCTTTGTCAGACCAAAAGTGGCCCTGCGGACAGAGGGACCGCCACGTGAGAACCTCAACGAGTCAAAGAGTTCATACGCGTTTCTTTTCTTCAGTCAAGATGCACTTTCACAGTGTTTTACAGTGATATTTGTCTATGGTCTGTTCAGGAACTCCCCAAATGTGATTATGTTATCTGTTTTACCCCCTTGTGATGTCACAGAGGGCACTCCCACCTCCCCAGTGAGGTGTTCGCTCCGCCCTCTGAAGGCTGAGTGTCGTATTTAACCCGTTCAGACGTGTTATGGCATACAGCAGCAGCGGCTTCAGCACAGAGCCCACATTCAGCATTTTTGGAAGAACGCCGTAAACAGAGGGCTAAGTAACTATGCGGTTTTCTGGTTTATGAAGCAAAACTATCACCGCCACAACAAAACGACTTTGACTGATGGTGACATTATTTCTTGTCACCATCTGTGTGTCTCGCACGCCCACCAGACTAAAAAATAAATAAAATAAATGAAATCATAAAATGGACAGACTCATTTTTATTTCATCCAAACAATTGTATGTCTCATCTAAAAAACAATAACAAGTTGGGATGAAATGGGCGAGGGGGGGTGGGGGAGGGGGAGCATTTTGACGTTCCAAGTCCATTTTGTTTTGCGGCATGGCCAGCATATATTTAGCCACAGTCTTGACACGTTGCACGTCTTGAAGAGGGTTGCTAGGAGACTTTGCAGAAGTGTGCAGCCTCCATCACTACAGATAAAAACCTGCGCTGATAAAAACAGAAGCAGCGGCCGCCAAGCGTCTCCGACACACCCGTCAATTCTCCCCATACGAGCTTCTCCCTCGGCGTGTCTTGTCTGCCGTGTCTTGCTCAAAGGCACGCTGACAGAGGTGCTGAAGTGGAGACAATCACCTTTTTTTTCCCCCCCTCCTCTCAGTTTTCTTTCACATGACAGAGTACGTGGCTCCAGGGGTCACATGGCATGATGAGGGAAATAAATGACTTCTCCCAGAAGGAACTACATTCTTCAAACTACTTCATCAGTTTTCCCTGTTATTTTTTTTTTAATCATAATTTTACACAACACACATCTATCAGTTTCAAGAAGGTTTTTGTTCCACTGTGATGCTAAAAGAAAGTCACCTTGTCACTATGTCAACTAAAACTATGGATAAGACTTTCGCACGTGTTGCACTGGGTTTGTATTAAAAGCAACCGTATGCGTTTCATCCAATACCAACTATGCACACTCGTTATTGCCAAATTCAATATCCAGTAAACAGACAGACGGAAAGCCTTAGGTTTTTATTGCATTTAATCATGACTTGTAATTGTTGGACTGAGTATCTGAGGTTGTGTGTTGCTGCCATTCTTGCTCAGGTTAGAGGGACTCACCTAGGCAAATCAGAACATTAAAAAATCCACCTAGCTGTTGAGTGGAAGAGCAGCTGTGACGGTCATCCCAAAGTTTCTGAAGCTGTCAGAATTTGACTGCACGAGACGAGTATTATCTTTGATGTACAATCGCCACTTTACAGGCAGGTAAAACTAATATATCAACATATTTGTATAGATATGAGTATTCCTCAATTAGGATGACCAAAATAATATATATAGGAAAAAATAAATAAATGAAAAAAAGAATCACAGTGTGCATCTGGGCTAAACAGTACAGAAGATCCAGGTGGTCTGGAAGGTTTGCTCTCTATTCAGCTCCCTTTGATGACGACGGCTCGTCCGTCTCATTCCTGTAAGGAGTGTCACATAAAGAAAAAAACAAAAAAAATACATCAAAAGAAACCAGAACGAAAGCTCCGAAGCTGATTTGTAGCACATCTGCTGCTCCAACAGACTGAAGGCTTTGGTCTCTTACTTCGCCCACGGAGCTGAACTGTCCTCTGCATGAACTCACACTCAAACAAATCCATTTAACATCGACCATTTGCTTCACGTTCACCTAAAGCGGCAACCACCGCCGTCCTTGAGCGCGCACGACATTCATTTTTTAGTATGTAGACCTGTGTCTTTGGACTGGAGGTCCACTTCTACTTCTGCTGCCCGCTGTGGAGTCACGGCTTGCGTCTCCAGAACTCCCAGAACTGCGCAAAACCTAAATATTGCAATAAAAAACTGGTAATAGAGACACCCAAACTTGAAAAAAACTCTCAAATATGGCTCTCAGAAGGTTTTGACGCTCTCATGAGATGGTCTTTGATATAAAGGGTAGATTGCAAAAGTGTCATGGAAACACTTTTTTCGACGAACGTGACGGACGAGGTCACGTGACCAGTTCACTTGAAGTGAAAATGGCGCGTTATGTTTGGACGGAGGAGGAGGAGACGCCAGATTTTTCGAGAATTGCGGCTTACGAACTCCACACCATTCAATGGAAACACCCGCAAATCGCAACTGCACTTTGTCGAAATTTTAGAAATATCGCTTTTATTTTGCAAAAAAAAAACTGTCATGGAAATGCACCTACGATGTTGACTAAATTCTGGAGAAAACTGACCTTAACAATACACCTCATACACCTAAGCAGCCATCAGCAGCCTCGTCAGCAGCCACCGACTCAGGTTCACCACGTGACTAAACACCGCCTTCTCTCTGACCGTCAGAATTAGAAGCTGAATGTTTTTTTTCCCCCGTCAATTTCTCAAATAGGAGGGAGTGACCGCGGGAAACTCTTGTGCTTTAAAAATAGAGAACGTTGCAAAAAAGGGTGTGAAATAACGGCCGCGTTTAAAGACGCAAACGCTTGCACAACACGTGTTACCATGTTTGAAAAGAGGAAAAAAGAAGAACAAGAGCAGTTCAAGCTGAAACACCCGCAGAATTAAAAAAAAAAAAAAATCACGGTTTCACTGTGTTCCCTTTGGCGCAGGTCGACTGTGACAGATATTATCATCAAGCAGCAGCTAAAAAAAACAAGGTGTTGTGGTTCACGGCGAGGCAACAGGAGGTTACACAAGACACATTGTCTGGGCAGACTGCAGCCTCACTTCCAAAAGGAAATGACTCCTGCTTTTTGAATGCCTTTTGCAAAAAAAAAAAAAAAAAACAAACCTCCGACTCAGCACTCTTTATATAATCAGAGCAGGAAACTGGTACGGCAAATGAAATTAACTTTTTGCACAATGCAGCATTTTTTCTTTTTAACCAGACACCCCCCTCCACCGCACGCACGCACACACACACACACGCACACACACACACCCAGTAGATACATTTTCATGCAGAACTAATTCAAACCAATTAATTTATTCTTGGCGTGACACGCTTGTGGAAGTGCCGGGGTCACTAACACCCCGACGGTTCGCAATGATTAGAGGAGCTTTTCCCAAAAGCAGCCGCAGCCAAAGCAGCAATCTGGGCGAGTCAACGGCGGCGCTTTCCGTTTTTGACACGGTTGTTGTGTTTGTGCATTGCTTCTCATTCAAGGGAATGCAAATCATGGCAGTTATTAAAAGTCCTTCATCTTTTGAGCAAAAGAAGTTCTAATTAAATTTGAAGGGATTGGTTCATTTAAAGTACACAAAGCATTAAAAAAAATAAGAAAAACAAGTGTCGAGGAAAGAATAACAAAGAACACAGAGTAGACAGTGTGACAGTCATTTTATGGACTAATAGTCCTCCATTACATCATTTATAACGCTGTAACTACCGCCCTTGTTTTCCTTCAAGATAAGAGAAGCTGCTGGTCCTGCTGGGTCGTTCACTGTAGTCGACGATGAATTAGCCCAGCTGTTCTCACCGTCTAACTACAAACCCCTGATTAAAAATGCAAGAATCCAAAGCCAACTGTGTTTACTGGTTAGTGTACAGACGGCGCAGCAGAAAGCCATACAAGCGCGCACAGGAAATGCCAGTGTCAGAGCGCAGTGGGGCCGCAGCCACAAACTGGGCCAAACACATGTCATAAGACTCAGCATAAGGCCGAGCTGGTAAATCAACAAGAGGGAGAGGCGGTGATCCGAAGACAAATGTGGGATTACTGCTCACTCCACCTAGTTGGTAAGCAGCAAATGGCACTGCAGCAGAATAACCACAATGACTTTTTCCTTTTAGGGCTTTTTAACCTTCAGGATTTGTTTGAGAGCAAAACATTGCTTGTTCAAACTTCTTAAAAGACTCTTTGAAATGTTCAAAAAGACTGCAAGACCACAGACAGAGAAATTCAATTACAAACTATGAAAGTGTCAATAAGCAGTGTGATGACAAGCATCTCCCCGATCACTGACGCAGGTCATTGACAGTGCTGCAACATTGTCAAGCTTGTCTGCAAGTGGATTTGGCCACATGTATTGCTCTTCTGCAGTTACGTTCATGATTCTATTGTAAAACGCTGGTGTCACCACTAGAGGCTTTAGAATTTAAATGTTGATTATTTTGAATTACTTATCAAGAGGAGACTGTATACACGCAAGATTGAGATGCACACAGACAATTCTAGGGCAGATGACATGAGAAAAACAGCAACACATTTCACCTGAGTCACTTTACGATCAATGACTAAGATGTTGCCTTTTTTCCAGCATCATTAAGACATCGTTGTCCATGAAAAATTGAGTAGCTAAAGACAAAACTTGAAGACCTTCAATATGCAAACTTCAGTCTGTGACCTTAGCAGAACTGCACAGCTCCACCATCCAATGAGGTGATGATGCAAAAAGTGAAAGGCAGGAGAGTAAATTGTGCATCACTGATGGTGTTATGCTGTAGTCACACTAGATGAAATACAAGGCAGAAAAAAAAAGAAGCAGCATCAAACCACATCAATGCTGAGCCAAAGAAACCGAATCAATGGAATGTCGACTTCTATGCAGTGGGAAAGCGGGCAGGCTTTTCTGGCCCTTTAGTCTTTTTCAAAAGCATTCTCTTTAAGCGGACGCCAGCTTCAATGAGCGTCTCACACAGTTAGCAGCAACTCCTGGGAGATGACGGGAGCCTGTGCCCTGGAAAAGCCCATCTCTTCAAAGGCCTGTGCGTGTTGTTCCTCTGGAGAAGGTGATGTAATCACAGAAATGTCTCCTGTGTGGTGGTTTACACTGGGAGGTAGGGGCGACAGGGTCCCACAGAAGGCACACAAGGAACTGTGTTGACAAAAACTCAAAGGACCTGTCCACAAGTAAATGGGCACGTTGGAAGGAATTTTATTCTTCCTGCATTTTTGGTTTTTTTGGCCACTTAAAAATCTTTTTCGTGCCCTGAAAGTTTCAGTTGAACTCCTGCTGGGCCAAAGAACTGCCTGTGCGGAGTGTCTTTGTGTTTACGTGTGATATTCTCCTTCAATAAAAGTAGCAGATTGTTATAACAATCAGTAAGAAAATTTTAAGGGGTGGGTCTGTACTTGACACGAATTCTTGTTGCCTTCACATTGTTGAAATTTTTTTGTTTTTGTTGAATGAGATTATTTCTAAAGCAGTTTATCTTTAAAGAGATTTAGTAACGAGAAGAAAACTGTGCTTTTAACGCACTAGTATCCACAATCTCATCCACTTATGTCACTAAACCAAGAGCCGGCAGAAGAAACATCTCCACAAGGAGCTTCTGTCTGCTGTGACAGACACTTAAATGAAGTGACTCACAGGAACAAAGCGGAAACCTGAAGGGCAGGAAATTCTCTCATTCCCAACAAGTTCAGACAGGACGCGAGTTTACAGACTTCTGAGAGGATATCTACTTCGACCTTTGACCTGCAGCATCATGAGGAGGCTATTAACAGCAGCCAAGAGCTAATAGTGGTCTACCTGAGGCTGGTCTCCCAGCTACTACAGCAGACGGACTCTATCACAACTGCTGTGGCCGGCTCACCTGAATCTATTTAGTGGCAATAACAACCATAACAACCGCTGGTGATGCAATTTGTAATGATGTTGTCATGGACAACACAGAGAAACAATAATCAAGACACCTGACAGTATATTATTAAATGCCATAAATAGAGTAGAATAAAAACACCTACATGTGCCATTAATACTTTTAAAAAATACATTAAGATGGACCCTAGGAACCCTGGCTTTTATTTCCTCCCTCACTGCTCAGCGATGGCAATGACGGGAATCAAAACCTGTCAGACAACTGCAGTGCACTCAGCATCCACGAATAAAAAAAAAAACTACCTACTTAGATACATATTACATCTACTCTACAATACATGTTGCCGGGACCGAACGATTAATTTAAAACAAATATTAGCAATGGATGGGCTTCATTACATCCTCCAAGGTCAGAGTCACCAGTAACAGTAAACAAACTCTCGGTCGCCGCGGAAACAGGCTCAGCATCCTGCTGCTGATGATCCCTACCTGCTGTTCTCTCTGCGCTCCGCCAGCATCTCAACTCAGCGGCAAGAAAGACCAAAATAGTCCACAGCGATCCCAGATTCCACTCCTCTTTTTTTTCCACGTCCCCCAAAAATATTGAATTATCGATTAGTGAGAGGCGACAACGTCCAAGTCACGCCTTCCTCCTACAGAGGAGTAAAAAACAAGAAAAAAAAAAACTCGGCGGATCGAGGAGGCATCGCTCGGCTCTATTGGCAGTATCAGGGGCTTTGTCCTCCAGCCAGCGAACCGTGCGCGTGTGTGTGCGTGTGTGCACGGCCTGTCGGGACTGGCACAGCTGATCCCCCCCTGACACCGGGCGGGGTGTCCGGGGCTATGGAGGAAGAGGAGTGGAGGGTGGAGTGTGGCGATGGTCGTCACACAGCCAGAGGAACATACCATTCCAGCCAGAAACAGGGGTGTGTGTGTGTGTGTGTGTGTGTGTGTGTGTGTGTGTGTGTGTGTGTGTGTGTATGTGTGTGTGTGTGTGTGCGAGGTGGACATGTGCAACTCAGATCGGCGATGCCATTAAAAATTCATCTTGAGAGGGTTTAGCCGTCATTATGTACGTCCAAAGCTCAGTGAGTCCACATTAACTTTGCATCATTATGGCTGCGCACATTTATAGGAGATGGAAAAGTTTCCTGTGTGCTGAGCCGTGTCTCAGCCCTTGGAGGACTCCAACGGGTTCGTCATTTTATATTTATGCTTCGGATTTTTTCTATAGCATCAGTTAGTGAGATTTCTGAAGGAGGAAAAAAAAATCCACTAATTCATAATCTAAAATAAAACGCTCAATGTCATGTAAATATTCAAATCTTCATTGTTCATCCCCCTACTCCAGTGGATCAGCCTCAAACAGAAGAACTATAGGCATTGACATAAGAGCACGCTTTGCCCTCTGTTTACAGCCTCCTACAAAAAATACCAGCTTTTCAGCTTCCTGCTTAGACTCAGGTTCTGTTGGACCTTCCGTGATATTGTCTGACGAAAAACAAGGCAGTGTCAGTAGGCAGGGCAAACACCTGGCTGGGGGTGTTGTCACCAACATGTGGAAATCTGTGCCCTTTGTGACATCAGAAAAGGCTTGGTTGCAGGGCTGCGCACTACAGCACAGACTTTCAGAAAACTGTATCAAGCAAAAGAAGTAAAGGATGAATCATTTTAAAGGTGAAGTAATACAAACATATTCCCATAAACAGCAACTATAATCTCCAGGAAGCTGCAAACTCAACATCAGCCCAATAAAAAGAGTGAAGGAGACTATGTCAAAGCATTTGATCTGTATGTGATAATAAAAACAACACACTACCATCCAACATCAACTCCAGTCAAAGCCCCCGACAGGCAGCAGGTCTTTTCACTCAGGAGATTTGTGGTTTCCAGCAGAGGCACACTGGGCCATGTGAGATGAAGTCAGCAGGGTCTTCTCGGTGAACAAAGCCTGCTGTACCATCATCTCCTGTTCATTGCCGGCAGCAAGGTTGAATATGCACAATAAAGCAAGAAGAAGAAAAAAAGTGCAGCTGGAGATGTGCTGTGATATATGAGCCTGAGGGGTTCTCAGGAACCCGAAACACTCTGTAGGGGTGGGGGGGATTGGGGAGGGGGGGTGAAGTGTGTTTCCTGCAATACGATTTCTACCTAAAACAGCATTTACAACTCAAACTTGACACCTGTGAATCATGCATCATTGTTATAGTTGGTTTCCTGTCAGGATCTCACAGACAGCTCACTAAAACAGTAAATTCATCCACATGGTGATATAAGCATTGGGCCACTAAGTGACTGACAGGATGTGTTACTATATAAATAGAAAAGGGATACTATGATTAAAAATAAATCTCCCAAAACTAGAAGCTCAGAACTAACACATTTTCAACATGACACCACATCCTCCTGCTGCTCAAATTGGAAACACGATGACCTCTGGACAGAATCTTGAAGCTTTTCCTGTCAAAACGCTGACTTAGCAGATGCAGCCAAACTCTACGCACACTACTTCTACACACTTCACAGGCACCAAGTTAAAACTATTTTTAAATTGGAAATCTCCGTATCATCATGGTTATCCATCCGTTCTGTCTTGTTTGTTCTGCTAAACCTGATGCTTAGTTGGACCTTCCATTTCCATGTCTGCAAGGGAGCGGAAACAAGTCGGTCGTAGAGGGCGGAGCCATCAGCTGGCTGTACGCGCTGTCACTTACCTGACAGAGGTATGAATGAGTTGCGGGTTCTCCTTGAAAACAAATCACAAAACAGCCGACTTGTCGAGCTGTGCGCTCGAGTGTGGCGAGCAAAAGACGACGGGGCACCTTTCTCTGTGATTGTGTTCACTCAAGGTGAAATCCTCCAGCAAACAAGTAAAACCACACGTATCATATGATCAGAGGCGCGCTACCGAGACAAAAACACCAGTGTAAACCCATGAAAGGCTAA
Source organism: Nelusetta ayraudi (assembly GCF_046127955.1). Classification (NCBI taxonomy): domain Eukaryota; kingdom Metazoa; phylum Chordata; class Actinopteri; order Tetraodontiformes; family Monacanthidae; genus Nelusetta; species Nelusetta ayraudi. The sequence continues at coordinate 1,674,016 of NW_027466142.1, forward strand.
GTTGGACGGACACGTCGCGAACCCCGGTCCTGCAAGCCCTTCTGGTCAGGTGTCTGTGCTGGCAGCCGCGCACTCAGCCATGTAATCGGGTAACAATGCGCTGGCCACAGGGCCACACACAGGTGACTTTATCAACACATCGGGCTCCCTCCCGAGGGTGAAATAAGGTCGACTTAATGACATTCAATTTTCAGTCGGCCGCTGCAGAACTCTGCCTACATCAAAGCAAAACGTGCCGTCGCCGAGTCAAAACACCGTCGGTATGTTGAGCCAGAAACCCAGCAAACAGCAGCACAGGCGGAGAGAGGGGTAGGCTTTTACCTTCACTCCGCTCCGCATCCCCTTGACCACGGTCCTGGTCGAAACATACCACGGAACGTTGGTTCCCCACTATTAAAGAAATACCAAATAATACATCCTTCTGCGTTCGCTTACATCAGTGCCATCAGTGAGCTAATGAGCAGCTGATCACCGCTAGCATCACCGCAGCGGATCCACAACTGTCAGGCTACCAAGCGCCGTGACGGTCGGTGGCCTTCGGCTACGAAACCAGGAACAAACGAGCTGGTTGGTGTTTCCCCTGCCAGCCGTGGACACGTCGTCCCATTCTGAGGGATTGTGTCGAGCCGCTGACACAAGTCTCGACGTCGACCTAGGGTATAAACAAACGCTAAGTGCTAAGGTGCTAAGTGGCATGCTAAGGGCAGCTAGCGGCGCCAGGCTAACTAGCCCGCTCCGCTCCGGGAGAGACCGCCGCTGGCTCCGGCCGATCCAGGCACAACTCACCAGTAAGACGCCAAATCCCTCGGCTCGGACGTCGACGAAAAAGCCCGGTGTGTCAGTTACGTGGGGCACCCCGGGTGTCCCCATATGTCGCAAAGCATGCTTTTAACTCCCCGGAAAAGTGGCGACAGCTTCCTCTGCTTCCATGAACCAACGCTCGTCCCAACGCTGATTTTTCCTCCCGAAGCATCCTCCTCCTATCAGCCGCTGCGGAGGGAGGTCACATCTGATGGAAAGGCCTGACATCTGCTGGCCGCATAGGGAAACGCAGTCCATTTTCTACGAACCATTGTCCATTTTACCTTGGGGTAAATATGGGACACCACCGCACAACAACAGTTCTTTGCAGGATTTTTACTAATTCCGAGTATTCACATCTTTTTCTCTTTAACTTGATGAATTTAAGTTCCACTTCAGTTAGATCAGTCAGTCAATCAGTGTTTCTAAGTCTAAAATTCCTACAGTTTAGAAGTTTCAACCATCAAAGATGGTGCGTTTCACAAAATTATTATTATTATTATTATTATTATTATTATTATTATTATGTAATCACAATTTAAATAAAAAATAAAATTGTCAATTTTGAGCGGTTGGAATCTTAGAAGATTTAAATTTTATGGATAATCCTAGTTTTAGTAACAATCCTTACAACAAAAGGAAAAACAAAAACGTCACAGTTGGGAGGTCTCTGCTGCCACCTGCTGGACAGCGGTCTGTAACGCATACAGACCCCAACCCACGGCTGTTAAGAAAGGCCCACTGCGTCTTCGATCTTGTAATGACAGGGATATAGCTCCTCCCCATGTGCATCTTATTTAAATCCAGTCTTTGCAAGCAGTCTTCATCCCCTATATTTGAAGGATTCATGAATTGATCCCTCTTGGCTCAGCATGTCCCAAAAATGCTGAAGCAGCATGAATGAATAGTGATAGGAAATAGGAAGAATGAAACGTCAACACCTCATCTAGGATACATTGTGCAGTAGGTGCGTGTGAAGTGAATTGTGGAATTTGTTGTGTAGTATTGACTACACAACAAATTCCACAATTCACTTCACACGTTGGTACTGCACAATGTATCCTAGATGAGGTGTTGACGTTTCATTCCTCACAGTTTCATTCCTCACAGTTGGTGACGCTGTGATGTCACGTGCAGGGCACTAGGTGACAGCACTTCTTAATCAGAGTTAAAGAGCTTCAGCGCAGTGATTTGCTGTGGGGTTCTCACAAATCCTGGATTCAGTTTGAGGTGAAACGACTGCAGAAGAATCCTTAACATTTACGTTAATTTAAAAAATATATATATATATATATTAGAAATTTAGTTTGACCATTTCTTGCTCAATCCAGGTTACAAGGGTGTGTAATTGGTCATATAAAATAAGAAAATCTAATTTTTGTTTTCTTTTCACACTTCATATATGCAAACAAAAAAATTCTAGCAATATTGGTGGAATGCTTACTTGTGCCAGTATGTGGGCCAGTGGCAAGGCCTTCTCTGCTGGCCTCGACATTCTAAGAAAAATACATTTTCCCATAAATATGACAACAAAGTTATTCTCCATGGTTGTTATTTTACGTTATACAATATCCACTTGGTTGCACTGCTTCCATTACAATAGAGTTTTTATCCAATCATATTTCAGCTAGCTTGTGTTGCCTGTCCGCTGTAAGTGAACGGAACACAGTTAGTTGCGACAGCCAATCAGATCTGGAATCTGCGATGCCGAGGTCAGCTGGCTGGCTTTACTCTGAACTTCACACTTAAGCGTCCTGTGATTGGAATTGTCTTTTCTTTGACAGTTTTAACAGTATCAGTGGCCTTGGTTTCCTGCTGTAATTGTGATTTTTAATGCTCCAGGAACTAAGTTTTGCTGGACTAGGTCACCAATATGAAGGTGATGCAATGTATTAGTGTGATTCTGTACAGATTCTTGAGCTGTAGTGTCATATTGAGTCTAATGTAAGGTGTATTAATTTAGGGTGGACTAAATATGACGTCACTAATGACCTCGCTGTGAAATGCACGGCCCGCCACTGATGTGAGCACAAAACCAAGAAACCAAAACATCCACCAGTTGCGTTAAGAGAGAGATTTTTCTTAAATAAAATCATGGTTCAAGGATAAGATTGGAATTTTGTATTTGCAACTGAAATGAGAATTTAAGAGGAACCATTTATCAGATTATGTGGTGATTTATTTTTCTTTTTTTAAACAATGTAGTAAATAAAGACCCAAATTAGAAGCGTCCAAACTTCACTGAAAGCTATTTTGAAAAGTAGTGAGGAAGTGAGAGCTGCGCCCTAGTTTCTGTTTACAGGCCCCAACCAACCAGACCGTCTCAGGTCTCAATGAGCTATACAACTGTTGATACCTTGTTTTTTTAATTTTCTATTCCAAGGAAATACCCGTCAGGCTCCACATGGTGCGGACAACAATGCTAGAGTCAGTTTGGCACACACAACTGGTCAGACTTCAAAACTGCTGTGTGCAAGCAGAGGCACGGGTTTTACCGTCAGCACCGGTAAACAACGGCCAAAAACAAAACCTAAACTGGAGAGACGCGTTGTGGAAGTAACTGCCAAATTGGCTCCATTGTGATGAATTGCGTTGCGTGGGGGTGGACTCGTCCGCAGCAATTACTGAATCCCATCATGTCATCCCACAAATGATCACGACGGAACGAGACCTGTTATGTTTTTCCTTGACGTCATCATAAACAAAGCACAGACAGACAGACAGACAGACAGATAGATAGATAGATAGATAGATAGATAGGTAGATTCCAAAGTTGCTGAAAATGTCCTAAAACTTGGTAAACAGGCTTGGATGTATCTGGCCTCTGAGTGGAAGCAGTAACTGGTCATGATTCCAGCCACAGCTGGCAAGTGGAGAAACTTTGAGTATCAGCCGATAAAACAAGTGAATGTGTAAGAGTGCTTGGCAACCATCCATCGGCTTATTGGAGCAGCTCCCCCCCCCCAACCCTCCCTTATTGTCAGCCACTATCATGGGAAGCTGCATCAAGAACTGCTTTCGGTTTCAAAAGGAAAATATACAGTGGTTAGCGCTGCTGCCTCACAGCAAGAAGGTTGTGGGTTTGATTCCGGGCCTGGGACCTTTCTGTGTGGAGTTTGCATGTTCTCCCTGTGTCTGCGTGGGTTCTCTCCGGGTTCTCCGGCTTCCTCCCACAGTCCAAAAACATGCATGTGAGGTCAGTTGAACACTCTAAATTGTCCATAGGTGTGCATGTGAGTGTGAATGGTTGTTTGTCTCTATGTGGCCCTGCGATGAACTGGCGACTTGTCCAGGGTGTCCCCTGCCTTCGTCCTATGACAGCTCCATTGTGATGAATTGCGTTGCGTGGGGGTGGACTCGTCCGCAGCAATTACTGAATCCCATCATGTCATCCCACAAATGATCACGACGGAACAAGACCTGTTATGTTTTTCCTTGACGTCATCATAAACAAAGCACACACAGACAGACAGACAGACAGATAGATAGATAGATAGATAGATAGGTAGATTCCAAAGTTGCTGAAAATGTCCTAAAACTTGGTAAACAGGCTTGGATGTATCGGCCTCCCTCATGCTGGAATCTTCTCCAGTGGAGTCTCAATCTGCAGGACCTCATTACGGTCACCTCCTTTAAAAAAAAAAACAAACTCTTCAGGAACCTGGAAGCAGACTTTTATCACATTTGCACTTGCTTTTTATGACGTTATGATCCTGTACTGCCCATGCCTATTTTACTATGTTGTCTGGCTTGTCTTGTTTTCTTGTCTGTCCTTGTCATGGTGCATTGTCTGTGTTAATGTTGTAACTTTTAACTCACACTCTGCTGCTATCTTGGCCACACTTCCCCTGAAAAAGAGGTCTTTGTATCTCAGTGGGACCGACCTGGTTAAATAAAGGTTAAGTTAAAAAAAAAAAAAATCTCTACAGGAAAAGATAATTATTCTTTTAAACCTTTCCAATTTCTGAGTCGATATGACATAAAACAGATTTTTTTCCACCTTCCTTTGCTGATATGAAAATAGGGAAGATTCCCCAACCACATTTGTGTGATTGATGGGGGCGTAGACTGTTGATGTTGTTTGCCTTAAGTAACAAATACTCTCACCTCTTCTAAAAATACCAAAATTTGCCTCTAAGCACCATGAATGCCAGTAAGCAAGTAACGACTCTTGGCCTTCATGGAAAACACAACTAAACAAACATAATTAGTTGACGAACTAGCTTGGGAGAACTTCTCTGTCTCCTCCATGGTGACGCACCCGTGCAGCCACTAGGCTACAAATGCAACACTTAATTTATTTATTTTTCCCCTACGCCTTGGTGGTCTCTGAGCTGAGGATTGATTTCTTGTTAATGGCTTGATTTCCTCCCCAGTTTGTTTGCCCTCACAATCCTAACATGGTTCATGAGGGGCCGATTGTGCAAGCGGACCATAAATCTGGCCTCTGAGTGGAAGCAGTAACTGGTCATGATTCCAGCCACAGCTGGCAAGTGGAGAAACTTTGAGTATCAGCCGATAAAACAAGTGAATGTGTAAGAGTGCTTGGCAACCATCCATCGGCTTATCGGAGCAGCTCCCCCCCCCAACCCTCCCTTATTGTCAGCCACTATCATGGGAAGCTGCATCAAGAACTGCTTTCGGTTTCAAAAGGAAAATATACAGTGGTTAGCGCTGCTGCCTCACAGCAAGAAAGTTGTGGGTTTGATTCCAGGCCTGGGACCTTTCTGTGTGGAGTTTGCATGTTCTCCCTGTGTCTGCTTCGGTACTCTCCGGGTTCTCCGGCTTCCTCCTACACTCCAAAAACATGCATGTGAGGTCAGTTGAACACTCTAAATTGTCCATAGGTGTGCATGTGAGTGTGAATGGTTGTTTGTCTCTATGTGGCCCTGCGATGAACTGGCGACTTGTCCAGGGTGTCCCCTGCCTTCGTCCTATGACAGCTGGGAGAGGCTCCAGCTGACCCCCGTGACCCTGAGCTCGGAACTAAGCACGTATGGAAAATGAATGGATGAATGAATGTATTAAGTTCACCTTGTCAGTACCTACTAAAGTTTCCTGTCATTGAAGGACTCCATGCCTGTGTAAAACGAAACAGCCAAATCCATCAGCAGCATATTGGTAAAGGTCCCACTATGTGTGTCACATCTTCAACAGGGGCCCCTGAAACTGTTGTTTCAAGTTCACCTTACTCATTCTGCCTGATTTGCACAACTTGCACTTATTTGGCACAAGGCCAACAAGGCAAAGTGCTCGTGCGTATGAAGAAAAACATTATATCACTTCATCCCAGGCTCATCCACTGCTTTGATTTAGCTGTCAATCACCCTGTTTCACATCATTTCCATTCGAAACGCACTGAGTAAACAGTCAAACTGCATGGAAGTGTGACATAACACCGACATGTGCGTAGCACCTGCATGCTTGATCTCAAACCACACTCTTTAAAAACGAATGTGAAATGCAGCAGATCAGCGAGTATTTCCGCATTTTAACCAAGTTGACCAAGCTGACGGACAAATATTTCCCAGATGTTTCTGTTCCTCAAAGGACGACCACAGCCATCTCCACAACCATGTCAGAGACCGAATCAGACAGGTGGCGTCCGGCTGTACTGTCCACTTGATGGCCTATGGCAATAAGATCAAGCACAGGAACAGATGTGAGTGCAAAACTCATCAACGCCACAGTGCACGTGTGACCTGCCAAACATTTTGATTTCATCATCAGTGGGCAGTCTAAAGTTTAGGCTGCCATTGGCCAGGCATCACCCAGGCTTGGTTGAAGACTTTGTGACACACAAGTAATAAAGCAAATAAAAACAAAAACTGGGCTGTAAACTGAGGCCAAGACATAGAAGCTGTGCTGCTTGACAACCTGAAAAGTCTTACTTTGGATTAAATAAATAAATGAATGAATGAATGAATAAATACATAAATACATAAAAACCACCCCTCACTTCTCTTATCTGGAAAGGAACCAGCAGCCTGAGAGGAGTGGGAAGCCAGCAGGACTTAGAAGCAGCCTCAAACACTTCCTGTACATGAGAAGTGAGTGGTCAGGACATTTCCAACTGATAAATTTCCTTTAAGACCGAGCCCACAAACTTTCTTCACAGTGATTTGTTTTTAGAAGCTACACTTGTAACTTCTTATGGTCTCGTTCTGTGCATTTTTCATCACTATGTGAGTGTGTGAATGGCATGCACTCATACCGCACGTCTTATTGTGCACTGAATTTTTGCAACTCGTTCCAGTCAGAAACATCAACATAAACGATTGGGAACACAGCTGTAGATGTTGCTTCTCGCGAAATGAGTTTTCCCTTCACTCTCACTGAAATCTGCACTACTTGCATCATTCTTGGCAGATAAAGCCGCCTTCCTGACGGGAATATTGTTTCCTGTTGCTCAACAGCTATCAACTCTAACACTCAGCCAGAATCGGTTCCTGAGACGCACGCATGTACATACTTGTTCAAACACTCCTTCAGGGCTAAAGGATCCCAGTGCTACCCGCACACATCGTACCAATAATGTCGGTACATTGGTTATCAGTCAGTGCAATCGTTTTAACTGGAAGGCCAAATGAGATTCAGATCTACAAATGACAAAATAATAAAATAATAAAATATTTTTTGCTGTAAGTTTTTTTTTATTATCAGCTGAAATATTTATAAGCAGATGACCACTTACATTCGACAACAAGCACTGTACAGGCCCACTTCCCCTTTCCTGAAAACTTAGTTGTAAAGTTCCCATGAACGGCTCAAGACAAATAAGTGACGAAACCGAATGGCAACCACGACTATGGAACAATTCCTCTGCAATGTGAAAAGACAACCAGCCAAAGAACTGATATTTCGCACATGACGCTGTCCACAGGAGAATTGATGCCAGGAATTGGTTTTGTTGGCTTGTGAGAAAACCAAAAGCAAGTGGCCGCAACTGGGAAAAAAATAATGGAACTGTTCCACTCAGGTCGTGACCCTCAACAAACACTGGAAGAGCTGTGACTCCTCCACGACAATGTGTGAGAATATTCAATGAAACAAACCCTTTGTGATGTCATAAAGGGTGAATAAACCTCAAAGGATCATGAACAATAGCCTGCAGCCTTGTGTCGGTTCAAATAACAAACTTTTTTGTAGAATGTTGCAAAGACATGAATGCTAAATGTCGAGACCTTTTGGACGGCACACATGGCCACTCTGCTGGGTGAAAGACACAGAAAAAAATAGGGACAAAACTTTTTTAATCTGTTAAAACCATTTGCATTTCATATTACAAATTTACTTTGAGCCGGAAAAAGTTGAAAATTGGCCACTGAACGCCCAGATAACGATCTTCCCTGAGGCTAAAGAAAAACAAGAAGAAGCAGGAGTCGAGGTGAAAACTGACAAGCGAGGGCACGTGCCAACTTTCCCCGATTTCCAGTCAGCGTGATGAAATCTGACTTTCACTTTCCACTTTCCAGGTATAAATACACCTGCGTCTCTGCACCTCAGAGCAGCAAACCCCCGGAGAGCCAACCAAGCTGAAGAGCACCCGAGCTCACGCAGCGATACAAGAGAAGAAGACATGGCCTCTCGAGTTGCAGCTCTGCTTCTGCTGGGCGTCGTCTGCGTTGAGCTGGTGTCAGGTAGGACCAGGAACCTTTGGCTGTTACCTTTGTTGCTTTTCCCCACCTGCTGCAACCCCAAATGGGTTTGGCACGAGTGTCTCACGTCTTTCTCTGTCTCCCTGCAGCTCAGAGGTTGTTGGACTGCTGCAAGTCGGCCTCTACAAAGTCCTTCCCAGCGCAGGCTGTTCAGAGCTACATCATTCAGGATGAAGGAAGAGGCTGCGACATCAAGGCTACAGTGTAAGTTCTGGGGCGCAACATTTGTCCCAATGAGTCAAATCAATTTCAGTCAACAGTTCAGTTTTTTATTAAGGCATTCATTCTCTTTTTTTCTCCCTCATGTGTTTTCGGGCTGACCACAAGGGGCAACAAAAAACTGTGCGTCTCCCACCCGGACGACCAGGAGTGGGTCAGAGATTTGATTAACCTAGTGAATAACAGAAGACCCAGAAAAAATAGATCAGGTACGTTGCTCTTCTTCTTCTATTTCTTTTTCTTCTTCTTCTTTCTCCTTCTTCTTATTAATTCTATTATTCTTCGCTCCTCCCTGCAGGGAACTGAGGACTGACAACTGCAGCGCTGGAAGATGGAAGACGACACTGAGAGAGTCAGAGTCGCCCGTTGCCTTGTAGAAGCTCTTCTGATTTTACTCTGCAGAGGAGTGAAAAACAGACGTGGAAATAATGTATAAATGTTTGTATTTTGTATTGTAAGTTATTTTGATCATGTTTTGGGATCATATTTGTGAACGTTCATTTTAAATTGTACTGTATGTTGTATGTTTTATACCTGCATGTTTTTGTTGTTAACGAGAGTGACGAATAAAGTTTTGTATCAAATTCTTACATTTTTTTGTCCGCCTGTTTTTCTCACCAACTGAAGCTTCTCCACTTGCATGTGTGAAATAACAGGTACATTAAATTAGGATGTTTCTTATTTGAACTTGGTACAGTTCAGTCAATATGTGCATGGATGCACACTCTAAATGTGCATTTTTCACTCACAAATTTCATGTTGTTATTATCACTGTTCATGAATTTGATGATGATCTCATGAGTCGCGGCATCATGACCATAAAGCAGGACATGGATGTGGATTCCTAAAGTGACAAAACTAAATAAACATTTTGATGAAGCTCCAAATATCCAACTCTGACTCTATCTTACTAATAAACTGTGCTTTGTTACATACATCACAGAGTAAGATTGTGCTGGCTGCATGGAAAGTAATAAGTAACCTGAATAACTACAGAAATGATCAAAGTTTTGAGAAATGGCTACAATGTTATGTGCCATGTCCATATTGTATTTCATATTGGCATTCACCCTGATCCAAACTGAGTGCTCCAGCACGTCTACTTTGTCTGTTTACATTTCCCTACATCACTCAAGAAATGTGATAATAACGATAAAATTGATCATATTTGACTCAATAAAATAATGCTGCGGCACAGTGACATTGTGTGAAAGTGTCAAAGTAAACGGTTTCATTGTCCAAAAACATCCTACAGAGTTTAACCTTAATGAGTGGTTGTACTAAAGTCAGATGAAAAAGCTTTATAATTAGTGCATTTTGCCAGTGATTCATCCATCCATCCATTTCTGATACCCGCTTTTTCCTGCTCTCATGGTGCTGGGGGTCTGCTGGAGCCTCTCCCAGCTGTCATAGTGTGAAGGCAGCGTGACACCCTGGACAAGTCACCTCTTCATCGACAGGGCAACATAGAGACAAACAACCATTCACATTTACACACACCTACAAACAATTTCAAGTTTGCAATTCACCTCACATGCATGTTTTTGGGGTGTGTGAGGAAGTCGGAGAAAGCAGCAACACAGGGACAACATGCAAACGTCCACACAGAAAGGCCCCAGGCCTGGAACTGAAACCACATCCTTCTTGCTGTGAGGCAACAGCGCTAACCACTGCACCGCTGTGTTGCCCTGTTCCAGTGGTGGCATGTACAAAAAAAAAATAAAAATCTGTGGCAAGCTTGGCAGCATTTGCAGTTTCGTTTCATTCATAATTTTGAACATAATGGTTGAGGAGACAAAGGCGGAAATCCCGTGTGTGGGTGGCTGTTTAAGAAAATGAGGCGGGGCTACAAATCCAAGTGACTGGAAATTATAATTCCATGCCTGATTGCTCAATTCAATAGCAAAGACGCAGTGTCGCCACATTAATAGCATCCTTGCTCAGGTATTTGAAACTGTCGGCGACTCACTGACTCCACTGGTTCCATTAAGTGGCCTTCTGATTGGGTGGCCTGCATTGGCCCATCTGGTGTCGTTGGTGGTGAAATGACAAAAAAGTAGTGCGCCATGTATGCATCAATCCATCCATCCATCCATCCATCTATCCGTCCATCCATCCATCCATTTGCCATGGTGGTTATTCCTGCATCTTGCTGGGGCCCATCACATCCTCCACTGCGCCAAAGATCACAGCCTGGATCCAAATGGTGCCCAGTGAAACTTGTCTCACTCCCAGTCTCTGTCTCTGAGTCCCTGTCTGAGGTTGATTGTCCTTCATGTTTAACGACTCAGCACAGTGTTCCGCATGTTGTGCAAGAATGTCGTGTCTGTCTTCACCGTGGCACAGTGGGAAACAGAACTTTGATTCCTTTCTATGTCTTGTACGTGCAAAGAAATTAAAATTGACAATGAAGCAAACATTTGCATTTCATATTACAAATTCCCTTAGAGCCGGAAAAAGTTGAATATTGGCCAGTGAACGCCCAGATAACGATCTTCCCTGAGGCTAAAGAAAAAAAAGAAGAAGCAGGAGTCGAGGTGAAAACTGACAAGCGAGGGCACGTGCCAACTTTCCCAGATTTCCAGTCAGCGTGATGAAATCTGACTTTCACTTTCCACTTTCCAGGTATAAATACACCTGCGTCTCTGCACCTCAGAGCAGCAAACCCCCGGAGAGCCAACCAAGCTGAAGAGCACCCGAGCTCACACAGCGATACAAGAGAAGAAGACATGGCCTCTCGAGTTGCAGCTCTGCTTCTGCTGGGCGTCGTCTGCGTTGAGCTGGTGTCAGGTAGGACCAGGAACCTTTGGCTGTTACCTTTGTTGCTTTTCCCCACCTGCTGCAACCCCAAATGGGTTTGGCACGAGTGTCTCACGTCTTTCTCTGTCTCCCTGCAGCTCAGAGGTTGTTGGACTGCTGCAAGTCGGCCTCTACAAAGTCCTTCCCAGCGCAGGCTGTTCAGAGCTACATCATTCAGGATGAAGGAAGAGGCTGCGACATCAAGGCTACAGTGTAAGTTCTGGGGCGCAACATTTGTCCCAATGAGTCAAATCAATTTCAGTCAACAGTTCAGTTTTTTATTAAGGCATTCATTCTCTTTTTTTTCTCCCTCATGTGTTTTCAGGCTGACCACAAGGGGCAACAAAAAACTGTGCGTCTCCCACCCGGACGACCAGGAGTGGGTCAGAGATTTGATTAACCTAGTGAATAACAGAAGACCCAGAAAAAATAGATCAGGTACGTTGCTCTTCTTCTTCTATTTCTTTTTCTTCTTCTTCTTTCTCCTTCTTCTTATTAATTCTATTATTATTCGCTCCTCCCTGCAGGGAACTGAGGACTGACAACTGCAGCGCTGGAAGATGGAAGACGACACTGAGAGAGTCAGAGTCGCCCGTTGCCTTGTAGAAGCTCTTCTGATTTTACTCTGCAGAGGAGTGAAAAACAGACGTGGAAATAATGTATAAATGTTTGTAAAGTTATTTTGATCATGTTTTGGGATCATATTTGTGAACGTTTATTTTAAATTGTACTGTATGTTGTATGTTTTATACCTGCATGTTTTTGTTGTTAACAAGAGTGACAAATAAAGTTTTGTATCAAATTCTTACATTTTTTTGTCCGCCTGTTTTTCTCACCAACTGAAGCTTCTCCACTTGCATGTGTGAAATAACAGGTACGTTAAATTAGGTTGTTTCTTATTTGAACTTGGTACAGTTCAGTCAATATGTGCATGGATGCACACTCTACATTTCATGTTGTTATTATCACTGTTCATGAATCTGATGATGATCTCATGAGTCGCGGCATCATGACCATAAAGCAGGACATGGATGTGGATTCCTAAAGTGACAAAACTAAATAAACATTTTGATGAAGCTCCAAATATCCTACTCTGACTCTATCTTACTAATAAACTGTGCTTTGTTACATACATCACAGAGTAAGATTGTGCTGGCTGCATGGAAAGTAATAAGTAACCTCAATAACTACAGAAATGATCAAAGTTTTGAGAAAGAAATGGCTACAATGTTATGTGCCATGTCCATATTGTATTTCATATTGGCATTCACCCTGATCCAAACTGAGTGCTCCAGCACGTCTACTTTGTCTGTTTACATTTCCCTACATCACTCAAGAAATGTGATAATAACGATAAAATTGATCATATTTGACTCAATTAAATAATGCTGCGGCACAGTGACATTGTGTGAAAGTGTCAAAGTAAACGGTTTCATTGTCCAAAAACATCCTACAGAGTTTAACCTTAATGAGTGGTTGTACTAAAGTCAGATGAAAAAGCTTTATAATTAGTGCATTTTGCCAGTGATTCATCCATCCATCCATTTCTGATACCCGCTTTTTCCTGCTCTCATGGTGCTGGGGGTCTGCTGGAGCCTCTCCCAGCTGTCATAGTGTGAAGGCAGCGTGACACCCTGGACAAGTCGCCTCTTCATCGACAGGGCAACATAGAGACAAACAACCATTCACATTTACACACACCTACAAACAATTTCAAGTTTGCAATTCACCTCACATGCATGTTTTTGGGGTGTGTGAGGAAGTCGGAGAAAGCAGCAACACAGGGACAACATGCAAACGTCCACACAGAAAGGCCCCAGGCCTGGAACTGAAACCACATCCTTCTTGCTGTGAGGCAACAGCGCTAACCACTGCACCGCTGTGTTGCCCTGTTCCAGTGGTGGCATGTACAAAAAAAATATAAAAATCTGTGGCAAGCTTGGCAGCATTTGCAGTTTCGTTTCATTCATAATTTTGAACATAATGGTTGAGGAGACAAAGGCGGAAATCCCGTGTGTGGGTGGCTGTTTAAGAAAATGAGGCGGGGCTACAAATCCAAGTGACTGGAAATTATAATTCCATGCCTGATTGCTCAATTCAATAGCAAAGACGCAGTGTCGCCACATTAATAGCATCCTTGCTCAGGTATTTGAAACTGTCGGCGACTCACTGACTCCACTGGTTCCATTAAGTGGCCTTCTGATTGGGTGGCCTGCATTGGCCCATCTGGTGTCGTTGGTGGTGAAATGACAAAAAAGTAGTGCGCCATGTATGCATCAATCCATCCATCCATCCATCCATCTATCCGTCCATCCATCCATCCATTTGCCATGGTGGTTATTCCTGCATCTTGCTGGGGCCCATCACATCCTCCACTGCGCCAAAGATCACAGCCTGGATCCAAATGGTGCCCAGTGAAACTTGTCTCACTCCCAGTCTCTGTCTCTGAGTCCCTGTCTGAGGTTGATTGTCCTTCATGTTTAACGACTCAGCACAGTGTTCCGCACGTTGTGCAAGAATGTCGTGTCTGTCTTCACCGTGGCACAGTGGGAAACAGAACTTTGATTCCTTTCTATGTCTTGTACGTGCAAAGAAATTAAAATTGACAATGAAGCAAACATTTGCATTTCATATTACAAATTCCCTTAGAGCCGGAAAAAGTTGAATATTGGCCAGTGAACGCCCAGATAACGATCTTCCCTGAGGCTAAAGAAAAAAAAGAAGAAGCAGGAGTCGAGGTGAAAACTGACAAGCGAGGGCACGTGCCAACTTTCCCAGATTTCCAGTCAGCGTGATGAAATCTGACTTTCACTTTCCACTTTCCAGGTATAAATACACCTGCGTCTCTGCACCTCAGAGCAGCAAACCCCCGGAGAGCCAACCAAGCTGAAGAGCACCCGAGCTCACACAGCGATACAAGAGAAGAAGACATGGCCTCTCGAGTTGCAGCTCTGCTTCTGCTGGGCGTCGTCTGCGTTGAGCTGGTGTCAGGTAGGACCAGGAACCTTTGGCTGTTACCTTTGTTGCTTTTCCCCACCTGCTGCAACCCCAAATGGGTTTGGCACGAGTGTCTCACGTCTTTCTCTGTCTCCCTGCAGCTCAGAGGTTGTTGGACTGCTGCAAGTCGGCCTCTACAAAGTCCTTCCCAGCGCAGGCTGTTCAGAGCTACATCATTCAGGATGAAGGAAGAGGCTGCGACATCAAGGCTACAGTGTAAGTTCTGGGGCGCAACATTTGTCCCAATGAGTCAAATCAATTTCAGTCAACAGTTCAGTTTTTTATTAAGGCATTCATTCTCTTTTTTTCTCCCTCATGTGTTTTCGGGCTGACCACAAGGGGCAACAAAAAACTGTGCGTCTCCCACCCGGACGACCAGGAGTGGGTCAGAGATTTGATTAACCTAGTGAATAACAGAAGACCCAGAAAAAATAGATCAGGTACGTTGCTCTTCTTCTTCTATTTCTTTTTCTTCTTCTTCTTTCTCCTTCTTCTTATTAATTCTATTATTATTCGCTCCTCCCTGCAGGGAACTGAGGACTGACAACTGCAGCGCTGGAAGATGGAAGACGACACTGAGAGAGTCAGAGTCGCCCGTTGCCTTGTAGAAGCTCTTCTGATTTTACTCTGCAGAGGAGTGAAAAACAGACGTGGAAATAATGTATAAATGTTTGTATTTTGTATTGTAAGTTATTTTGATCATGTTTTGGGATCATATTTGTGAACGTTCATTTTAAATTGTACTGTATGTTGTATGTTTTATACCTGCATGTTTTTGTTGTTAACGAGAGTGACGAATAAAGTTTTGTATCAAATTCTTACATTTTTTTGTCCGCCTGTTTTTCTCACCAACTGAAGCTTCTCCACTTGCATGTGTGAAATAACAGGTACATTAAATTAGGATGTTTCTTATTTGAACTTGGTACAGTTCAGTCAATATGTGCATGGATGCACACTCTAAATGTGCATTTTTCACTCACAAATTTCATGTTGTTATTATCACTGTTCATGAATTTGATGATGATCTCATGAGTCGCGGCATCATGACCATAAAGCAGGACATGGATGTGGATTCCTAAAGTGACAAAACTAAATAAACATTTTGATGAAGCTCCAAATATCCAACTCTGACTCTATCTTACTAATAAACTGTGCTTTGTTACATACATCACAGAGTAAGATTGTGCTGGCTGCATGGAAAGTAATAAGTAACCTCAATAACTACAGAAATGATCAAAGTTTTGAGAAAGAAATGGCTACAATGTTATGTGCCATGTCCATATTGTATTTCATATTGGCATTCACCCTGATCCAAACTGAGTGCTCCAGCACGTCTACTTTGTCTGTTTACATTTCCCTACATCACTCAAGAAATGTGATAATAACGATAAAATTGATCATATTTGACTCAATAAAATAATGCTGCGGCACAGTGACATTGTGTGAAAGTGTCAAAGTAAACGGTTTCATTGTCCAAAAACATCCTACAGAGTTTAACCTTAATGAGTGGTTGTACTAAAGTCAGATGAAAAAGCTTTATAATTAGTGCATTTTGCCAGTGATTCATCCATCCATCCATTTCTGATACCCGCTTTTTCCTGCTCTCATGGTGCTGGGGGTCTGCTGGAGCCTCTCCCAGCTGTCATAGTGTGAAGGCAGCGTGACACCCTGGACAAGTCGCCTCTTCATCGACAGGGCAACATAGAGACAAACAACCATTCACATTTACACACACCTACAAACAATTTCAAGTTTGCAATTCACCTCACATGCATGTTTTTGGGGTGTGTGAGGAAGTCGGAGAAAGCAGCAACACAGGGACAACATGCAAACGTCCACACAGAAAGGCCCCAGGCCTGGAACTGAAACCACATCCTTCTTGCTGTGAGGCAACAGCGCTAACCACTGCACCGCTGTGTTGCCCTGTTCCAGTGGTGGCATGTACAAAAAAAATATAAAAATCTGTGGCAAGCTTGGCAGCATTTGCAGTTTCGTTTCATTCATAATTTTGAACATAATGGTTGAGGAGACAAAGGCGGAAATCCCGTGTGTGGGTGGCTGTTTAAGAAAATGAGGCGGGGCTACAAATCCAAGTGACTGGAAATTATAATTCCATGCCTGATTGCTCAATTCAATAGCAAAGACGCAGTGTCGCCACATTAATAGCATCCTTGCTCAGGTATTTGAAACTGTCGGCGACTCACTGACTCCACTGGTTCCATTAAGTGGCCTTCTGATTGGGTGGCCTGCATTGGCCCATCTGGTGTCGTTGGTGGTGAAATGACAAAAAAGTAGTGCGCCATGTATGCATCAATCCATCCATCCATCCATCCATCTATCCGTCCATCCATCCATCCATTTGCCATGGTGGTTATTCCTGCATCTTGCTGGGGCCCATCACATCCTCCACTGCGCCAAAGATCACAGCCTGGATCCAAATGGTGCCCAGTGAAACTTGTCTCACTCCCAGTCTCTGTCTCTGAGTCCCTGTCTGAGGTTGATTGTCCTTCATGTTTAACGACTCAGCACAGTGTTCCGCACGTTGTGCAAGAATGTCGTGTCTGTCTTCACCGTGGCACAGTGGGAAACAGAACTTTGATTCCTTTCTATGTCTTGTACGTGCAAAGAAATTAAAATTGACAATGAAGCAAACATTTGCATTTCATATTACAAATTCCCTTAGAGCCGGAAAAAGTTGAATATTGGCCAGTGAACGCCCAGATAACGATCTTCCCTGAGGCTAAAGAAAAAAAAGAAGAAGCAGGAGTCGAGGTGAAAACTGACAAGCGAGGGCACGTGCCAACTTTCCCAGATTTCCAGTCAGCGTGATGAAATCTGACTTTCACTTTCCACTTTCCAGGTATAAATACACCTGCGTCTCTGCACCTCAGAGCAGCAAACCCCCGGAGAGCCAACCAAGCTGAAGAGCACCCGAGCTCACACAGCGATACAAGAGAAGAAGACATGGCCTCTCGAGTTGCAGCTCTGCTTCTGCTGGGCGTCGTCTGCGTTGAGCTGGTGTCAGGTAGGACCAGGAACCTTTGGCTGTTACCTTTGTTGCTTTTCCCCACCTGCTGCAACCCCAAATGGGTTTGGCACGAGTGTCTCACGTCTTTCTCTGTCTCCCTGCAGCTCAGAGGTTGTTGGACTGCTGCAAGTCGGCCTCTACAAAGTCCTTCCCAGCGCAGGCTGTTCAGAGCTACATCATTCAGGATGAAGGAAGAGGCTGCGACATCAAGGCTACAGTGTAAGTTCTGGGGCGCAACATTTGTCCCAATGAGTCAAATCAATTTCAGTCAACAGTTCAGTTTTTTATTAAGGCATTCATTCTCTTTTTTTTCTCCCTCATGTGTTTTCAGGCTGACCACAAGGGGCAACAAAAAACTGTGTGTCTCCCACCCGGACGACCAGGAGTGGGTCAGAGATTTGATTAACCTAGTGAATAACAGAAGACCCAGAAAAAATAGATCAGGTACGTTGCTCTTCTTCTTCTATTTCTTTTTCTTCTTCTTCTTTCTCCTTCTTCTTATTAATTCTATTATTATTCGCTCCTCCCTGCAGGGAACTGAGGACTGACAACTGCAGCGCTGGAAGATGGAAGACGACACTGAGAGAGTCAGAGTCGCCCGTTGCCTTGTAGAAGCTCTTCTGATTTTACTCTGCAGAGGAGTGAAAAACAGACGTGGAAATAATGTATAAATGTTTGTAAAGTTATTTTGATCATGTTTTGGGATCATATTTGTGAACGTTTATTTTAAATTGTACTGTATGTTGTATGTTTTATACCTGCATGTTTTTGTTGTTAACAAGAGTGACAAATAAAGTTTTGTATCAAATTCTTACATTTTTTTGTCCGCCTGTTTTTCTCACCAACTGAAGCTTCTCCACTTGCATGTGTGAAATAACAGGTACGTTAAATTAGGTTGTTTCTTATTTGAACTTGGTACAGTTCAGTCAATATGTGCATGGATGCACACTCTACATTTCATGTTGTTATTATCACTGTTCATGAATCTGATGATGATCTCATGAGTCGCGGCATCATGACCATAAAGCAGGACATGGATGTGGATTCCTAAAGTGACAAAACTAAATAAACATTTTGATGAAGCTCCAAATATCCTACTCTGACTCTATCTTACTAATAAACTGTGCTTTGTTACATACATCACAGAGTAAGATTGTGCTGGCTGCATGGAAAGTAATAAGTAACCTGAATAACTACAGAAATGATCAAAGTTTTGAGAAAGAAATGGCTACAATGTTATGTGCCATGTCCATATTGTATTTCATATTGGCATTCACCCTGATCCAAACTGAGTGCTCCAGCACGTCTACTTTGTCTGTTTACATTTCCCTACATCACTCAAGAAATGTGATAATAACGATAAAATTGATCATATTTGACTCAATTAAATAATGCTGCGGCACAGTGACACTGTGTGAACGCTTGTTATGGGCATTATGGCTGATGAGAACATGAAGTTTTTTATTTTATTGTATACACATCACCTCCTTTGCAAACAATGTTCAACCATGCAAGCAAAAATACTGCTGTCAACACTACCTTTTATTTTGTCATAGTTTTTTTGTCACACTAAACAGAATAATATACTGTAATTGTATTTTGTGACTACTGTCTAACAAAGAGTACTTTGCCTTGTGGGAGGATTCGCCGTCTCCCTCAACAAATTCACATGCAGGCCTGTCGACTTTCCCCTGTACAACACTTGTAGCAGGTAATTGCACTTCTCTACCAGCTGAGTCTAAATTATCTAGTGTTTCTGTAAAGTGGTTTTTGTAACTAACTGAATTTGAACTTGACACAGTTCATTCTATATGTACATGGATGCACATTCTACATGTGTACTTTTTCACTCTCAAATTTCATATGTTGTTATGCTTATTGGTATTCATTCAAGATGACTTGGCTATCAGAAAGAAAAAACATTTTGAAAATGCAGTTGATTGACTGAGGTCCTCGTCCTCCTGTTCAAAGTAAACTGTTTCATTGTCCAAAAACATCCTACAGAGTTTAACCTTAATGAGTGGTTGTACTAAAGTCAGATGAAAAAGCTTTATAATTAGTGCATTTTGCCAGTGATTCATCCATCCATCCATTTCTGATACCCGCTTTTTCCTGCTCTCATGGTGCTGGGGGTCTGCTGGAGCCTCTCCCAGCTGTCATAGTGTGAAGGCAGCGTGACACCCTGGACAAGTCGCCTCTTCATCGACAGGGCAACATAGAGACAAACAACCATTCACATTTACACACACCTACAAACAATTTCAAGTTTGCAATTCACCTCACATGCATGTTTTTGGGGTGTGTGAGGAAGTCGGAGAAAGCAGCAACACAGGGACAACATGCAAACGTCCACACAGAAAGGCCCCAGGCCTGGAACTGAAACCACATCCTTCTTGCTGTGAGGCAACAGCGCTAACCACTGCACCGCCGTGTTGCCCTGTTCCAGTGGTGGCATGTACAAAAAAAATATAAAAATCTGTGGCAAGCTTGGCAGCATTTGCAGTTTCGTTTCATTCATAATTTTGAACATAATGGTTGAGGAGACTAAGCCGTAAATCCCGTGTGTGGGTGGCTGTTTAAGAAAATGAGGCGGGGCTACAAATCCAAGTGACTGGAAATTATAATTCCATGCCTGATTGCTCAATTCAATAGCAAAGACGCAGTGTCGCCACATTAATAGCATCCTTGCTCAGGTATTTGAAACTGTGTTCGTCCAGTGCAGCCCAATTCTCATCCAACTAGGAGCGGATGCAGAACTCTGCCCCTGCCCATGATCCCTTAAAACTGAAGAATGTCATTCCTTGTGTAAGTGTATTTGCAATGAGAGGAAATATAAAAAAAAAAGCTTTGAACTTTGAAGCTTTTCCATCTCCAATTCATTTTTTGGAATAAACATAGAGTCAGTCCGCACTAAATACCTGGAAGCCACTCCAGCAAAGGAGAAACGTGCTCCTTTTATTGCCAGATCAGGATAGACAGGAAACCACATGCTCTTTCCTGTAACACTTGGACTACTTGTCTGGACTGGTGCCAGGTTCTTTTTTTTTCATATTCCAGTCACTGGTTCGGGCAGGGAAAAAACCCAGAAAGCAAAGAGCTGCAGGCGGCAGAGGGAGAAAACGAAAGCTAACCTCTCTGAGTGTTCCCGCCGGGAGTGCGAGCGTGGGAGCGTTAAAAAGAGAAAATTGCTCAGCCATCCGTTGTGTTTATGAACTTCAATATCACTGAACTTAATGTCATCACGGCAGTAAAGCAAGCCCGATGTTGAGAACCTTCTGGTGATTGTCCGTAAGTGAGGAAGGGAAAGTCAATCTAAAAGAGGTGGTATCCCTTTCTCAACTCAGTACATTTTTCCGAAGAATGGTCTGCATTATTGTTATGATGCATCCCCCCGGTTTCGATTTGACTTCTTTTTTTTTTTGCAGCATCTCTTATCAACAGATTTTTTTTGTTTGTTTATTTTTTGCCTTTTTGTGCATGATG
>NW_027466142.1:1700000-1927500 GCF_046127955.1 Nelusetta ayraudi
TGACCCTCAGACTGCAGTTTAGCAAATAAAAATAAAGCGCATGGATTTCCCGGAAGCCACTGACACACAAAAGAGAAGGTGGAACTGTTCACTGTCAACCAGCCTTTTAAAACTCCCTGCCATAAACAAAGCCTCACATTTGCCCCATTAGTGTTTGGCTGAGTCTCTGTCTTGACATCAGGAGTTATATTATCTGGGTTTCAAGTGCCTGTGAATGAGTCAACAATTGGTGACGGCCTTTGTGCCGCCGCCGCTTATCTGCTATCGGGTTGACAAATGATTGGCATCAGGTGTTCATCACGTCAGGAATGTTCCCAAGTCTCCGCCAAAACTCCGCCCACACGGACAGTCAAGCCCCCAGCGTGTAGAAAGATGACGAGCATTTCAGATTTCCATCGATGAAATGTGTTGTTCCTGTCAGGATGCCCTCATTCCCAGTTCCTTTTGCGTGCGACATGACGCAGAGAAACTCTGATGAAAATTTTGCTCACAAGCCAGATTGATTTGCACAATGTATCCGGCGATCCGGATACTTTTGGTATTAAACATTTAAAAGGGTCTTTTTTCAGCGATTCTTTGCTCAAGTAATAGGAACACGTGTATGTCCAGTGTGTGGAATTTGGCCAATTTCCAGCTGTGAGTTGCTTTGATGCTAAAATTGTAGGTCCAATATTATGAGAGTCACTTTTTCCGAAATTTATCTTTAGCCTTTAGTCAACAATTTAAAGATCACAATAAAATTCCTTTTCAACAATATGTCATAACACTTCAATCCTCCTGTCAGTGAACTATGACAAGAGATAAGTGTATCCTTTTACTTCTTTTGCTTGATCGTTGTAATGTCACAAAGGGCTTTGGGTCATTGTTCATACACAATCCTACGGCTTAGAGTGATGCAATTAACATACAGTAAAAATATATTAAACAAGAACAACAGATCAAATTCCAGGTAAAAGCTGGATGAAGGCACAGAAGCCTCTACACTGCACTTACAGCATCATGTTGCTCCATTTCCACACACACACTTGCAACTAGTCTAGGCATGGGCAAACTACGGCCTGGGGGCCATATATGGCTCGTTAAGCTTTGTAATCCGGCCCCGCTGAGCTTGAAAAACAAAACTGATGTGAATAATCACTGGAATTTTTAATTTAACTTAAAATAGCTGTATTTCCTCCATGTTTTCAGTGTTTTCAGAGTCATTTCAATAAAGAGCTAAACACCGTGGGGCTTAAAAGACACTGAATTGGTTGCAACTTTGCTTTGGTTCATTTTCAATTGACATTAACATTTTTTCCTCCTATGAGGTGGCTCACCAAAACACTCCAGCCATCTTTTGCTGCTCCAGCTCCTCTGTCACATTTTACAACCTTTTCTGGCTCCACCAGGCAAAAGGTTTGTCAACCCCTGGTCACTCAAACACACATTCAATACTTGTTGTCTTTCTTGTCTTACACTATGTACAATTTACTTCTCGCATGTTTAATTTTTAGTTGAGAACTTCATATAAGCCCAGTTGGGTTTCCATAACTACCTGTATTTTTATTTTTTTTTTTGCACTTGTTGCATTATGCACTTCTTTCTATTGTGTGAATATCTAAGTAACTGAAACAGTGATAAAAAAAAAAAAATGTGCAGCTATGACGTCACATCCCAGCAGCAGGCTGCTGCAGTGAGCTAGCGGCTGAACTCATCTCATCTTTAAGGCCATTAGCGCCATCTGCTGCCTCTAGTGCACACTTAATATCCCCAGTCTCAGTCTCTTCTGCTGGATGTGTTGCTGTTAAAATAAAAAAAATAAAAAAAAAACTGAAAACTGGAGTGGATTTGTCGAAACAAAAAAAGAAGACACAGAAGCCGTTTCATTTTGTGATCACATTTGTTATTTAACATCCATAGTAGTTTTTGACAATGCCATACAGATAGGTCATTTAGCACGGCCACAGAGAGAAGAGCAGTGCCACGATGCTGGAGGTATTTACAAGCAGCAGCAACAGCAGCAGCAGCAGGTGGGGGAGGAGGAGAAAGAGAAGGAGTAGGGGGAAGAGATGGGAGAGGAGGAGGAGGAGGCAGCCAGGGAGATGGAGCTCCTAAAGCGCAACCGGTCATCAAATTAAAGGCCATGAAATGCTGACACCGGCCACAGTCTCAGACCTCTAACACCTCTCGTGTCGCTACTGTCTTTAATTTCATTTGAAAAACAGTTGACTGTGTGCCAGGAGGACCTCTTCCTCCTCCTTCTCCTCCTCCTTCTCCACCTCCTCCTCCTCTGACCTCACCGCTGACACAGCCAGCTGTCTGGAGCCGATACCCGCTTCCTGTCTCAAACAGAACACGTGTCGACGCAAAACTACTCAATACATACGGTTATAGAACTCTATAATTAACCGTCGAGGGGTTTCAATATATATTTACAGCTGAATGAAAATGAAGTATTAAATAGTTCCGCAGAAAGAAAACGACTGTACAAGCTGTACAACAATGAAACAAACTGGTCATTAAATAATATCCTATGTGCATCATTTTTAAATCTACACAAGCATTTTTTTTAAATTTATTTAATAAATATACATTAAGTGTTTGTTTGCTTGTTTTAAAGTTGTATATTGTGTAATATGAGGAGTTGGTATCTGAATACATCTGAATATCTGTCCAGCTGACTTCCTTTAGGCCTTATTTCAACCACCGGACAACGTCTTTAGAATCTAAGGCCACATTTTTACACCCGTTATCTCACGCACAGAGACAGACAGGCCCACCCAGTCACGTCACACGTTCAACTTCGTCAGCATAACCCAGAAATATCCTACTCTGCTGTCAAACCATAGGTCGTTTTCCCTTTTTTCCTGTCAGTCACCTTTAAGGCATGAAGAACTGCGTTTGTTGCAGCATGCAACCAACCAGGTTTTTGTGGAGTGACGTGAGGCTTCCAGGCTGCTGCAAAAAAAAAAAGACTTCAGAGATGTTTTGCTTTCCTAGGACATCCCTTCCCGCCTCGCAGCACTCTGACCTCAGCACAGTTGGACTGCTGCATGAACGGAAGTCATGTTTGCATTTACAGAAAGGTCACATCCACTGGAACGCCCATCGCTTCAATTTTGACTTCTGAGAAGATGAGAAAAGAACGCTGACATTGTTCAGTTTTCTCATGAGCCAGGATTGGTAGTTGACGCCGGCCGAGTGCAGGGAGTCACTGGGACTGTCCACTAGTGCAGACTGGTGAGGTGGAAACTAGAACACATCCTGTGAGTTGACATCGCGGCTAATGTGCACAGAGTGGGACCATGAATGACAACACACACTGATAGTACTACTACTGGTGTGACACTGGGCGGCACCAGCTCCTGCTACCAGCCAATGAGACATGAGACAGGGCTCAGCCCCCCTGTCACATGACCCAGTCAACTGTTTTAAATCATCCCTTTTGTGAAGAAACAAGGATATGATCATTAAAAAAAAGACACTTAAATTGTCAGCAAAAACATACAGTTTAAAAAAATTTGAATTGAATTTTCTATTTTCACTCTCTTGGAGGTAAAATGAAACAGAGAGGAGTTACACAGATCAGTAAGGACTCTTCTGCAGCCTCATGCTCGAGGGCTCAGAACAGGTTAACGCGAATGTCAAACAGTCCTTTGTTTTACATCCAATCAGGTGCATTTTCCCCTTCTATTGTCAATTAATTCATAAAAAAACAACAAACAATTCAATATTCACCTCCAATCTGTTAAAAAAAAAAAAAAAAAAAAAACAGGACATGAAAGTGACCTGGCGTTGCACTCATAACCTGTGTTGGAGGAAGGAGAGGCACAGCGACATGAATGGAACCACTGCAAAGTGCACTGAAGCATAGCAGATCAAATATACACACATATATATGTATACATGTGTGCGTATGTATATATGTATGTATACATAATATATATATACTGTATATATACTGTATATATGCAGATATATATATATATGTATATATACATATACATATATATACATATATGTGTGTGTGTGTGTGTGTGTGTGTGTGTGTGTGTGTGTGTCTTTCTGTTGGTTTGTTTCATTTGTCTCCTGTTTGTTTTTGGCTGACGACATGCAGACTGTACAGTCACACAGTCGAGCTTCCAGTGTGTTGCAGCGTCTTTGGGTTTGTTTTTTTCCTGTTTTTTTTGGCTGCTTTTCTTTCCCGCGCGTGTGTGTGGGAGTGTGTGTGTGTGTGTGTGTGTGCGTGTGTGTGTGCGTGTGTGTGTGCGCGTGCGCGCGTGTGTGTGTGTGTGCGTTTGCGTGTGTATGTGTGCGTACGTGCAAACCGGTCTGGATGTCACCGTCTGTGCGGTGATGTCTGAGTATCTGAGTCTGCATGTGTCTAAACGTCATCGTAGTTTGCCTACGCCTTGCAGTCCTCCCGTCCTCCAGTGGGAGGGGTTGTGCACTGTATAAGTGTGTGTGTGTGTGTGTGTGTGTGTGGGTGGGGGAGGGGGGCAGCCTCCTCTGGGCTCAGCACTGGCCAGCACTGAGTCGGCTGGCGCTCAGGCTCTCCTCCATCTCTCTCAGAGTGACGTAGACGATGGGAACCAGGCCCTGGCAGGAGCCCAGCGAGCACAGCAGCCAGTCTGGGTCGGCCCTCTGCACAACCTGCATGACGTCGCCCTTGTTGAAGCTCAGCTGGCCCGGTTCTGTGGCTATGTGGTGGCACAGCGCTCGCACTTCACTGGGGAATGACACGAGACGGGGAAGAAAGTTATTCATCTGACGTTCGGCAGCTTTTCTAGCAGAGGAGAGTCAGTCTTGAGATGGACAAGAGGAAGCAAGAGGAAAATATAAACAGTCAATTAGCTCACAAATGTTCACAGTACAAAAGTTTTGGGCCAGGGTGGCCACTAGGGGGATCCCATGTTCATTGACAGAACAGCTGACCATTGTTATATGAGATGTACACATCTTCCATAACTAACCATTCAGTCTCCGTACAAGAGGTTTTTATTCAATTTCACAATTTCACCGTTTCAATCTGGTATTCGCTTTGCTGCAGTGTTTTCAGTGGCTAAATTACACGGAACAGTCGAGGTTATAACGCGGTGAAGCTGAAGTGGACTTGGGCCACAGAAAATATCAGAAAAAAAGTCAAAACAATGAGTTCTTGGGGAAAAAGAAGCTATGAGCTCACCGCGGCTTGGCGTCAGTGGGTGGCGCCAGTCTCAGAGGAGGCGTGGCCTGACTTTGGGTGGGCGTGACCTGACTTTGGGTGGGCGTGGCAGGCGACTCGCTCTTCTTGCCGACCCCTGCTCCGATGGTTTGAGCCACGAGGCCCGAGAGGCCCGAGAGGTCGAGAGCCAGCCAACCAGATGGTGGCCTGGCAGGACAAAAAAGACAAAGAAAAGATGAATTTGTGTCCGTTGTCGGTTCTGTGCTGGTGGACGGCTGGGAGACAAACAGGGTTGTTGGCTCATATCTCAAATATTTGGGTTTTGTAAACCTTTTATGTCAAACAATAAGTCATGTCATACAGCTGAAACCAGTTGCTTTTCACTATCAGTAACAGCCAGTCAGGTACAGCGGCAGAACTTGTGTCCAGTGTTTAAAATTTGGCCTGATTTAGGACTTTTATTTTGGTAAAAGCTGAATGTAACGCCTTTAAAATACATTTTTGCATGTGCTGACCTGCTCTGCGGCGCCGCTCGGCTCCTCTGCTCGCCTCCGTCCACCTTGGACGGGGAGCCCACTCCAGCTCCAAACAGCCTCCCCCAGCGGAGGCCCTGTCCCTGAGAGCTCGGCTCCACCTCCTGCACCTCCTGCACCTCCTCCTGGACTCCTCCTACTGCTGCCTTGGCAGGCTTGCCGTGGCTCTCCTGGTTGACCACAGACTCCGGGGGGCTGCCCATCCACGCCAGGCGACCCCCCCTGGAGGCTGCCGACTCGCTGCCGGAGCTGGAGCTGCTGCTGCTGGACTCCGCCCCCTCCACCACGCCCTCTCTGGAGGGCGGCGGCGCTGGCATCTGCCTCCGCCTCTCCGCCGACTTCCTCCTCTTGTCGGTCTTGACAAACTTGCAGCCCTCGGCCGTCGGGTCGATGTAGACCTGGGAGGACTGCATCAGCTGGTACCACCAGCCCGCCTGCCTGTCCTCCCGCTGCGCCTGCCGCTCCTTCTCGCCCTCCGCCTGACTCTCCTGCCCCACCCCCTTCAATCTGGGCCCGCTGGGCGCCCCACCACAGCTGCTCGACGCTCCTCCGTCTCTCCTCCACCTGGGATTCACCACCACCGCCGCTGCTGCTTCTCCGCTCCTGGCGCCGGCCCCTCCAACCTCCATCCTGGGCCACGTCCCCTCCCGCCTCAGCAGAGGCGGCGCCACCCGCTCTTGCTTCCCCTCGCCACCACCGGAGTCTCGCACCATCTCGCTGACGGTGGCGCTCCAGCCCCTCATGAGCTGGAAGGTGGAGCGGGCGCTGCGGTCGGCGCTCTGGCCGGCCGAGCAGAGCTGCTCCTTGCGCCGCAGCTGCTCGCGGCCCTTCTGCAGGAGGTGCGGCTCGAAGAGGAGGTCCAGGTCGAAGGGCAGCAGCGACAGCGGTTGCAGCAGGAGCAGCAGCTCCTCGAAGAGCGGCTTGCACGCGCCCTGCGACAGCGGCAGGAAGCCCCAGGGGTTGTAGTGCGCCACGATCACGTCTGAGGGGAAGAGGGAGGCGATCAGGTGAAGTTGAAATAAATTCATAAAACGTGACAATTCACTGATTTGTTTTTTACCTTCATGCGTGTAGAGATGACTGAACCAGAATTCCAAAGATTTGAGGCTGAAATTTAAACAAATGCAAACACTTCAGCAGGATCCATTTCAGCACCATTAGGGTGTTTTTATATTATTTCGCTAAAACACTGAGTTTCTAATTAAGTATTTTAACACTGCAGAAAAAACATATTTACACTTGTGGCAAATAATCAGCAAAAACCAAAATGAAATCATAATCACAATTGCAACTGCAATAACAACAACAACAACAACAAAAACAACAAGAGAAGATCCAGAGAAGCAGCTTACTTGAGCAGGCCAAAGATGAAGGCGTTGAGCCTCATGCTGTGGTTGGTGAGCTCAGAGAACTGGCTCACCTTTGAGAAGAGGCTGTGGAGGATACGAGTGGATGGACCTGCGTGGACGGACGGACGGACGGACACACACACACACACACAGAGTCAGCTGAGGACACTTGGTGTTTCCTCCTGGTTCGTCCTGCCCACTGTTTCATGTAGCTACACACTACAGTAAAAGCAGACCTGCATTTTGTTCATTATAGTTTCAGATTTAAAGTGAAATCTGCTTTATTTTTTGACTGCCGAACTGAACAGTGTTGAAGCCGATACGTCATGTTGACGTTTCACAATAAAATACAGCACATGTAAAGACTAAATCCAGGACATTGTTTATTATTATGAAAATCAACCGGATCCACCGTGTTTTCACATCATTGACTTCCTGTCTGAACGATTCCACCTCCTGTGATTGATGCGGTCGCTACACGTGAAGCGTGAAAAATAGAACAGACATATTTTACCAGGGCGGCACGGTTTCTCGCTTTTGGGGCGTTTCTGTAACGCGCCCACGGCGCCCCCTGGTGGTGTGAACCTGCACACTGACTTTAGTTGCCGGGAAGGCGCCGCAGACGCTTTTGGTCCAAATTGGTGGTCAGGGGGCCTTGGATCCACCGTTCAGCCGTAACTCCACCCACGCTTGGCCAAGCCGAGGTAGCCGAGGTGGCCCGGGCAGAGTAGTAAGTGTATGATGGAGAGGGTGTGGATGAGCTGGGCGCTTCTCACCCAGCTGAGTGGAGGCCTCCACCAGGCTCCAGGGCTGACACCGCCGCTGGCCGATGATCAGGTCCAGCACGTAGGCCTTCAGGCCGTCCTGCAGCACCTCGTGCAGCGCCGGGCACAGGTACTTCAGGATGAGGTGGCCCACGTTGGGGCTCACCCAGCTGTTCCCCAGCTTGGCCTGGAAGGAAAGAGGAGGCGAAAAGTGGTTGGAAGACAGCAGTTGCAATAAAATGGTCCATTTTGCTGAGTCCTAAAGTGGAGTGGAACAGAGTGCACTTCAGGGAAATCTTTATCGCAGGTCTTCCTACCTTGACGTCTGGGTCCCTGCTGGTGCCAAAGTGGGCGACAATCAAATCGACTGCTGTGTTCACGGCTTTCACCAACCCTAACATAGAGGAGAATAGAAAGAAGAGAGATTATTGTTATCTATTTAACCACCAGCAGCGGCGTGTGTGCAATTAAAAAATTACACACTTCAACCTTTTGCGCCCACAGGACATTTAGACAGTAATTATCTCCATTTCATCAAAATGACTGACTTTCTGTCTCTAGCAGCAGTATTCCAGCTCTTTTCTATGCTGGAGGGACAACACAAGGCCGCTGTCTGCAAAGAGCTGCCCAAATAATACTTCCAGGCTTTGTTTCAAAGCTGATAAAGAAAATGATCAAATTAAATCCATTATGGTTGCACATCCTCTCTGGTAAGAACCACAGGGCAGCTAAACTCTGCGACACTTTAGTAGGAAATCACAGCTGCTTGTATTTTTCCTCCCTGTTTTAAAATGATGACAGTCTGAGCTCCATACAAACAAGAGGGTCTTTGTGAATCGGACGCCTTCACTGAGCACCCGCTCAGACTACTTCACCTCTCTTCTGCGTCAGGTCCACGGAGATGTGGGACTGCGAGGAGGAGGAGCAGGAGGACGAGGACGACGTGGAGGCGTCGGGCGAGAGGCAGAACTCCTCCGGAGGCCTTTCAGTCAGGGAGAAGTAGTCGGGCTGGAAGTCGGCGTGGCTCTGCAGCAGCTTCCCTGATTGGCTCACTGACGATAAGAATAAAAATCAATCAGACAACCGGAGACAAATAATAACTTAAAGGTGCAGTGATATATTAGTAAAGGCTTAACATACGGCCCACATATACATGAATAAAAGTTTATAATCACACACACACACATATATATATATATATATATATATATATACATATATATATATATATATATATATATATATATGTATATATGACAATATACATTGAGCAATAAGGGTCTTGCTCCCAGTTAGCTGCCAACTTGCACCTCCAATTCTTTTAAAGAAGCCGCCTAACAGCAAACTAAATCTTTAAATACTGGGCTTCCTTAAACATTTCACACACTGGATCTTCAATTGCACTGGAACACACAGCCTTTATCATCATCACAACTCTTGGGGATTGACCCAAAATTCCAAGGGGACAGTTAAAGTGGAGCACCATGGAGCCGGCCCAGGGCGTGGCCGGGGATGGACGAGGGGAAATCAAAGACGTTGCGCCTGGGAGGCCGCTGCAAGCCACCAGCGCGGTGCTCCAGCGTGGCGCTGTGGCCGACCGGCAGCCTGTCCACCCCCAGCGGGTTCCGACGGCGGTACTCTTTCCATTTGAGCGCCTGGGGTGAGAGGTGGTGCGCTGTGGTAGTGGTGGTGGTGAGGGATGGGGGTAAGGGGTGCGACGGTGGGCGGGGTTAAGGATGAAAGACAGGAGGAGGAAGAAAGAGGAGGAAGGAGGAGGAGATGAAGGAGGTTCATGCATGAAGGAGGACAAGGAAGAGATAAAGACACCGGTAAGAAGGCCGAGCAGCATCACAGAGACAAAGGAAAGTCTGAAGAGTGAAGGAGCTCCTCCTCCTCCGAGCAGAAGAACGCCGACATTGGGAACATTGGGGAACATTGTGGATTCCTGAGCCCAGATGCTTCAGACTGAAAAGACCGACTCTAAGGTCTCCTACCATGATGAGCTCTGACTGCAGCTCCGCTGTTTCCCTCCACGTGACCTCCAGAGTCCAGGCCCCCCAGCGGGCTGAGCGTGTCCCCGTGCAGCGGCGGCAGGCTGGCCAGCGCCCCCCGGTGGAAGCAGTGGCCCTGCACGGCGGGCAGCACCGGCGGCACAACACCCCTCTTCACGCCCAGTGAGGGCGGCGCCGGGGGCGTCGACGAGCCCCGTCCCTGTTTGCAGGTGGGCGAGGTCAGCAGCGGCCCGGCGCCCCCCGCCGACAGCGGGCAGGAGTGGCTGTGCGCCGGCGGCGGAGGGCTGGGTGAGCAGGTGGAGCAGGTAGAGGCGCTGGGCGCCCCCTGGAGGCGGACAGGGGAGTAGCTTCCAAGAGGCGAGGGTCTGACTGTGACAGGAGGGGGCGCCGTGTGACGCGTGCTGGCGTTTTCGGCCGCGTCTTCGCCGCCGTCCTCCTCAATCGGACCTCCACCCGAGCCGGAGCCGGAGCCCGAGCCGGAGGTGGAGCTGCAGCCGGCCTGCATCCCAGAGGCAGCGGGCAGGAGCAGCGGGGGGAGGGGCTTGGGCTGCGGCGGCTTGGTGGCGAACTGGTGGTGGAAGGTGAAGGGCTGGATGGGGAGCGTGGTCGGACGCTGGTCCTTGCTGTAGCGCACCACCGCTGGCCGGCTTTCGCAGCAGCTGGAGGAACCACCTGCAGGTGGAGGGAAGACGCTGCAGTCACTTCAGACACGTTCACACAGGGAAGAGAACTGTAAAGGATGTAAAGTAAAGGATGTTTGAGGAATTGTGGGTTGCACTTTTAAT
This sequence comes from Nelusetta ayraudi, assembly GCF_046127955.1. Classification (NCBI taxonomy): domain Eukaryota; kingdom Metazoa; phylum Chordata; class Actinopteri; order Tetraodontiformes; family Monacanthidae; genus Nelusetta; species Nelusetta ayraudi. The sequence goes on from NW_027466142.1 coordinate 1,710,587, forward strand.
CCACACTTTCTCAAGTCCCATCGGGAACATTATGTACCGACTTAAAAAAAAAAAAAGGGGACATACAATACATGTGTGTGGTTTTTATTTTTATTTTTTTTAAATCACAAGAATATATATATTTTTTAGAATAGAATTGAAAAGAATAAAATGCCTTCATTAATCTCAAAGTGGGGAAATTTGCATAATTACAGCAACTGTACAGTGCAAAAAGATGGAAAATGTACAAATTAAAGGAAATAAGGCAATAAAAAATAAAAAATAAAAATATTTGTAGGGTATAAAAGGAAAGAAATATAAATATTTCCATCTTATGGAAAGTTGTACTTCCAAATGTGTTTATGTTGGGTTTACCAAAAAATACGCACTTGCTTTCAGAGAGAACGCAAGTGACAGATGTGACATCAATAAACACTAACATTTGACACAAATGGCCTCATTAAAAGCGACAAAAGCCCCTGAGAGGAGTAAATAAACAGCGTCTATCCTGAGGGTCAGCTGCAGCTATTTCTGACAGACTGAGTGATGGCCCAGCTGAACCGGACGCTGCTGTTCAGTAGAGACACGGACACGTTTTTAAAGACTGACTGCACCGCTGAAGGTCCAGATCGGCGTCAAACTGTCCGGTCACCAGCTACACAACTCAGCAGCGGCGGCTCTTATCACGCTCAGCCATACTGCCGCAGTTAGACATTGCTCTGACAGACACAGGTGCAATCACACACACACACACACACACACACACACACACACACACACACACACACACACACACACACACACACACACACACACACACACACACACACACACACTGGACCTTCTACACTGCGTCAGGAGGGAATCCCAGCGAGGAGAAGCCTTGTTGTCCTCTTCAGGATCTGCACTGTCAATACTTCAGTTACTGTTGTGTGTGTGTGCGTGTGTGTGTGTGTGTGTGTGTGTGTTTGTGTGTAAATGTGTTTGAGTGTGTGTGAGCATGTGTGTGAGCGTGTTGCTGGATCCCCTGACAGAACGTGTACGACGTCAGCTGTGTTGCGCAAGCTGTTTGTCACTCTTTCCAAGCCCAGCCCACCAGTGTCGGCTGAGCCGGGTGTAATGGCGCCTCTCTGCGACAGAGGGCGCCGTTGGGCCACTTTAGAAAACCAGTCAAGAGGGGAGGGAGGGAGGATGGCGCGGCCACACACCCAGCAGGCAGGCCCTCAGTGCCGCTGGGGACGGAGGATGGCAACGCTCCCTCTCTGCTTCTCCTCGATCTGCTCTGTCATCCCACTAATTGGCATCGCGCCTTCTTCCTCCTCTTCCTCCTCTTCCTCCCTGACTCCCATTTTCTATCAGCTTCTCTCGGTTTCAACCTCCTCGACTGCATCCATTAGACGACGGATGCTTGGTTTTTTTTTTTTTCCTTCCTCCATCTCCTCTATACATCTCGCGTTAGCATCACTAGCTTGCTAAATGCATTTTACAGAGGTGTGTGTATGTGTGTGTGCTGCGGCGGAGCAACAACGCAGCTGACTGGGGAGTGAATGGGATGAATAATGCATGCGGCTGGAAGATGCACAACGCTGCTCATTACAGTCCTACATCAGCACGCTGGCCAAACCACAGCTCTGTACCGATGACTCGTATTTCTTTCTGTACATAACCCCCCATCACTACCGTGTATATATATATATATATATATATATATATATATATATATATATAAATATATATATATATATATATATATATATATGTATATATATATATATATATATATATATGTATATATATATATATATATATATATATATATATATACGTGTGTATGTATAACATATCATGTTCACATGGTTCAACTGGAGGACTTAAAGAACACAGTTCAACAGAACAGCTTAAAGGCGACAGAGGCGTTTGTTGTTGTTGGGAGCAAACAAGGTTTTCCCTCCTGATGAATGTGATTAATCTGCAGGTTGTTCACCATTTACTCGCTCATTTGTTTTGAGTTTCTTCAAATCATGAAAAGATTTATGACACCCTGAGCATAGATCGCAAATTGAAATTCTAATGTACTAATGAGGTCAAATGACTCAAAACACAGCAGAGTAGCATTACTGATTACTCAGCTAACAAATTAGCTTGGATAAATGCTTGATTACGAGCATAAAAGCGCCGTTACAATGTTTTTTTTGTTGTTGTTGAAATTTCATTATTTTGGTTTATTGTTAAGGAGAATTTCCACAGTCGCAACTTGAAATATGTAATTAAAACAAGCAAAAAAAAGTTTTTTGAACAATGCCTGGATGACATAGAAATATTCATTTATATCTAATTATATCTACATTATATATGATGTCTCCATAATATTTTGCATTACATTATGTCACTGACACAATAACCAAACACTTCACAGCAGATATTGATGGTTTGACAGCAGCTAAATAGTGACAGCCTGACGGGCGGCAACCCTTGTTATTTTCCCTGCCTTTGTGAATCACTGGAACACACGAACACACATATTAAACACACACAGCAGAGCCACAGAGCTCCGTCTGCTGCAGCAGCGCTTAGCAGGCCGAGGGGTGGAGGTGGTGGAGGTGGAGGTGGGGGGGGGGGCACTGCACCTTTATCTCCTTTTCTCAGCTGATTGCCATTCACCACACGTTTGGCCCACTTCAACCCTTCACTCCCACTAAAGACACACACACACACACACACACACACACACACACACACACACACACACACACACACACACACACACACACACACACACACACCCTCCAAGCACAGTTATACAAGCTGACACAAGGCTGTTCAAACATGAACTCTCATTAAGCTCAAACATGCAGAGAAGAAGTTCATATTATCTGCAATCTGAGAGTTTGTCAGGCCTAATTAATGTATGTACAAGTGCAAAATGTGCAAAATTGCTCCCCTCCTCAGGAAAACCGGCTGTAAACAGAGGGCTAAATATGCTGCTGTTTTCTGTCCATCATTGGAATTCATGGGATGATGAATTTTTTTTTTTACTAGAGGATGCAAACAGTGCTAAAAACTAAAAAATTGACCCTTCTTTCTGAAGACCTACAATTTTGTTCTGTAAGTTGTCTTGCACTGCTGCACCAATGAAGTTGAAAATGGGAACATCTATATGTACATATATATATACATATATATATACATATATATATATATATATATATATGTATATATATATGTATGTATGTACACACATATACAAAAGAGTAAGTGTTTTACCTTCAGCTTTGGCCCTGCTCTCCCTGCCCCCCTCCAGGTGGCGCTGCTCGATGCTTCCTTGACTGTAGCACCTGGAGAAGGGAGCCGGTGAGACGCTGTGACTGTCCGCCTCGGCGTGCTGCTCTGGGATTGGCGAGAAGTCCACGGAGGAGTGCGAGTGGGTGGAGTAGGTGGAGGAAAAAGGGTCGGCGGCGGCGGCAGCGCCGCCGCCCTTAAGGGATGGCGAGCCACCGGCGTTCTTGCGCTTGCTCCTGGCGATCTCGGCGAAGGAGGTGACGCGCGGCGGGGCAGGCGGGGTCGGGGCGGCGCCCTCGCTCAGCCGCATGGGGCAGCTCAGCATGCGCTCCAGGGAGCCCAGGCGAGGGGGCGGAGACTTGTCCAGGTTGCGGTCGTAGCTGCGGGAGCGGGGGCGGCTCGCCGAGGGGGCCCGGCTGCCAGGCGGGGGGGACACGTTGACGTAGACCTGGCCCTGGATGACAGCTTCTGCCCCGCCCACTGCCGACTGCTCCTCCTCCTCCTCCTTCTTCTTCACCTCTTCCTCCTCTTCCTCTTCCTCTTCCTCTTCCTCGTTGTCATCGCTGTTGTTGTCATTATTGTCCCGCTGTATGAGAATAAGGGAGGGATAAAATGTTAATGTCTTATATCTTTTCAATAGAACACATTTTCAACAATAACTTTGCACAGCAGCGGCGCTGCATAGATGGTCATTGCTTTTCACAAAATATTACAGCTGCTGTCGAGAAAGGAGCCCTGTCGTGGTTTAAACACAGTCAATGTAGATGCAATATCTAGATACAAATCTAAAGCACTGATCACATCTCAATAATTTCAGTCAATAGACACAATGTTCATTCAGAATGATTATCCCACAAATCTTTAAACTTTTTCTTTTTTTAGGAAAATGTTTCTGGTGGTTTCAACAAATTCTTTAGGGGTCAAATTGCAACGGGACTTTGCCAAATCTGTCAACAACCACATACATAATCTCCCATGGTGATAAACGGCTGCTGGGCGTCTGGGTGACTGTAAAGGCCAGCAGCAGCGACAGCTAAAATAATCCCCAGACATGATACGTGATGACCCGCAGTCATTGGCTGTCATCTAAAAGCAGCCAGCGCCAGACTCAATGTCACAGCTGTTCCCAGTCCAGTGTTATTGTCACAGACATTCAGTGGATCCTATTCTGGACCAGGGTTTTACTATTATTGCCTCATGATGTGGCCTTACCCACTTCCTCATTGGTCTGACTGGAGTTTACTCAGCGGCTCGTGATTTTCTCATGTTCCATTTATTGAAATATGAGAAGATATTGTGCTATATTGTGCGATTTAGTAGCACAATAATTTCTAAAAGGTCCCATATTATACATATTTTGTTTTTGTTTTTTTACGTTCTGTACAGCAGCAGGAGCAATCCAGCAAAATGATTTAAAAAATCTCTAGCATCTCCTGGCATGTTTAGCTCTCCGTTCACAGCCTCCAACAAAATTACTCGGTTTTGGATTCCAGCTTAGAGACGTTGTGTTGGACCTTCCACATGTTTGGACGTAGACAAAAACAGTGGTTGTTGTAGCTACCATTGCCCCTTTGTGACATCACTATTGGCCGAGCCGCGTCGCATTAATCCGATCCTTAAAACTCGCTGAAGTAACGAGGTCATTATTTTCTTCACTCACCCTCAGGGACGCTCCACCTCCGCTGCCTCGGCCAACTTCCTCCTCCTCCACCTCGTCATCAGCCGGCTGCCTGAACAGGAAGTACTGGCTGGGCCGGGTGGGGGTGGGGGTGGGGGGGCTGCCTTTGCTGTGCTCGTCGGAACAGCTGTTGGCCGAGGAGCCGGCGGGACTCGGGGACGACTGGGACGAGAGGTCGCACGTGACCAGCTTGTAGTAGTTCTGCGTGGCCACCACCAGGCGCGCTTGGCTCTGCAGGCAGGACGCCAGCTCTCCGCACGAGTCGGAGCGCGGAGCCAGGCAGTGGTAGGTGTTGCAGTTGGGGTCCAGTTCCAGGGAGCCCTGGTGCTCGGCGGCGCAGGAGCAGGTGGAGGAGGTGGACAGGTGGGGCTCGCGGGTCACCAGGGGGAAGGAAGACTGCTGCTGCTGCTGCTGCTGCTGCTGCGAGGGCGGAGCCTCGGTGGGGGAGGTGTGCAGGTCCAGGTAGAAAGCTCCTCCGGTCGAGTCCTGCTGCCGAGTGCCCGGCGGCTCGGACACGGAGGAGGCGCAGGAGGAGGAGTGATCGGCCGAGCTGTTGAGGTTGGTGAGTCCCGAGGGCGGTGGCGGTGGCGGCGGCGCTGGCGGCTTCTCGGGGACGCCGTTGTTCATCTTGCTGTAGATGGCGCTGAAGTTGACCAGCACGCCGTCGGAGCTGTTGCAGGAGGAGTCGCTGCAGTAGGAGTCGGGCTCGGCAAAGTGCTGCGGGTAGTTCTGGGAGAGCGAGCAGCAGGGGCAGTGCTGCGTGGACGAGCCCGACGAGTACGAGCCCGTCTTGCTGCTGCGGCCGCACCTCATTGGCTGATCTTCATCCTCCTCTTCCTCCTCCTCCTCCTCCTCCTCGCCCCAGTCCATGGACACGTTGGAGCCGCTGCTGCCGTGGCGCCGCTGGCCGGCGTCCAGCGCCAGGAAGTCCAGCTCGTCCAGGTGGCGGCCGGAGAGCGCCGAGACCACGCCCCTCAGGGAGGCCCCGCCCACCGTGGCGTGCAGGCGGAAGGGTTCGGCGGCGAAGCCCAGACCGTGCAGGCGGAAGGAGGCGTCGAGGGCGGCGCTGGTGTCGCTGTGGAGGTGGAAGGAGGAGTCTTCCAGGTAGCCGCTGAGGTTGTCGCCCTCCTCTTCCTCCTCTTCCTCCTCTTCCTCCTCGTCTTCGGCATTTAGCAGGAAGGGGTTGCGGCGCAGGGGGTTCCTGTTCCTCCGCTTGGCCCGGGGAAGCGTGTGAGCCGCCATCATCTGCTCCTCCGAGTTGCTGGAGGCGAACGAGGAGTCGTCGCTCGCCGTGCTCCCGCCGCCCCTCCCCCCCCCTCCGCCGCCGCCGCCGCCACCACTCTTCCTCTGCCAGGAGCCGCCCGAGGTCTGGATCAGGCTGCTGTAGAGCAGAGCCTCCCTCTGGAGGACGTCCCGCTCGGGCAGGGAGGTGGTGCGACTCAGGCCCAGGTTCTCAGGAGGGCTGAACGGGTTGCTCCTCTTCAGGGAGGCGCCGCCGCAGCCGCCGCCGCCGCCGCCACTGCCGGACACCTGGCAGTGAACCAGGGGGATGTGGTGCACGATCAAGGTCTCGCCCGACAGCTTCGGAGGGCTGTCCATGGTCCAGCTGGAGGAGAAGGAGGAGGTGGGCGACTAGAGGCCTGGTGCGGGCGGGGGGGTGGCGAACTGTAAGTCTTGGGAGGTTTTTCTGTCTCTTCACACGGTGCTCGCTGCTCCTCGCTTGGCAGGGCTGCCGGGGATTTGGAAGGAGAGGTCGGGGAAGTCGACGCCGTGGTCCGAGTGGTACATCTGGGGGGGGGAGGGGGGTAAAAATCAGTACGGTACGTTTTTTCTTTTCTATCTCAACATGCAAACTTCCAACAATCAATCAATCAGCTTTCATTTGGACGGTGCTAAGTCACAACCGAAGGTGTCTCAAAGCGCTTTGTACAATCACAGGAAAACCAACTGAGGCCCCCAGAGCAGCAGGGGGCGACAGTGAATGTTTCAGTAAAGCACGCAAGATGTGTATAATGAGGTTCTCTTTATTTTTTTTTGGGTGACATACTCAACAATAAAGATTATTTCCATTCAGCTGAAGCCATCAATGAGGACACCCAAAGTGGCAACAGGCATAACAGGGACTTCTCATCTGCATCCGTGAACAGCATGGATTTGACACAGTGCGAAGTGGAAACAGTGACACTTGCACGCACACACACACACACACACACACACACACACACACACACACACACACACACACACACACACACACACACACATGCACCCCACGCCCCTGCGCTGCCAGCAGCTGACGAGGCGATGAGCTCATCCTGACTCCCACCCTAAATAACAGAGGAACAAGTGCAGTCGGAGCTCTGAGCAACAACTCCCAACCACACTTTAATACAGTCCATCTGTCAGCTTCCAAATATTATAGTTATTAAACACCTGACAGGTGTTTAGCAGGTTTAGGTAAAAAAAAAAAAAAAAAAAAAAAAAAAAAGACCAAAAGATTACATGTTTCCACTTCAAGAGCTTGCATGTCTATACTGGCAAGTTCTGGAGATCATAGAATTACTATGAAGTATTATGATGTGCATCAAATCTGAAACATCTGAATCAAAGTTGGCTTGTAATAGCCTGACTTTATCGTTCTAAAACAAGTTCAAGTGCAAAGATGAACTGGATTAGATGAGTGAGTTTGCTTGAAATCCTCCTGTCACCGGCTCACGACCTGGAAAAGACAAGCGTTGGCTAAGACATGGAGTAATCCCTCTATTATACCTACTTAGGTACAATATAATCCCAGATACATTAGGTCGATTAAAAGTGTAATAAAAGTGAGTGTATTAAATCTCTGAGCCAAAGCTGCTGTGGTTTGAAGAAATACTGGGGGGAAAAAATGAATTGAGAGCAAGATCCAAGCCAAGTTATTTAGCAACACTGTGCACTGAGATCTTATTTTGCACAAGTGAGAGAGATTTTTACAACCACAATTAACAGCGGATGCACAGTGACGCTGCTGTAAGAGAAACGTTCGAGCTTTAACACTTGCTGACTCAAAGAAAAGCCAAAACATTAACAACAACACACTAGTGAATGTTCAGCGCAGGTCAGAAACTAAAATGCAGCACACCCACAAACAAAAATAAAGAGTTCCACAATTGTTATTTTATTCGCATCATTATTTTCATTTTTCATTATCGACAGCGCACCGTCGGTGCAGTTGGGAGCAGAATAACAACAGCGCGCGAGACTCTTGACAAATGACCTTTTCAAACAGGCGACTCCAGCAGTATTTGCTGTGTGGAAGGATTGAAGAAGAGCTCAACCTTTTAGCTCCGCAACACCCTGCTGCGAGCGCAGCCAGGAGAGGAGTGTGAACTGGCACCAATAAAACAGACCTTTTCACTATTCATTCAATTGCATTGCATTGGGAAGATGCTGCACACTGACTATTAGCTCGATCACACAGACTTTATCTGTCAGGTTTAGCTCCCGATACAGTCGTACCCCAAAACAAGGTTGTCGTTTTTTTTTTTTATGCGATTGATGATAGAATTCCAGCGGATTTCCTAACCAATCAGCTTCCTCCGTGGATAAAGAGTCCAGTGGGTACAAGGGTGAGATGTAACAGCACCCGTTTGCTTTGGAAAACACAATGGAATAATATCGAAGAGAAGAAGCTGTCAGCAGGGATGTTTCTTCAACAACGCTTAATCATTACTCAAGGGTACTTTTACATCATAAATAGCATTAAAACATCAGTAGAAGTCCGGTAACAGCCACTGAAAAAGCTGCACAACCTTCTTCACTGCAACACAAGACTGCAATGACCAGCCCCGTCTAAAAATCAATGGTTCACTTTCATAATTCTGAGTAGGGCTGCAACGATTAGTCTTTGCAATCGATCAAACTCTGTGAAGCTCACCCAGCATTCCATGCTAGCACAGCTGCGGCATTCAATGCTCACACCTTAAACGCAGAAACCCCGAAGTCGCTGTATCATCACGCACCGCAGAGAGGAGTTCACAAAGAACGATGAGGATAGATATTTCAGAGTTAGGTTTTGAATTACACGCTTATTTGTTAATTAATCATCAGCCTATGATGCAAGTACATATTACGTTTTTTCACACGTCAGAAAATCATGGAGCAAGTTAGCTTAGCGAACGATAGTTCACTGAGGTAAATGCTACTTTATGGCAGTAATTAGTGAATTACAGCCCCTGTCAATACTATACTGTTTATACTGTATTGTAACACTCTTTCACTGATCACTTATCAACTGTGTTATTTAGGGCATATTAATTCGATATTTAAGTTGTAAGAAGGCTGTTTAAAGTCTATAACTGTGATAAACATTGCATGTTACCTTATATCGTGGATTAATATACCTATATTTTACGTTGGAAAATATAACAACTATGTCACAGTTAAATGCTTTGTGTGTCTTAAAAACATGCTTTCAGAGCACAACAGTATAATGCAGGTGTGAAGATTTAAGCAAGTTACTAAAAGTTACTACGTGACTAATTGACTATTCGAAAACACAATCGATAGATAAGTCGACAACAAAAATAATCGTTAGTTGTAGTCCTAATTCTGAGGCGCCCCTTGAGTGGAAAGTGACGTGCATGCGATCACCTCCGCAGTGTCTGAATGAAGAGTCGATGCGGCGCTAACTGCGGACAAGGGACAGTGAAATTGGTTTAAGAGATTAGCTGCGGGGTCAGGCTGGCTGCCTTACATAACGGCTGTTTGGACGAGAGAGACGATGCTCGCTGTTTGTTAAAGTAACGAGCGCAGCTGTCGTCAGTCTGGAGGCTCTCGACTCTTTATGGTTTGTTGCTCGTGTGGACATAAACAGGAAAATATGCCGCCTCCATTCTCCGTCTGCACAAAGCAATAGCCCCGTCTCATCCTCCACTGTTCCCTTGAGGAGGCGGCTCAAATAAACCAGCGCTGTGTAGTCATCGTACTTTCAGTCAACTTTGACACAAAGTATTTTGATGTTTGTCAAAGTAAGACCCTTAATTAACTGCTGCTTAAAATTCTCCCTGTCACACTCTCTGCAATTAGTCAAGTCCACATGCTAACCCAGTAAGATTTTTGGAGCATATTTAGGACCCTGGGTGTCTTTCAAACTGCACACTGTGTTTACAGCACAAGATGAGTGGAAAATCCAGTGTGCTACTCGCAGTCCAAAATTTTGTAGTGCGCAAAATGATGATGAGCAAGACTATCACATCATACTAACAGAGCTGCCACCGTGCAAAGGTGACCTCAGAAATCCCCAAAACATGGAAAAGGGAGTAGATTGTGGTAAGAGTGGCACTGCCATTAGAAAAGAAAAACAAGGCAATCAAGTATTCAAGTCCACACACACACACACACACACACACACACACACACACACACACACACACACACACACACACAGAGAAAGCAAGAGTGATAGTGTGTGAATGGGACCAGTGAACAGACGCTGCCATTATGCTCCCAGCCATTGTGCTCATTAGTCTGTGGGACCATCAGTCTTCTCAGGCCACGGCTGAGCACAAGGACTCTGGAATGTCGAAAAAAACTCTGTGCACGGAATTACAATCACACGGAATTAAAAACAAAGAAGATATTCCTCCTCCTTCCCTGGACTGGATCATGTATCACTGATTATGTTTACATGCACAGCTACATCGAGCTATGCTAAAATGTTGTTTCTCTGTCGTCTAATCGGACTTCTCTCCTTGTGCCAGTTCACATGCAGTTGAGATAATCAAATTATTGATGGGAACGTGTGCTCCTCCCCAACACTAGGGGGCAATATCAGTATTTTCAGCATGTTCATTTCTGGTTAACCTCTTTCATTGCACAATAACAAAACAACAGGAGCACGGTGCAACACCGGTGTGATGTCCATCCTGGTCTGCAATTTGACGAGTTTCCTCCCTGAACAGCTCCCTGAACAGCTCCCTGAACAACTCCCTGAACTGGCGATTTTGTCGAAGCCAACATTTACCCCAGTGAATATACTCTTGTGCGCTACATACTAATGGCATTTTAAAAAGGAGAAAATATGACATCCACAATTTTGCACCGATCTGGACTTTATTTCACCTGACTAAAAAAACTCGATAAAATATCTATCAGCCGTCTTCCTGTCTTACAACTGCCATCACAACTGACTCTTCCAACAGTTTTCTAAACGCTGCAGAGTTCATATTTCCGGCACTGCCGACTCAGACTAAGAGCAGTTCTGCTCGGAGCCCATCGGGCCCTGGCTGGCTGTCACACTGGGAAGACACCTTGGCCTCTCGGAGGGCAACAACAACACTGACGCCACCGGCGAGATGTTGTCTTATCCGCCCGATCAGATCAGATGACGGCTGGTGGGAGAGAGAACAAAGAGGCCGAGGCTGGCCAATCAGGTCTCGTTTCCCACGCAGCATCACAGAGCCTGGCTACAGAGCCAGCCACTCGGAGGAGGCCGTGCTGAGAGAGGAAACAAGCAGGAGACCAACCAGGGTCTCTATATCAGTGTACATGATGATGATGATGATGATGATGATGATGATGATGATGATGATGATGATGATGATGATGATGATGATGCCAGCTGAACTCTGGGACCGTTTTTTCTTTAATGGTATTGATGTAAACGTTGATAAATTATGAACCCTTCTAAAATAAATGAGCGGGGGGGGGGGGGATTAATATTTCATGCATGCTGTTCTCTCATTATTTATAGATTTAAAACACCTTGTTAATGCTTCTTTTTTTTTTTTATATAGCGTAATCGCTTTTCATCGCTACGCTCAGTCCCGATACTCAGCGTGCTGCTGAAATTGACTTTGACAAATCCAATGTGTGAAAAACATCAACATCAACATTACATCGCACTGCAGTTTTCATTATTGATTTGTGATTTCAGTGATTTTCTTCAGATGGAAGTCAGCATCATCATTGATACAACAGTGATGCAATATTGACATATTTATGAATATATTTACAAAAGCTTACTCTTGAGAGAAGGGTAATAAAAAATAATGCAGTAGCAGAAGTGGCTCCTACTAACTGGTGGTTCAAAAACAAACCAAGAAAAAGGAGGAGGAATGTAAACTGATAGAAATAGAAGTGAGTTTCTGATCGTGTCAAGGGTTAGGGTTAGTTTGAAGTTCAAGTTTTGAAGTTCAACTAAGAGTAAATTATCTTTGCTTTCCGACATAAGAAGCATCCTGAAGTGCTTCTGTGGGGAAACACACGGCATCGTGTTGCACAGCAGGGTGGGGAGATGACCCATTTATGGAACTATTGCTCACACACACACACACACACACACACACACACACACACACTTTCAGCTTTAAATTTTATTTTCTGAGGTATTTCTGGAATTCTGCTCTGGAACTGTTGAAAAGTACATTAGTCCAACATTATATTTCTGTTGCAATTCTCTCTCTCACACACACACACACACACACACACACACACACACACACACACACACACACACACACACACACACACACACACACACACACACACACACACACACACACACACAGGAAAAGCGACATCAAAACACAGGACATCCTCTGGATTATGAAATCAGGGTTGAGCTTCCAGGAATGAGTGTGAGCCCTGGAAAAGAGGATGCAGCAATGGTGGATATAAATAAGCACGTGGAGTGGAAGCTGTGCACGCCCAACTTTGGCTGATTTGGCAGGAGACCAACAGCAGGCAGCCAGGAGTTGGTGCAAATATCTGGTTAAGGGTGTGACCTTCAACCTGGGAAAGACATCACCGGGGGGGGCGTCTGTGATGTCACAGACGGCCTGTTTTCCTGTTTGTATTCCAGCGTGCATGTGAGTGCTGCTGTTACTGCTGCTGTTGATGCTGCTGCTGCTGCTGCTGTTGATGCTGCTGCTGTTACTGCTGCTGCTGCTGTTGCTGTTCCTGCTGCTGCCACTGTTGCTACTGCTGTTGCCAACCCTGAAGCTGCTCTGCCCAGAAAAGGGATCGGAGGGAATAAAAGTGTGTCAGGCTGACTTCCACACACACACACACACACACACACACACACACACACACACACACACACACACACACACACACACACACACACACACACACACACGTTCCTGGCCGTATTGAAAAAAAGTAAAACTCAGACGCCTGTCCATGAGGTTGCCCTTTCAAAGTGGTCGTTCTATTCTTGGACGGTGAAATTCCTCACAGGACAACTAATGACCAAGTATGGAACCCGACTTTGCAGGTACATTACGTCTTTTATAATAACTCGACCTGAAGCTGCTGGCCACAGGGAGGCGATCTCACAAAGAAACATGCAGCCTCGTCGATCAGTCGAGAACAACACAGTCCCGCGGTCACGTTGCCTCAGAAGTGGCAACACGTCATTGATGGAGGGCCTCACCCTGACCTCTGACCTCTGACAGATGAACACATGACCTTGATGTCGGCGTGCTCGACGGCACGTCTCTACCTCGCCGCCCCTCCGGCTGAACTTGAGGGGATTACAGGCGCTTGCATAAGAGCGAGCCAACACACACACACACACACACACACACACACACACACACACACACACACACACACACACACACACACACACACACACACACACAGGTGAGCCGAAATCCAGCAACGCAAGGAGGAGAAGCGCAGCTTTATATCTCCAGCTGTGTTTTTCAGGACTGCATGAATCTGGAGCTTGGCCAGCTGTAATTTGCAACGTGTAAACAGTTGGTGGTGACAGCAGACTCCTGCGTGGGCTGCATGAAGGCGAGGCTAATCGATTCACCAGCGGCAAAACCTTCAGTGTGAATCCAAGACAGAGCAGAAACACCGAGCACATGCAGTTTGCACACACCGGCTGAAACTTTGCACCATTTCCAATGGTAGCGTTGGGAGCACAAAGCCATTCGTGAAGAAAACGACGGGACCTGTCGGAGCGTTTCAACACTGATCCGCAACCAGCTGAGAAACTTCATTACCCAACAGCTGTTTGCTCCTGAACTCAGATCACCTTCGCAGGGAGACCCTTCAGGACGGCGTCTCGGTGGAAGCGTGCTGTTGCATCATGTCGGCGTGGAGAGCATGGTGCAGCCTCTGCGGACAGTCAATTCTCTAAGGAATCAAAGCGCCAACGTGGTGATTTTCAGGGAATTTGAGTTGCAGCTGAGCTTGCTTGTTCCCATACTTGCACGTACTGCGAGTTGCAGCTCACACATTCTGCTTGGCAACGACAAGCGACTCTCTCACTGGCCGGGTGCATTTTCTGATCGTTGAGATCAGTAAAAAAAAAAAAAAAAAGAAGAACAAAATCCCAGCAGCTTAATTTTCCCTCAGCTGACAGCAAAGACGCAGAGGCGTACTTGTTTTGTGCAGCTCTCTTCTTTCCGCTGACGCCGCCTGCCGCTGCCGGCCTCTCGAGCACCTTCATCTTCGGCGTCCCTCCTCCTCGTAATCCTTAATGCTCGCTCCCATAAGTCACCGCTGGCCTACTCTCCCTCAACTTCCTCCATCCATCTTCTTCCCCCCACTGGCCACTTACTCCACTATAATCCTCCTCCTCCTGCTCCTCCTCTTCCTCCTTCTCCTCCCGTGCACTGGATCATGGCTCTAGTGCCTGTGAGGGTTCAGAGGACACACACACACACACACACACACACCACTGCTCCCCTGTCACACAGCGTTTCCTTCCAACCAACACGCATGATGACAACACTGCAGTCAGGGGACAACCTGCACACTTTGGACAGGAAGCAGGACAGCGATGATGGACTCTCTCCTACTGTTATTTCAGACCAGCGCCCTGATTTTCATTTCAAAAGCGAATTCCTCCAACAAATTGGAGGAGAAATGGGCGGAGTGAACTACTCAGGGGCGTTTGCCACGCAGGCAGGTTCGATATGAAGCCGGCGGCAAAGAAGAAGAAAAGTTTGAATCAAGTTTTGATTTCGCAATGTTTGATCTCTACTAAATATTTGTTTATTGGAAGCCAAACTTTGTACAGCCTGCCCGTGGAAATCAGACACACCCTGTGCCATAGGACAATGGTTGAGGGGAATGACTTTTACTGAGCTCTAGAAACGATAAGTTACACTATAAAGAACAAACTTGACAAGTTCTGGACATTATGGAATATGTTTTATGACTTTCTTAAGAACAAGAATATGAGGACTGATGGTTGGATGGAAGGATTGAGGCCATATTAACCCCTTTCGATTTCTCCAGGTTCAATTTTTCTGCCGGCAAAGCCGCAGGAGGAGAAAAAGTTTGATTGAGGGACTGAAAGTCCCTGATGCAAAACATAGAGCCAGCAACCAAAAAAACGCAGCAGGCACACCAGCGCAAATACGAGGAAACGTCTTATAAAGAGTGCGAAAGAAAAAAAGAGAAACTCCCAGGATGTTTGTGGCTTCGTCCTCCTCCTTCCGGTTTCTAGCTGAGATTCAGCAGCAGCAGAGCTGCCAGCCATCACAGCACCATGTTACTTCCACACACAGGAGCAGAGTCAAAACACATATGTGGTGCACAAATAGGAGCAAAGTGCAAGAGCAGGGGAGCTGGCCACACACACAGACACAGACACAGACACAGACACACACAGACACAGACACACACAGACACACACAGACACAGACACACACACACACACACACACACACACACACACACACACACACACACACACACACACACACACACACACACACACACAGCTGAAGCCCTCCGGCTTGTTGTGGGAGTTCTGTTCCTTTCATGCCACGCTCCTTGAATTTAAAGGCCCTCCTTCCCTTCTTCCCTCACCACTCAAAGCCACATGTAAAAATATCCCGACCCCAGTCCCAACATTAAGTCCATACGTGCAAGTATAACTGGGAGACGGCATACCCGGTCTCACCTATGTGTCTGTTCTCACAGCAGGCAGTGATGACGTGGCCAGCACCAGTGGCACTAAAGTCCTCTTGGGTCGGCGGCTCGTGGAAAAGCAAACAGACAGAAATGATGCTTCATCATCACTGCAGGACAGAGGTCAACGCCGAGACTGACTCTACTATCATGATAAACAGAGGACCGTTTTTTAATGTGAACCCCACAAAGATGAGTCAAGAGGAATGTTTGGCACAGACAGAACGAGTCACTATGAAGATACGGTGTTGTAGTCAGGACCACCACACCAATTTAGACCAAGCCCAGAGAGGATGGAGGTCGAGACCAGACCAAGACATTTGGGGTTCGAGACCAAGACTTTATACATCAAAGAAAAATAACAACAAAGAAGAAAAGACGAGACCGAGACCCTTAACAAGTGGTCTTGAGACCAAGACCGATCTCGAGTACGACAACACTATGAAGATGATTATGACAAATGTGTTTTTTTTCCTCCTCATTTCCTGTCCATTAACAAGAAGGACAGTTATCTTCCGCTCATCAATGGGGCTGCTAACAGATTATCCTGCTGGTTGGTTATTGATATAGAAGAGCAGGTTAGACTGGCGCAGAAAAACCTGTCAGTTTTAAACATAAACACATGACACAACATGACAGGGATGACAGCGCACGCCATAGCATGATAACCCATCAGGTTGGGAGAATCCATCAGTCAGCCGTTAATGTGGTTTGGGCTAATCAGTGTATAGTCACAGCAGTGTGTTCACTCACAGTCAGTAGTTTTCAGACTTGGCAGTTGGTCTGGTATTCTGGTCAGTGATAGCAAGGTTAGCATCTGAGCACACTTGGCATCGTTAGCGCTGGTTTTTTGTTCATACTTAGATAATGTTTTACTTTTACTGCTGATTGTCAGTAAGCACAAACACAAGTGCTTATCTGAAAGTAAACAGTTTTTAGTTTTCTTGGAACTACGACGCAGCTTGCATTTCAACATAAAAGCACAGGCACAAAATATAGATTTTGTGTATAATATACGAACCACCAAATAGAACTGTGTGGAGTTCAGATGAAATTTTTTTTTTTGGCGAAGGACAGAAATAGCCAGTGTTCCCTCAAACATAACTGTCACTCTTTAAGCTCTTTCAGCGGCATCCAACAGGGGCCGACAGCGGCATCAACAGCTGAAATCACAACTGATCCAGGGAGAATCCAGGAACACACATACAGCAACATTACAAATCAGAGATACTTGCACCCGTAAAAAAGTGGGATGAAAAGACAGACAAAGTATTTGCATCCGGCCTCCGCAGGCTGCGGTTATGTAACGCGCACGCACACACAGAGGCACATTCCAAGAGCAGCTGAACACAGACAACAGGCGCTCGGCCACGACACACTCAGTCCACTGTGCCTCCAAATCCTGCGTCCGATCCTTCCACCATCACACTTCTAGCCAGACTCACTAGACAACAAAACATAAAAGTGCTTTTAACTATGCAGCATTTCAGCAGTGAACATGAAAGTATTTCATATTCATAAAACTATAGGAAATAACTGCAATGATGAAAACGATATTTGTTAAGTTGCTTTTAGCTCATGTTGAAGCAACCCGCATCCTTGAGATAGGGGCAGTTAGAAGAAATGTGCAATGTATTGAAAAATGTCTCCACATTGGCAGTGCTAACGACTGCAGTGTACACGTTGCAGAAAACAACCTGAATTGCAGCGTGATGCATTCAGTGTAAAACCGGCTAACACTTTTCAATGACAATGGATCCGGCCTGTGCGGCTGCGATCCACTGAGTTGCTGTTCGCTCAGATTAGTAACTAGTGGCTTTAATCACATGCAGGTGAGTGCGCCGAGTAAAGAGTCAACGTGATGGCTGACGGCTGGGGAGGAATGCTGGGAATGCTCCCAGCTAAGAGCTTCTCTGTTCAGAAAATGCGCTGCCGTGAAACGAGGTTGCTTCACTGTCAGTATTGACAGCAGTTTCTTACAGTAAAACCACATACTGGGAATATTGATTCTATACTTTATTTTCAATGCATGCATTACTGAGGACACAAGGATTATGTCTACGCATTGCATTACAAATCCAGTGGGAATCTGAAACATCCACTTCAGCAAACCTGCGATACACCTATCAAATAATTATGATGCATTTAGCGTCTCAGCATAAATACGGACTGTTGGATCTCAGAAATGTCAAGAGAGAAACTGTTGCTGACGACTGGGCCAGTGAAACAACCTGCATCCCACACCGTACTGCATGATGAACCTCAAAACAGCCACCAGCGAGAATCGACCACAATGTAGCAGGAAGTGCAGTCGGTCCAACTACAAAATAAAAGCAGGAAGGTTGCATCGCGTATGCAATATGTCAATTATTTTAAAGCCATTTTTCGTGTCATATGATGATTAAATGTTTAACTAGTCGTATGCACTCTAATTTATTGTGTACTGAAGGTTTTGCAATGAGTTGCAGTACAAGATTTGTTTAACTGGGCTTGTGAATCATGACTAAAAATTAAGTATTTCTTGGTTTAAGTAAGAAAAAACTCGGTCGAGATTCGTGGACTCGTAAAAGCTTACTTTTCTCTTCCTTACACAATTAACTGCCCATACATTTGATTTTAGCTCGCCACAACGAATTCGGAATTTCACAAACGCCACTGGCTTTTATTTTTTTGATTGACTTCAGCGGATGTTGCATCTTCTTCAGACGTCTAACTTGATAGTAGCTATGCACTGTTGTTTCTAGAAATATATCATGACGGTGGCGGATAAATTAGGCCGCCATCGGCGTCACTGTGATTTGAAAGAGTCTTTCTGCAAATATTGACAACAGCCATTGTGTCGTAGAGCCTCTTAAAACACACCTACAGGTCTGTTTAAAGCCGCATACCATCGGTGAAACGCTGTCAGCTTTGTGCCTCTACCGAATAGGGGGGAAAAAAACGAAGAAAAAACCCGCAACAACACGAACTGCGCTAGCATCACCAACGAAAAAAAAAAAAAAAATTCCCGTTCCGTATATTAACATGTGGTGACTAATTTCATCCGACCACCGAGGCCGAGTCCCTCCCGGTATGACGAACCGAAGGAACGTTCTCGTTTCCCCTCCCCACACCGCCGCCCAGCAGCACCGACTCTGACGGCGATGCTCGGAACCGTTTCTCCTTCAAGCCTCCGTTCCCCTCCCGCCACATCCGACCAGCCATCAATTAAAATGAAATATTGCTAACACGATATAAAACACTCTCACCTTGACAACGGGTTCCGCCATTAGACACGAACCGCGTATAGGGTGGCGGCTATGGATGTTCCGCTGCTGTTGCTGTTGATCAGTCCTCTTCGGTGAGATCCGTGAGAGTGTCCGTCCAGGAGGAGACTGCAGGCGGCGCAGCGGCGGCGGCGGATGGGCAGGGCCGTAGCAGCACCACGTCACTTAGCCTGAGGTCACTCACCGCACTGGGTCCCAGACTGGATTATCTAACCCTGGCTGGCCGGGACGGCTGACACCCGTGTGGGATCCAAAGTAGCTTTAAATTAGATAGGGAGCGATGATGATGATGATGATGATAATGATAATAATAATAATAATAATAATAATAATAATAATAATAATAATAATAATAATAATAATAATAACAAGAAGAAGAAGAAGAAGAAGAAGAAGAAGAAGAAGAAGAATGGTCCTATGCTCAACCTATTTTCAGATCTTTGTTGTCACCCTGACGCTGTCAATTATGTATACACATCTTGTCCCCTTTGATCTCCACAGGGTCTGATTTATGAGAAAGACAAATTTAATTTCCAAATTTGGAAAATTTATGTCACTAAACTTGATCCCAAAATATTGATTTGATCAAGATTCAAAGATGATATGAAATTAATGCATTTCAGTTAGTACATTTTGTTTTGCCATTGTTTTATCTTATGACATGACTCGTCACTATTATAAAAAAATAATATCTTTATGGATTAAAGAGGTGTTTTTTTTTTTGCTATTAATCAAGCATTATTTCACTAAATGAAAACAAAACGAATATTTTATGAAATGCCCTAGATGCCGTTTAACAAAGGCAATTGTACATATGCAATAAATATGTTTCCTAACAAGAGGTTAAGACTTCATGCAGTCTCTCCCTTGTTCCTTTGTTCCTTATATATTGAGCTCCATCTGCTGGTCGTCTCCTATGACTGCAGTTGCTGTTGAGTCAATTTGAATCAAACCTGTGTTGTCAAAGATTACAGCAGAAAATCATTTTTAAACAGTGGATCTAATTTATGGCATTAAGTACAAGTACATCTGGCTATAACACGAGATTCTGTGTAATATTCATTTGCCATCTGAACCATCTGTTGACGACTGTATGACATCACAACAGCTTATCACCCCCATTTATTACTTTCAGGTCAATTTGCTGCCCTTTTACCATACTTTTTTTTTTTTTCTAATTTGTGCTCACTAGGATAATTAATAAAGTTCTTCATTAAAAAAAAAAACTTAGACAGGGAAACTGAAACACTTACAAAGTTTTAGAGAACTTCAAACTGAATAACATTCTAAAAGATTTATTAAAGAAAAAAAATGAAAACAAACATTTCAGTTTACAATGTGATCGTGGAGTTAAATCATTCACTCTGTGTTTGTAAAATAATTTGCACACGCTGTAAAATACTGCTGGAATATAATACAAATTATTAGTGAATTGATAATTCTACAATATGATTATTCTGTGTGGTGTATTTTAGATATGCGTAACTGTTACAGAAAATAAACAAAAACAACAAAAGAATAAGATGATATGAAATGAATAGGACATGTTTATTTTAGATCATGTTTTTGAAAGACCCTGGGTTTATCGCAGTACCCATTTTTGCCACTAGATGACACTGTCTCTCACGAAAATAAAGGCCGTATCTGAGAAACGGACTGATTGGTTTCAAGTCCATTGGACATGAAACTTTCGATGGGCTTCTCTATGTGCAGACCGTCGTGAGTAGAGTTGCATAGCATACCTGCAGAACATCATCTTGTACACTGTACTAAGGCTCTAATGATTGCACCTGAGCAATTAACAGCCCTCACCTGGACACTTAGTTCAAATGAACTGAGGACTTCCTGTCAACCTTTCAGAGGGCTAGAACTGTGATTGGCTGTCATTGGTATTTAAAGTAACTTCGCAGCAGACTTGGTTACTTCTGAAGCTGGTCACTAGTGTGTGGCTTGGATGTGTTGGTCATGTAGGCAGCAGACTGTGGCACACTGATTTAAACCCTGAAATCCATCCCTCCATCTTCCCATACCCACTTTATCCTGCACTCAGGGTGCCGGGGGTCTTCTGGAGACTCTCCCAGCTGCAGGGCAAAGGCAGGGTGACACCCTGGACAAGTGGCCACTTCATCACAGGGTCACACAGGGAAACACAAGTATTTGCTTACACACACAAGCACACACCAACAGTGAATTTAGAGTTTCCAATTCACCTCACAAAAATGTTTTTGGAGTTTGGGAGGAAGCCAGAGAACCCCAAGAGAACCCACGCATACACAGGGAGAACACGCGTTAAGTGGAAGGATTCAGGCAAACATCTGAAGTAAGGCCACACATTATTATTGCAGATAATTTCTTTTAACTCAGTAAACAGTCAGAGTAAAATATCAAAATATATTTCACCACCTTATTTAGGTTTTGTGTTTGACCGCTGGATCATGAACCAATGAGCTAAAGGTTCACCTGCCCAACCTTCTCAATGAAATGGAGCAATGTTATATTATAGAAAGCACAGTTTTATCCATTAGACCAATTCATTCATAAACCCGTAACAAGGCCAATGGTCGTGTAGACGAGCATCAGAATCTTTTTCTAGAATATTTCTGAGATTAAGTCATAAAGGTTCTCATTTTGTGACACATCATACAGTATCTATTTTAGACACTCATGAGTTGTCTCGTAGAATTTTATGGATGTGCTAAACTTGTTAGACTTGGAAATGTTCTCCATTTTGAGGGACCTAAAAAGTTTAAGGTGTTCTCCTTTCTTTTGCCATCGTGTGTGACTTATTTTGAGTGATATACCAATACATGTCCACACATATCAAGTCATGCATTCCTATTTGGTGGGTTTCAAAAGAAAATTTGAAAATGGAAAAGCGCATTACCCCCGTGACCCTGAGCGCGGGAATAAGCGGGTATGGAAGATGAATGAATGAATGAATGAATGAATGGATGGATGAATGAATGAATGAATAAAAATCGCATTACACCGCACACATCTGCGTACGGTTACCAACTCCTCCAAATCCCCACCACTACGCGCGGTCCCTAAACGCATCACAAGTGCCGCCCCGCTGTAGCGGATTGCCGCCGCTGGTTAGTTTGGTCGCTCAAAGCGTCGGGACACCTTACATCTCACCCTGCCGCGGACACTCTCTCGTCTTTGATGACAGGATGTGCCGCAGCTGAGAGAGAAGAAGAAGAAAGAAAGAAAGAAAGAAGAAAAAAAAAGAAAGAAAAAGCAACAAGAGTGGCGACAGTGGGGCCGAATGACAGGTGTGCAACAGGCGACAGAGAGGGCTGCTGCGAACTCGCTGAGCGGTCGGCAGCTTTGGAGGAACTGGTACACCGCCAAATCCCGCTGCGATGTCGCTGCTGTGTGTCAGAGGTAAGGTCGTCCCGTCGGGAGTCAAAGTCGTGTATTTTAATTAAAGAAGGGGGGAAATGGAGTGGCACTGGTGAGGGAATTAATTTACAACATCAGTGACAGAGACAACAACAAAAAAAAGTTGCTGTTCTCTTCTATTGATGGACCGCTTTTGGAAAAAAGAGGAAAAAGTTGTGAAATTGATTGACTGAACTGAGGGGAACCTCTCATGTGAAGAATCTTCACATGTGAAATGTGGCAGCATTCAAGAGTAAAACTTAATACACCGAACGTCTCCTAAATAATGTACATTGCATTCAGTTCGTTAAGTGATCCTATCTCTCTTCCCGCCAGTGATGCTTTCCGCACCTGTCGGGTTCTTCCGTTAATTAGCTCGAGAATAAATCATCTTTTTCCCTGAGACCGTGACACGTGACTCCTTCTTGCTGACATTTTCCTCGAGGTTCATGGTTGCCGTTACGGAGCTGTATGAAACTAGTTGTGGGCAAAAAAAAAAAAAGAGCATGTGCATTGTGACAGAAGAATAGGAAGAAAAAAATAATAAACCAGCCACTGATTTACTCCTTTGGCAACTTTCCAGGTTACAAATTGCTCATCAGTGTCATAATGATGTTTTTTTTTTTTGAACTGTTAGAATACTGCTTGCCTATCTCCAACTCTCAGGCTGGCGCTACATTGTTTCCCGCTGCGCCACCATTGTTGACCATTTCTCAGTTTTGAGTGCAAGTGGTGCCCAAAGCCAAAAGTAATTTTTTATTTATTTATTTATTTATTTTTACTGAATGATGATGATGATGATGATGATGATGAGAAGTGTGCCGAGAGAGAACCACAGCTGAGATGCAGTGGGATTTCGAGTGGGAATGAAAAGACCATGGATGCCGAGTGTCTTTCTGTTGGTCAAATGTAAAGACTGTTAGCACAGGGATCTATCATTCTCATGACACCCAGACAAACGGCCCCATCACAGCACAGTTTTCAGCTCTTTATTTTTTTTCTTCTCAGTCCTCACTTGTACTCATTAATTCACAATTTAACCACGACTCATTAACAAATTATCACAGAAAACATGTGAAACTTGTTGTTGCATCCCAGAATCCGGGAAAAACATCCATGCATGGTGTCCTCTGAGCTGCCTGCTGTGTGCTGTCCATTGTGTTGTGGGTGAGGCTGCTTTTGGTGATGATCCCACTAGTTATGTGTGAGTTAGAAAAATGCATTTCAGTTTTCAGGAACACATTCAGGAAGAGGTTCCAGTAAAAAATAAACATTGTTCCTCTTCTGGGAAAAAAATGGTGATTGATTCGTGTGTGTGTGTGTGTGTGTGTGTGTGTGTGTGTGTGTGTGTGTGTGTGTGTGTGTGTGTGTGTGTGTGTGTGTGTGTGTGTGTGTGTGTGTGTGTGTGTGAGATATTGTCCAGCTGGGAACAGAGGCGAGGCTGGGTCGTTGAAGCATCGTAGGGAGAGTGAGCCACTCACTAAATGCTGAACGCTCTCGCCACACCAAAATATATTTCATACTTTCTCATATACAGTACAGTATTTTATGAATAAAATGTGCAGCACTTTTCATATTTATGGTAAAACGTAGGTCTTGTCCAGACACATGTCGCTCAAACAGCTTTTTTGAACAATCTTACACTTTGTAAAACTTGTTTCAAAAAAATCAATTTTTGTGTGGGACAGTGGTTTGTACGACTTTATTTCCAAAAACTACACTAGCAGCTGTCTGATGTAGGTGTCGCATATATTCTTGTGCTATATACAAAAGTAACTTAGCTTTATTGTCAGTCCTCATATCAGATTACGTTGTTGTCAATTCTGCTTTTGCTCAGGCGTATGAAAGACCAGCGCGTTCTTATGCCCACAAGTTGTGTTGCCACCTTTTGGTCATATGTTGTACATTGCCAGGCTATTGATTTTGAAATACTGTTAAGTCTGGAAGAAGAGGAAGTTTTCGATAAGGCCTTAAGATGAGAATATTTACCATTGCTTCAAACATCAATAGTTTTTACTCCATCACACACTTTCTTGCTTAAACTAGACAATACAATCATGCTTATTTAGATAAAACATAGCTGTGTTTCCCCAAAAGAAACTTAACCAGGGGGAATGAGATTTTCCCCATACTCCTATTACATCATCTGACCATTAACATAACAGTCAGGACATCGGCTCACCGCGGGGGGCGGACTGTAGCCTGGTTACCGACCTGCATGGAGCGACTCGTCCACTCTGAAGTACCAGACATTTTCAGTAAGGTTTGAAGTCTGTGATGGGCACTCAGCGCATCTGACAGTGACACCGCTGTGCTTGTTGATTCTCTGTAGCTAAGTGGTTTAAAATAAAAGAAAGAAAAACTTTCACTTCTCCTACGATGTTGGGCAAAAGACTTACAATAATGATCACGCAGTACAACATTAATCGCTTGTTGCACACACGTTGTTGAGGAGCAGGGAAAGGAGGAGTGTTTTGTGTGTTGCATGCTCGACTTCAGTCAACTCTTTCGTGCAGGACTTGCAGAAGCATCTTCTGGGCTTTTCTTCCACGAGTCTCCAATTGGTGGGGAATTGTGTCTGTCTTTGAAACTCTGGAAAGGTTATGTGGGTTTCAGAATGTCACCACGGCTTACATGTACAAAGCTCTGAGCAGGAAATGAACGTTAGATTTTTTTAATAGAGGGAATGTTGACAAACCAGTTAGGTGGACACCCGCTGGGGAACTTTTCTCTACTTCCTTCTTCCTTGTATCGTCGGGCCATCGTCTGGCTCGCAGGTCGACATCTGGCAGCTGGACTGAAAAGGGACTGGGTGGGGGAGGGCGCTCTCTCACAGTTCAGTCAGAACCCACACTTGGCTATTTCTGAATAGGCAATTAGCTGCCTAATAAACACATACAGCCCAGCTATGGTATTGAACCTCTTGCCATGTGTGTTGACTCATTCTAAGCTGTGAAATGTAACCGCATTCAAATTTAAACTGCCCCACCTCCGTTAGCGCCGGTACACACTCAACAGGTGGAGTCGGTGGGCTGTGGCTCGTGCTGAGAGAGCAGAGGGGCGTTTTAACATTGTGGGTATTCTGAAAGGATGATAACTGAAATGGTTGTGCGGACCACCTGACGTCGGCAGGTCAGCGCACTGTGCTGGAATGGCAGGGACACAAGTAGAGCTTCAGCTTCGGCCCGTCCAGAGGGGAGAGGGGGTGGGGATAGAGGCAGAATAATCCCCTGGCCATCTGCTGCTGTTGCTGTCCTCTGTGTGTGTCTGTGTGTGTGTGTGTGTGTGTGTGTGTGTGTGTGTGTGTGTGTGTGTGTGTTAGTGTGTGAGACTCACGTGGGACAGGGAATTCACTTCCTACTTCTCATGATAATTCTGGTATTGGAGCATTAAAACCCTTCCCCTGCCCCTGACCACCTCTACTTAAACCTTCACTGCATGTGCCCCTTTTGTGAGTGCGAGCTTACGCTTCCAAGGACAGAACGTCTGCATTTAGCACATATGCAGTACATACATACCCGTACGTGCTTGACAAGCGAGAGAGTCCAAATAGCTTCTTCACAGGCTGAATGAGAGAAAAGGCTTGTTTTTCCTGTCAGGCCTGTACAGCTCAAATGAGTGTTTCTAAGCAAACAAACCTGGTATATTGTTTTAGTTGGATCACTGAGATTATTATCTGGAAATGGACTTTATTGACAATATACGGTAAAATATGAAAACAAGCCAGTGTTCTACACTCAGCTTTACTTTTGGGAGTATCTGTGTGTCCCCTGCTGGTCCCTCTCCTGCCACTTCGTGCTAACTAGCTCATTATGGAGGGGATCAGGGAAACAGCAGTAGCTGAAAATGGCTCTTAATGTTTGATTATGCAGGCTGATGGGATGTAAACACGCGGCTCAACACTCTGAAAAACGCTGTGATGGAAGATGACTCTCAATTTTCCTGCCATTACTTGCCAATTACATGAGGTATATAGGCTTTGTGTCCCCCGACGCCGGAGTTACAGAATCCACACCTTTTTTTTTTTTTTTTTAATTATTTACTCTTTGTAGTATATTATAGAATCCGACTGAAAGTGGTTATATCAGGAAACAGGAAAGACCGGTTCTTTTCAGCCAGGGGCTGGTTTAGATTGGTGGTCCCCCTACCTGTTGTTATAGGCACAGTACCTTTAAAAGGAAACTCTTGACTCGTCCGTAGGTGTGAATGTGGAAGGATGTTTGTCTGTGTGGCCAGGCCATAAAACAACGACTTCTCCAGCGTTTAAGCCATCTTCACATTAAGACAGCTGGAATAAACTGCAGGATTAGCAGGGACAGGAAAGGGATGGATGCATGAAATCATGCCGATATCCTACCAATTAACCTCTGGTCTTGTGGTTGCTTGAGTACTTGCCTGCTGTCATGGTTGTAGATTGTTTGCTGGTGTTTTGAATGGACCTCCCCTCACGCCCATCGCTCCTCCGTTAGCCACCGCCTCGCTGTTAATGCGACACATCGCAAGGTTATTCTATTAGGTTAACCAGGGGAAGATCTGCAGGGGCTGCAGTCGTTTAACAGCAGTGAGGGTTCGGCAATGACACAGCCACCAGGTTGCCACACTCCAACCTACTGTGAGTCCAAGGGCCGCGGCTAAAAATAGACTCACTGTCTGGCCTCTGGTAATGACGGCGCTCTTGTCTGGTTCTCCTGGTTCTTGCTCTGTTTTTAATGCACGTTCAGTTGGAGAGGAACCAGCGAGCGAACGGCTCACGATCAAAGTCTTGCATCAGTGTTTGTTCCTGTGACAGCAGGTCTTTCATCTGACAAACATGGTGTGGGCCCAAACTGCGTTCGTTGGATAATTTGTTTGGTAAACTTTTACTTTAAAAGTCATCACCGTTTTTTCTGAAATCCTGGTGAGATGACTCATGTTTAACCGTCGTTCACAAAGAATATAAGATTGTGAATGGCATAATTATTTCTTTCCAACCTCTCGCTGTTAAAGAAGAAAAATGAAATGTGAATGTTCAGCAGCATTAATAGACATTGCATTAATATTTATGGCATCATTATTTTGACTTGGGACAGCTGCTGCTCTTAATCCAACCGTGACTCATCATATCAACGTCGTTTGTGTTCCACACAGTGAGTTGCACGCCGCTGCTCCTCAATGTTTCCCATGAGGTTAAAAACTATGTCCTGCTTCTCTGAGTTGTAGCAACAACTGTCTAAGTGTTTCTCACTCGTTATTCATCCGCGGCACAATGCAGCTGGGCTCGCTCGCTCGCTCTCAGCCGTGCTTAAGGCATTAGCTCGCAGGGATTATCCCGCCAGCCGAGCGCTGGGCCATCGGCGGCAGCAACACGCACCCTTCTCATTCAATCACCCTGGGTGGGCGGGTAGTGGGCGGGCGGGCTGGCACGTGCCTCGTCTCTGACCTGCTGTCCTACCTCTCCGCTCAGACGTGTGGCCCAGAAGGACACTGACCTCTGATCACCCTGACACAAGAGCCTGGTCTCTGTATCACAGATGACACGGTCAGATCTGTTGCAAGCCCATGCACCGGCATTCAAGCAGTCTGGTAAATCCCACCAGTTAAGGTTAAAACTACAACATATCTGTTCAGTTTTAAGGAAATGAGTATGAACATCATGAAGTTTTTTTTTTTATCAAGGGAAAGAATGAAAATAAATCATGGACGCTAATTTTAAACTCAGATATAGACTGAAAAGTAGCTTTGGAGTAACGTGAATGTCCTTTTTCAATTTCAGCGGTGTGGCTTGGCCGTTGCCATCTGATGAAAAAAAAACCAGGCCAAACTGCGAGATAAACGGTCTCTTAAGTGAAAACCTTGTGCGGCTGATTAGGGTCAGTAGAGTAAACCAGTGGGGCGCAGTCTTTTTTTTCCCGCCGTGAGATGGATCAAAGGTAGATCACAACACAAGGTGTGAGTAGCTTTGAGTGATGCCACCTGTGAGAGCCTCATTGTGAGTCGCTTCCTCTGTGACCAGTTGGCGCTGGACCAATGGGGCCACTGGGCTACTCCACTGATCCTCTGCCAAACTGGCACCAGGCAGTGAGTTGGCGAGCCGTGTTGACAGCTCCAGACAAACGACCTGTTAACCACGTTTCGAAGAATTCCTGCCCTCCACTGCTCGTCTCTTGTGGGGCGTCTCGCACTTTGGAGGGGGCCATGATTCAATTGACGTATTGATCCGGCACGGTGACACTCAGCCTTTGTGCCCAAATTTGAAAACTAGATTACACCCCCCTCAAAAAAGTCAGCGATGTTATCACTTCCGCTCTGTAAGATAATTACAAGACATTTCCTGCGGGCATAATTAAAGCACTGATCGATACAAACGCCTCACTTTTTAGCTCAGATCCCATCACACAGTGGCATTTCCAGTTACGATGGCATTTCCAGTACGATGGCATTTCCAGGTCTGCTCAACTCAAAAGTGTTGCAACTGTTTGTATTTTTTTCACTGTTTCAACACATTTGTCCTTTGTCTCATTTGTCTGCTTTGATATGTGACGACTCTGACCATACTGACTGAAGTATTTTGTGTTTTAGGAAGCAAAAAGTCCCAAAACAGGCAATAAGCAATTTGCAATACATGTTATAAATAATTATATGATATAATAAACATTTGAATTTGAAAAAAAGACAATTTTACTTGAAAACAATCTCAAACTTGTCGTACAAAAACTTGTAACCATTTCTTATCTACGCAAATGATAAATAACGTTGTGAAAGGATAAAAAAAAAAAAAAGCAACATGTTCTTTTCACCACCTGAAGCACAAATTAACAACACAGATTAAACCGCAAAGTGGAATCTTACTGCCTCAATAACAACAAAGGAATAAAGCCTGTGTGTGCCACGTGACTCTTAACGCCTTTTTCTCATTTTGTCTTGCAGTGAAAAAAGCCAAACTACACGGGCCTCCAGGTAAGAGCTCATCCATCTTCCCCAACATTTACTGATGCACAACACTGAGAGACGTGCTTATAAGGAAAGAATAATAAGCAACTGTGCTGCCTTCAAAAGCACATTAATTAAAAAACAAAACACAGATGCTTATCATGTCTTTCAGAAGAAAACTATAAGCATGAAAAAAAGTTTCCGACATTTCAGCTACAGGAGAACCCACAGCAATGTTGATAAACCCTCTAAATATCATCATGTTATAATAGTTTTTCAACAGCACTATAACCGGCATAACCATAACAATCAATGTAACATGAAACATGGAAGGAAAGGTTTTACTGTCACGAAAGCAAGCTGATGCACTGGTGGCTCCAGAACCCTGAGTGCAGGACAATCAGTGTTAGAACTCAGATGGACGGCTGGATGGATGGATGGATGGATGGATGGATGGATGGATGGATGGAAAACACATCTTTTTTGTGCTTTCAAAAGCTACTGGCTCTGCACATCAGTTCAGAAGTTGCTGTTCTCCTTTTTTCAACAGAGAAGGACAGCAACAACTTTAGAGACAGGGACCCTATAATTTTAATATTTTATGATTTTTTTTTAAATCAATGAAGAAGAACTAGCGGTTAAGTCTGAAAAAAAAGGTTTTGAAAGTGGAATTCTTCCGGTGCGTCCACCCTTCGCCACTCCGCCGGTCGCTCTTTTGCTGTTGTTGCCACCTCTGTGGCGGCTGCAGCAGGTTTTACCCCGCACTTCCTCCGGGCGATGATGAGGAGAGGACAACAAGAGTGAGAAGTCCAGCCAGAGGGCGACGGACGAAAATCAATAGATCATCACAGACAAAAGGCCACCTGCTAGCCAGAGATGACAACTTGTCATCCAGACATAAAGGAGAAGATGGAGACAAATCCCTGGGTGTCGTCAGGAGACGCAGACGGACTCCAGATTCGGCCAATGATTCGTCACTGTCTGCCTCTGGCCTCCGATAGCAGGGCAGGTTTTCAGAGCGGAAGGAGGAGATTTGATTGGCTTCCCCGAGGGTTCATAAAATGGGACATGAGGGATGAGATTGATACTGGAGAGATGCTCTTTTATTCATTTATGTGACGTTTCTCTAGAGTTGCTACTTGTAGCGGTCCTGTCTGTGAGTGTTATACCATTAAACCAATTTTAATATCTTATAAAATCCGCAACGACATTTTAAAGAGACGATTACAAGTCACAAGTTTGTTTAACTTATGAGTAAAACCCTCTTTCTACCTCGGTCCTTTTCAAACTGGCCTTTGACCTTGTGGGAATAATCTAAATTGTGCATAAGAATGTGAAATGATGCAGATCCATCTTTAAAAGACCCTCATCCAAAGTGTTAACAGCTTTGATAAACTTTAAACTGCAGATGACTAATTGGTCAAGGATGCAACCAAAAGCCTAGTAGATGCAAAAGGATTAGAGAGACAGTGACAGACAAAAAGAGAACTGCAGCAAAAGCTTTTCTGGATGAGAACTCAGACAAATTTACTTATTGTGGCTTTGGCAAGAGTTTGGTGAAACACTTGTGACACATTCAGGGTTTAATACCATTTTTCAGTGTCCTTTCTAGTTTTGTGACGCAATTATCAGTCTCAGGCCAGACCCTTCTAAAGCAATTTGTCCCAGTCTAATGCCCTAGTTTGGTAGAAATTGGTCTGATTAGTCTTAATAGTAGGATGCAATGGATTCTTGGCCTTGGAGATTTGGTTTCTGTCCCCAGGCTCTCCTGAAGCCCTGGGAGATTTTTGGCTGGTACACTTGTGAGGATTTAAAATAGTCGGTGTGACAAGTGTGTAGCCACAGATGGCAACGTCCTGTCAATAACGTCTGTGAGTCGTCTCTGTCCTTCTTAAAAAAAAAAATTCAAAGTTGAATTAAGTCACAGGGAGTCATAAACCAGGAGCAGATTCACCTTCTGGGCTACAGTAAATATGTCCAATGTGGTCACCATCCGCTGTTCCTGTTTTCATGTATGTTGGGGTTGCTGGGTTGCCTTCACCAGCTCTTTTTGTAATCATAACTGCTCACTCGGGAAAAAAATCCAAATGACTAAATTTAGACTAAATTTTTTTTCATTTCTGCCATTCTATCCCAGAAAATGGATAAATGGGCCCATTGGAACTTTAGCTTTGTTAAAACGAAAAGCTCTTGGGTCACGACTCCACTTATTTTACGTTTAAATCCGAGGATTAGAGGTTTGAGGAGTGGCATTTTAATCAGACTGTAACTATTTTGAAACGACAACAAAAAACCCCAAACCGAAAGAAATGCCTGGCAGAAACACTGAGCGGCGTCGAGCAGCCGACATCCAGCGACAGCGGCGGAGCCTCTGAGGCTTCATTTGATATAGTCGGATGATTCTGGCTCAAGATTGGTATGATTTCATCTTGTTTCAGCTTAATTGTTGTCTGGTTGCCTTTACCTTTAATTGTGTTTGGAATTTTTTAAACACATTTTTTGCAAATTGCTTAAATTGCTCAAATATTCCTGATCCATTTGTAACCTGACTCGGTGTCAGTCTTTCTTCACCCTGATGTGAGGGTTCAGTGGCACTGTGCTGTTGTAGTGAGACGGACCCATCCTGCGCAGTCAGCCTCATGTTTGCTTTTTTGCTAACAGGCGGCTGCAGAGCATTTTAGGAGAGCAAAAAATGGTGTTTTTATTGGTGCAGGAAGAAACTGCTTAAAACATGCACAGAGGAGCGAGTTCATTCTGCAAACATTCTCTCTCTCTCTCTCTCACACACACACACACACACACACACACACACACACACACACACAGTGTTCTTCCACTCCTGCAATGGAGCATTCATCACTGTGGAGAGTCTCGTAAATGTCATCTCGCCTGCGTGCGACTCAATATAACTTATTTCATAAGTCAATGCTGCTTAATTATGAATGGCGTCCAAGACGGCTCCAGGAGACGCTGCTGCTTCACCCTCCCCGCCACCGCCGCTGCTCTGGCTGCGGTCGGTGGCTGTTGAGTGGAGAGTGTGCGTCTGCGGAGGCGTCACTGACGGCCACACCTGCTCCATGGAAAGCCCACGTGGCGTCGATGGCGTGCCAAATATAGGCTTGGTTATGATTATGCTGTAAAATCTGTCTTTGTGTTTGGCGTGTGTTGGTGTGTTGTGGCTCGTCTTGGTCTTTGTGTTTTTCTGTGGGGTTTTTTGTATTGTTTGTTTTGTTTTTCACCCTCCACTCTTGAGCAGTAAATGGAGCCGTCGGCCCGCTGTCACTGCCTCCGGAGACCTAATCACAGACCTGGCAACCCCCTTAAATGAATGATGGATTATTCCAGATTAACCCTTTCACCCTCCTGTCTCAGTGACTGATAACTTACTTTCACACGTGACATTTCATTATGTTTTTCAGGGGGTGACAGTACAATTTAATTTCTTACACTCACTGGACAGGAGTTCATATTTTGGTGGCGATGTTTTAAAAAAAAAAAAAAAAAATGGAAAGAAGAACCAGCTTCCGAGATGGAATTCAGATTGTGGATTGTGAATAATTGTCGAGGAGGTTTTTCTGTGTCGATGCAGAAACAAGTATTATAAATATTGTATTGGGAGATATATAGTTATATAAATCTATATGAAATCTATATTTAGTTATATAATTGTTAAAATCTATAGTTATATAGAAGTAAAATTCACATTCGGTTAAGGGAGAAAACTTTCTTTTTTAAAAAAAAATCATTTTAAGATATTAAATTCTAACTGCATCCTCCCAGAATTCTGTTGCCATCTATATTATCCAAAACACTAATTTACGATGAACAGAGTTTTAATCTGGATTTTGACATTGGGCATCATGTGGGAATCTCCAGAACATCTTGAACATTCTGTGTCCACACGATCACATCTTTAACCCACAAGATGCGTCAGGCGGCCGGCAGCACGGCGCAGTGACGCTGGTGTGAATGTGAGTGTATGAATATGAAGCAGGTCGAGTGCTTTGTCGAGCACCTTCCCGCATAAATAAGGATTAAGAAATGCAGGCACAGAGTTTTGTCCTTTCTCAGATAGATTTTCCTGCAGGGGGGGAAACACAAAAACAAAAAAAGACATTTTCTTAAATGATCCAAATGAAGAAAATAAGTATATTTATTTATCTCAAATAAAAACAGGAATCAAAACTGAGATGAGGAAACGTAATCGATAAGTGTGGAAACAGAAGACGAGATTGTAGAGTGTATAGTAGAAAATGTTGATTACCATGTAATTAACCAGTTAAACTAGGTAATCAGCTAACAGGATCACAGTG
Organism: Nelusetta ayraudi; assembly: GCF_046127955.1. NCBI lineage: Eukaryota > Metazoa > Chordata > Actinopteri > Tetraodontiformes > Monacanthidae > Nelusetta > Nelusetta ayraudi. The sequence continues at coordinate 1,744,315 of NW_027466142.1, forward strand.
TACAGCCGGATAAACAGTGATGCCTGGCCCAGTAGATGGGTTCTGATTTTACCTTAAAAGCTTCATCGTGTCTGGGTGCAAGCTATCTTCATGAACCCGGATCATAGAGAGTCAGGAGAAAGTGTTGAAAGCCTTCGAAGGGCCACTGCTGTCTTTTTATACAGTAAAAAGAATTTGACACATCTTCATCACGGCAATAAACTGGACGGTGGTTGGTTGTCAGACTGGGTAAGCAGAGGGCGGACAAGGACACGCGAGAGTTCCTCCAGGTTAATTTAAACCGGGCTATGCGAGGAGTGGGCCTCTGGCAGGCAGGTAATCAAACAGGGATTAGAAGGCGTGAAGGGTCCGAACATTCAGGTCACCGTGGATGTGATCAGTAATAGACACGCCCTTTCTTAGACCGCTCAATCAGACATCAGGCGTTTTTAAAGTCAACCTAAAAGAAGGAAGACAGTGAAGACTCGTTTGAGGCCAAACACCTGCACAGATGCTGTTTTTGAAGCTATAAAAACAATAAGAAAACATAAAAATTAAAGCTATTACCAATGTCAGCAAAAGTTCCAGTAAATGAAGGGCTCATGTTGATCTGATATGATGATGATGATGATGATGACGACGACGACGATGACGATGATGTAATTTTTAAGGGCAAAAGGCAAAAAAATAATACCTGAGCAAGAATAGAGGGTTACTGCGCAGAAGAAAGGCTAATTACCTTCACCTACCAGTTGCTCTCCACTGAATAACAGCTTTAAAGTGACCAAGTGATAGTATTAAGCTGCAGGATTAATGCAGAAAATGAAGCAGCAGACGTGAGGTGGAAGGGTCACGTGGCTCTTTGTGCGGCTGTCAATGGGAAGAAGAAACGTGACCAGGCTCTGGAGTCGTCGTCTTTTTTCCGAGGCCCTTCCTCCAGAACAAAATGTTCCTCGTTCAGCCAAGTTCAGGATGACACATTGAGATGAGCTTAATTTAAAAAAAAAGAAGGAAAAGAAAAGCAACACAGTGGAGTTGTTTAAGGTGCAATTGTTAACCTCTTTGCAGTTTTTGTCCTCACAATTTGGTCTCAAGTGGGCTCCTAACATGGATTTAAGAGACAAGAGTGACCACTCCACCCACTTTTACATTAGTGCTGCTTTTTTCAGAATCTAAACGAAAAAGAAATGTGAAGAAAACACATTTTTACACATTATGGGGTTAAGAAAAAATGGGGAGCCAGGCGCAGAAAGAAATTAGGAATTTATTTGCAGAACAATTTTGAGTCGTCGCCCCTGAAACACTGAAGTCAAGAGTCTGGTTCTTTGTACCAGGGTGTGATAAAAACTGATTGATCTGCTCACAGCGGACCTGTTGTGGCTGGCAGAAAATGGATTCCGACATGACAGCTGTAGTAGGGCGATGGTGGGCCTGTCGGCAGGAGAGGAGAGGTGTAATTACAGCCCCCTGATGACTGGACACAGGGGAAGTCATCGTACAGGACTGTAACATGTAAACAGCTATGACTTTGAAAAATCAAGGTGAAGATGAAGTTGAGGGATTGGAGCGAACAAGTAAAATAAACTGGAGGTGAGCTGAGGATGAGCAGGTAGGGCTGGTAGCGGATGAAGAGCAGGTGTGGATGGTGGTAGAAGGCAGAGAAGAGTGAAGGTGGGCAGGGGGGGGAGCCAGCAGACAGACAGACAACTGGCAGGACATGAGGTGTGCAGCCTCATCCAGCGTCTCTCAGTAGCTGTGTTTCCATGATCCCTAGATTTGTGCAAAACTTAAATATCACAAAAAAACTGGTCATGGAAACATCTGAACTTGGAAAAACCTCTCAAATACAGCTAAAAGGTTTTGATGCTCTCATGAGGTGGTTTTTCAGATGAAATTTCAACTCTTGGTGCAAATGTAAAAAAATAAAAACAATTTTTGCCATGGAATGAACTTTAGAAGAAGCTGAACTGACTAACCCTTGACTGTTTTTTCTCTGTCTTTCCAGACAAATTCAACGCCTATGTGACTCTGAAGGTGCAAAACGTAAAGAGTACCACCGTCACCGTGCGTGGAAACCAGCCATGCTGGGAGCAGGACTTCATGTTGTGAGTGACTCCCTGCTGCTCCTCTTCTTCAGGACTTTCTCATGTTGCTGCAACCACACTGCAGCTTTTTTCCAGCTGATGGTCGAGCAAAAGTCAATCCAGGTCCGGTGACAAGCTTAGGGCCAGTTTGTCCTATTATGAGCAGACAAAGAACCGCCTGGTGAACTGGTTCTAGAGTGGGGACAGGTCCTTTGCTTCTTCGTCAAAGTAAAGAAACAAACAGGCCGAACGCTATTCTGCGATCTTGGATTAGCAGCGTCCAGCCGGGCAGCAGCACGGTTGCCATGGTGACCCGTCACACATAGCGGATATTGGAAATGATGTATGTGCCAGGTGTGAATGAGGCGAAAGGCACCTATGAAACCCGCAAACCTTTCTGTAGATCGTGACGTTAAAGAAAATCACAGCAAATGGTTTTGATGAGAGCGAACACTCGTAGACGGATGTTGCGAAAGCATATGCAAAAAACAAACATGAAAGTGGTTGTTGTTCAGTTGGCAAGTCCAGCTGACTGTGAGTGGCACCAGCAACAGGCTCCAGTTGGGGCAATGGGGCCAAATGAGAACCGTCTCTCGGCCAGAAGTGTTTTTGCAGCTCGCTGTCACAAATTCAAGCTGCAATTGGATGTTCGACGCCGTCCTGAGGGGATGCATTAAGACCGATGCAAGGAGAAAAGGAGAGCTTGTGACAGCATGTTACGCCCCTCCCCTCCGCCACCTCTCCTCGATGGAAGCGTCAGAGTTGCGAGCTCGACTTTAATAGGCCTCACTGAAATTGGAAGGAAGCGCCTGTGGGACTCCAGTCTGGCCAGGCCCCGGACACTAAATGGGAATTTGCGCTTGCAGCAGGTAGGATGGATGGAAAGTGAAATTACATGGCCCGGCTGAGATAAGTGGATGGGTCGGTGATAAATCAAATGAATTCTTTGGCCGCGTCCCATTCCACAGGGGAGCAAAACTCGACTTGTCGCCGATGCAGAAATCCCTCCTGCCGACTGTTTTTGTAAATGCATGCAGATGTGGCGGTGTTGCGTTTATCCAGATTTTTTTGGTTTGGTGAAAAAAAAAACACTGACGTGCTGAATGTTTGGTGCAGCTGTTTGTTTGCATGCATGATCATGGATTTGTTCTATTCTTTATTTAGTTTACAAAATATGAATCAGATTCTTGAATCTGATTATTGATTGATTAATTGATTTATTGATACTTTTAAAAAAGTATGTGTGTGTGTGTGTGTGTGTTTGTGAGTTGCAACAGAAATTAAATATTCGGCTGATGTACTTTTTAACAGTTCCAAAGCAGAATGCCAGCAATACGTCAGAAAATACATTTCAAAGCTGAAAATGGGAGGAAGGTTTGTTTCACGCTCAGCCCTGAAACCTGTAACGTCATTCTTTTTGTGGAGTACAGGACAACAGCTGCAGATCGCCCTCCCTTCCTCCCTCCCTCGCTCCCTCCTCCCAGACTTGATTAGAGGGATTGGAGAGACTCGCTGTCGATTCGCACGATTACATAAGACCCCCCCTGCTCTGCCCTCTCCTCCGCTCTGCTCATAATCTCCATCGCTATTACCCCATCCCAAATCCGTTTCGCTCACACTGCTATTTTTCCCCTTTCATCATGTCTCTCTGGCAAATAAACGCATCACAAGACGAGACAAGACAAAGATGAGCCAGGCCGTCTGAGTTGTGTGGTGTGTGTGTGTGTGTGGGGGGGTGTTACTACTCAAGTGAAATGTCGGCTCACGTGGCCGTAATCAAACTGTGAGGGGCGCCTGATGCTAAATGGCTAATTAGCTCCCGAGACTCATTAGCGGCGGGTGGGCCCCGAGTCGCAGCGCTGTCGGAGGTTTCCAGAGAGAACTGCAGCTGAGAGTCGCTCACGGAACCCCGCCAATGAAGATGCATTTCAAGCGGCAAGTCTATTGGCTTCATGTGTGATAGTTATTTGAAAAACAAAGACGAAGAAGAGCGTAATCCTGTCGCTCGTACTGAAGGGCCGTCGTGGATGCTAACGCAGGCTAAGATTTAGACTTGGAGCTTGTTTTTGTCTTTGGCTTGGTTTGCATTAGTTGCGTTCCAAACTGCAGGTTTGTGTGGGAGAAAGAAACTCTTTCTGAGTTGGAGGTTGAAATAACAGCAAGCAGTGGTGTTTGGCGGCGTGAAAAGTGGGATTGAAGGGAAATAACTACAATTAATCACATTTAGTGAGGTCAAGCGCAGCACCCTGAGGGGAGGAGGAGGAGGAGGAGGAGGAGGAGGAGGAGGGGGAGGAGGAGGAGGAGGTCTCAAAAATCTGTTGGGTGAATTGGTTCACAATTGACTCAGACAGAAGTGACACAAACATCTGTGTTCTTAGCACCTCTGCTCTCTGTAAGTAACCATACCTACACACACGTCATGGGTGGCAGCGCTCCAGTCGTGGTTGCAGGGTCAAACCTCCGGGGGGCGACCTTTGCACAGCTGGATGGGCGAAGATGTCCAGTAGGGGCTTCGCCTGATGTGGATGTGGATCCGGACAAACGGCTGCATTAAAATTCTGTGGCGTAATCCAACTGCTTTTTTTTCTCAAAGAGGCTTCACATAATGCAATTCAATTTTGAATGTGTGGATGATAAAAGATGGCTGATTTTGTTGTTGTTGAAAGTTTTTCTTAACTGCTGTTCTTCATTCTTACGTGAAGTGGCCTGGCCTGATTAAAGAGGAAAAAGCACACAGTATATTTTGCCTCTCGAAAAAGGAAGCAGAGAACAAGAGAACGGCAGAGCGAGAGCGACTCTGGCTGCAGTTTGAAGTTTAGTAATTTCAGTTGAGCGCCCCTCACCTCACCACACGTCCCTCCTGGACGTTTGAAGACGCCCGTTTCTTTGAGTGGTGTTGCTGGAAGTTACAGTTGTTTAACAGAGCGTCCATGTTGATGTTCATGAATCAATGATTATATTATTGACTGGGCCTTGCTCTGTCTTCTCTATAAAGCAGAGGTCAGCTTGTTCTGTGTTACTTCATTTTCATGTTCAGACAAACCCGATTTGACACATTGATGGGCGCTGCACTGCTGCCAGCCTGCCTGTGTATGTGTGTGTGTGTATCTGTGTGTGAGTGCTGATTAGGTGGGTGGTTGGCTGGTGGGATGAGGAGATAAGCATCAGATGGTTGATCCCTCCACGCTCTGGTCTCTGGGGCTCACGTGCATCCTGGTTTTCAGCCTCTTCATCATGTCGCCACTTTTCTCTTTATTTCCCACCGCTTTCTTTCCCTTGTCTTTGTACCCGATGGTTCGCCGTGTCCCGTCGTCCCCTGGTCACTCAGTTTTCTCCGTGTCCTCCTCCTCCTCCAGAACGATGACAGCTTGTGTACTGGGTGTCTCCATCTGTTGAGCTGATTTGCAGCTCTGAGTCTATTGATTGGCTGCCCCCTCGTAGTCATATTTCCTTTCAGTTCCCTCGGCTGACCTTTGTCTTTTCCATCGACTACGACTCGGTTGCGCTGGGGCCGATGACTTTATCCAGTTACAGTGGCAGGAGGGATTCATCGCTGCCTACTCGCCTCTTAATTCAACCCCCGACGTTCCTCTCAGTCGCTGCGTTTCTATCACCCCCTGGATTTGCACAAAACCTAAATATCGCAACAAAAAAACGGGTCATTGAAACACCTCAACTTGGAAAAACCTCTCAAATATGGCTGAACGGTTTTGACGCTCTCACGAGGGGATTATTCAGACGTATCCATATAGGGGTATATCGCAAAAGTGTCACAGAAACACTTTTTTCACATTTACACGTCAGCGGATGTGAGGTACGGGGTCACGTGACCAGTTCACTTCAAGTGAAAAATAGAGACCGGACATATCTTGGTTGGGGGTAGAGATCATTGCAATTGCAAAAGTCACTGCAGTACCAGACCAGCAGTAGTGCACAGTTCCCTCACTTTGCCCCCTGCTGGGCACTTAATGCCGCGTCCATATCACATGGGGTGGCTGGTGCAGAGTCACACGTTAATGACATCAACAGCAGGAGGTTGTTTTATTTTCCTTTAATGCATTTACAAATTAGAAAAAATGATTCAGTTATCTGGCGGCGCTACGACCCACTTCCTGTTTCCTGCTCCTCCACAGCAACGTAAGTGGAAAAAAGGCTTTTCGGTCACCACCAGCGACTCACCCGTTGTTCCCCGAAAGGCCCCTCCCCCTGGTCCTCACTGTGCACCCCTCCCCCCACCCGCCCCACCCAGTTTCATCCAGTTTTTGCTTGCACTGCACTCGTTCTCTCCGTTTTTCTTCACTTTCCGTTGTGGCTCCTGGAAAAAAAAAGCGATGCGTCTGTGTCTATGTATAGCAGTGCACACTGGCAGTGTGTGTTGGCTGTGTGGGATTCTGGAGTGATAAAAATACACAATTTCATTTCCCTGTGCGTCACAAAGCTTTTGTTCAATAATGGATGGGCGCTGATGGAGGGCAGATGCCAGAGTCGGTCTTGAAGCTCGCACTGACAGCATGCACGCACACCCAGACACACAGAGACACACACACGCCACACGCACACACACACTCAACGTGCACACACAGGCTGGATTGGAATGGCCAGTGTCCGACCTATTTCCACTCTGATTTAGGGTTTTGTGTCTCACTGTTGCAAAGGAACAACTCCTGAACTTCATCAAGCTGCATGAAAGCAACAAGCATAAATGGAGACGTTTGTTTCTTTTGGGCATTTGAAGATGTTTGCACTTTGCCGCAGCTGCTCTGCATGTGTTTTCACTCGTGCTGGAAATAGTGGGGAACCATGTGGACTATTTTGGAGTTAAAATGTGTTAGAATGTAATTTCCTGTGTTAGCGCTACCTGTACCATTCCAAAAAATTGTTTTTTTTTTCCTTTTTTGCCATTGGTGAGCAGCTCAGAGTGTAATACATCCGTCCACACGTCAGCGTTTCCGATTATAAATTGATCTTTTGCAGGGAACGTTCACCTGGTTCGCAAGACAGACCTCTGATTGTCTTTTTTTTCACTTTAAAAAATCTTTAGTGCCACAATATTTAGTCTCGTCTTATATCATGACCGTCTCTATTCGAAAAGAATATTGGAGATTCATCAGAAAAACAGTGTCGTTATGTTAGAAATGTGATGGTTGATCAACGGGTCCCTCTACCCCCCTCACACACACACACACACACACACACACACACACACGCACACACACGCACATGCTCGCACATGCCCGCTCTCTGGCCGTCAGCCCAGCTGCGAGATGTCAGCAGAGATGACTGACAGGCAAACTGATGCCTGCGTGGATATGAATGGCTCTGCGACTGTAAGTATGCAGATGAGGAGGTGCCGACCGTTCGCCTGCCGTCTCCCTCTGAAGACTGAGCGTCAGAAAACGACAGCTGTCATCATGTGAGAGAGAGAGAGAGAGAGAGAGAGAGAGAGAGAGAGAGAGAGAGAGAGAGAGAGAGACACACACACACACACACACAGACACACACACACACACACAGACACACACACACACACACGCACACATTGACACAAAGAAGAAGATTGATTGAAGATTGTCTTCCCTCCCCCTTTTTCTGAACAGCTGATCTGCCCTCTGTGATGTCACAAAGGGCACTGAGACCTCTCACAGGTCAGTGACAACGCACTTGGCCAGGTGTGGTCTTCTACATCTCCGGCGTCTCCTCCTGAAACTCCTCCATCATCTCGTCAGGAAGCTTGCAGGAGGCTGCAAACAGAGCGCTAAATACACAGGGTTCATTTTTTCCTGGAGATTTTTGTCAGATAGTCACTGGTGCGATTATCCACTCGCCGGAGTCCAGGATGAAAAAATACTCACACCTGAAAATACTCACATGACTCGTTAATGACTTTACAAAATAATGGTCCGTAATATTTATTATTAGGTTCTGTTTTTGCTTGTCACATTGAGGATTAAGGTGTTTTGACATTGTCTTGATCAGTCCTGCCCAGCACATTGTCACATTATTACCGTCTCCCAAGTTCATCTAGGACATGTTTCTCACACCACACAGTCAAACAGCGCCGCAATGATAGAAGAAAAAAGGGCTAAAACACAATCAAGGCTTAAGACTGGGAGCATGCTGCTGCTTTTATTGAGGAGATACCGAGAGAATCATCCAAGGATCGGGATCATGTCTTTCTTAAATCACCGGCTTCAGTGGATTTGAATTATGCCAGACAAGCATTGAATAACGGTAGTGATTATTGGAGTGGCTTTTTGATGCTTTCCAACTTTTAATACAGACTATTTTCCCTTCACTCAGCATTTTCAGGCAACTGCATTTGGATATTTGCACCACATAAATTGTGGAAAATATTGAAATTTAACACAAAGAAAAGTTTTAGGGTGTTTTTTTTTAGTATTATTATTTTGTACCATTTTTATGCAGAATTTAGTTTGTCAATGTAAAGGGTAAAAAAATGAAGGTGCCGTTTTCCCCCCTGCAGCGAGATCAACCACGTGGAGTCGGGCCTGGTGGTGGAGCTCTGGAATAAAGGTCTGATCTGGGACACCATGATCGGCACAGCGCTGATACCCCTGGACACCATTGAGCAGAGTGACGAGGTGAGTGAGACCCACCCGGCCTTCTTACTTCTCACTTTTCTTCAACTTTAAAGCAACATCTTATGTGGAGATGCAGGGAAATGAATTATTTTGGTTAAGTCCTAGTATCCAATCTAATTTAACACTCAGGATTTTGCGTTTTTTTTTTTTTTTTTATCTGCAATTTGGAAGCACTGAATGTTCATATTTATGCAACTGAAGACAAACACATCCCAGAGCTGTGATAAACACAAAGACAAGAGACAAAAGCTGCGAGCGTAAAGCATGAGAGGGAAGCCGGTTCAAATGTCGAGGCTCTAAATTGAGAAAAGTAGTGAGTCGAAACAAGGCTTAGAGGAGGAGATGCTCCCCGGAGTGGAAGGGAGCCATCGCTTGGCTGCTGCCATGTCACAGAAACTTTTTTTGCGAAAAATAAAACCTCCCCAGATAAATGATGCTTTGTCCCGTTTTGAACTGTGACCTCAGCCTCCCTTTGATAGCTTGTACCCTGCCTTAACTTTCCTCCCATACAGAAAATACTGACTTTCTCATTCCCTCCTTTCTGCCTCTGCCTCTCCGTTGGCTGTTTCTCCACGCCGTCCAGGAGGGTCCGGGACAGTGGAGGTCTCTGGACTCTGAGGTGCTGATGATGGAAGATGTGATCTGTGGCACCACCAACCCGACGCCGCACCAAGTGCTGCTAGACACTCGCTTCGAGCTGCCCTTCGGTACGCAGGTTGCTCAGAAGTTGATTTGAGCAAAACATCGGCATCAGTTGCCAGCATCATGGATTCTGGTTTTGTTTTTAGATTTGTTTTTTTTAAGAGGAATTATTAGCAACTGTTGCCACTGTCACGGTTGTCTGGGGAACGTGTCGACAGATTTGAGTAATAGGAAGGAATTTTATTTAGCACTCTGGAAAATAAAATTAAAAAAATCATCAATTTACGAGTTCATCTCACCAGAACCAACACAAATCCACAAAACTCAATTTAACTTTCCATAGCATTAGAATTCCCTCAATGCAAAGTTTAATTAATGACCAGAATCAGCAGGTTTGGAACTTTAACACATTTTTAAGAATGACAGTGTTTTTAATCCTATTTGTCCGTTTGTCCGGGGGTTGTTCTTGTAGAATTCTGTTTTGCATTTCCAGACTTCCTTCACCTCGTCTAATGGTTTGACTTGATTTGACCAGGCTCTAGGGTCTTTGTGGTTCCCAATTATATGCAGAGTTTCTACAAAGAGTTTTTCCTACCTGTGATGATTTGGTTTCTCTGCAGTGGTTATTTCAACTCTCTCATCTCCCCTCTTCATCTCAGGCTCTTCGTCGCTGAGAGCTGTCTCAAGTCTGTGTCTCTATTTTTCCACTCCTCTGCCTTTCCCTCCTTCCTGCCACTTAATTTAGCAACCGTCAGCTGGTGTCAGGATGGCACACACATACACACACACACACACACACACACACACACACACACACGCACACACACACTGCTGTCTGTAACAATAGTGACATAAATGTCAGAGTTTGACGATAAGAAGATAAGAGAGGGCCGTTTTCTTTTCTGGAGACTTTGTCTGATCTTAGTTTGACGCTATTGACAAGCGGCTCACAAAACGGAGGTGGATCGGGAGGAAGAAGCATCACAAGGAGTCGGACGCTTTCAAAACAAACTTTTTGTTTTTCCTTCTGGACTAGCCGCAGCCAATCATCTGCCTCCATCCAACCTTCCAGTCCTCTGCATCCTCTTCTCTCACACCAGCTGATTCTCTGCTCCTCCTCCTCCAGACCTCCTGCCTGTCACTTCCAACCTCAGCATCCTTCTACCCACATTTCCTCTGTCCTTCCTCTGGAAATGTCCAAAACATCTCTAAACCATCCAACACCTACCATCCCTCTGATGTTCTCATTTCTGTTCCTCGACTGAAAAATATGAAACACGTGATTGAAAATCGCTTTGGAAACTCGGTGCAACTGCCCTTACTGTTTTGTACCTAAACAGAAAATTCTAACGCTTTTCAGAGGCCGTGATAAATGTTACTACCAATCAAGATAAATGTGAGCATGTGATTTTACACTGCATTTACCCCTTTCCTGTCTCATTCTTCCTGTCTCACTTTATTTTCTGTCTGGTTCTGTGGAGGAGTTGCCCAAGAGAGCTGGTTGCTAATTTTACTTCTGCTGCTTTAAATGGAAACTTCCTCATCAGCTATTAAACACGTATGAATGTACAATCAAGCATGGGAGCATGGAGGGGAGGAAAAGGGCTGCAGTGCTTCTGGTTTTTCAGCTTTTTTTTTTTTCCTTTTCTTGCACTTTGTCCAACACTCTGTCCTCTCCCTCTTCTTCCATTATTTACTCTTTGCCTCTCTGCCTAAACCTGTAATCCTCAGTCCCTCCACCCAGCCCACCGTCTCATGTATTTCTAACTCACCTCACATTTCGCTCCTCTGTTCGCACTGCTGTTTTTAAAATTGGTATCGGCACAGGCATCTTTTTTCTCTAGTCACTATGAACCATTTCTCACTTTTAAAAAATCACTTCTCTCTCTCCGATGTGCCCAGACATACCAGAAGACGAGGCGCAGTACTGGACCAGTAAACTGGAGCGCATCAACACCATGCGGATACATGACGAGGTGAGTCTGCAAAAAAGAAAAAGAAAAAAAGAAAACCTCCCTAATAATCTGTCCCTGAGAGCAAATCCATTTTTAGTTTTGGACTCCTCCGCACTTTACCGTTGACATAAGGTGTATGTTTTTTTTTTCCACAAAGAAATTCTGTTGAATTTTTTTTCTATTCTGTTCACCGCTGCAGAAAGGGAATCATAATTACAGTAACTTTTAAATTGACTAGTGTTTTGCAGGGTTTGTAGGGCCAAAGCTGGCAAAATGTCAAAAGTTTGTCCTTCTGATGTACTTGATATATGTTTTAAATATGCACGTGGCGGTTTCAAAACAGAACTCCATTGTGTAGCAATCATTCAGATTTGTATTTTTGTTTATTTATGAGGTTCCTTTCTTAGATGTGTAGCTCACGTTGATGTTGGTAATTTGCTGACATCTACTGAAACATAATAGTAACTGCATCACATTCAGCTTGAAATGACAGAAATTCTTTGGTTTTTCAACCTTTCTATTTTGACCATTTCTTTCTGTCTCCAATTTGACACTGACACAGTTTACTATCACAATACTTGTTTTGGGTTTTTTTTCCCCATCAAAATCCGGTTGTTGTCATTTCTTATGCCAGTACCCACTACAGGAAGAGGTCCAGAGAAGACGGATGGCGTCTGCACCTTCTCAGTGCTGTGAGTAAAACATCAGTCCTCTCTTCACATTTCATTGTTTTTCTTCTTTTAGGACAATACATATAATTTTTTTCTCTCTGGTTTCGTCAGTCATTTAATTTAATACTAATTCTGATCTCTTGTATTCTTCAGTAACAAAATTCACTTTTTTCAACTAACTTTTAAAACTTTTGCCACCGTGCCACCAGGCAATTGGAGTTATTTCGGATGGAGTGACCAGCAGCGTATGTATAGTGGTCCTTTTGCCCCCCGTGACTGTCACTACCACATCATTCATCACATTGTGCTGGACTCATCTTTTTTTCTTTTTCCTGTTTCCTGCATGCATCATCTTATTTATTGTTGTCTTCAACTTAACAAATTCAACAACAATCGTTTCTTTTTTTTTTTTTATCATCTTGATAAACTGTGATGTGTTTGTGTTGATACCAACTTTGTTTACACTTCTTGTTACTTCTTGTTACTCTTGATGCTTTTGGCATCTGTACTAAAAAATCCTTTCCACTAGAGGGAGCTTGTCATTCATGCAAGTTTCTGTGGTTCGAGGAATGTGTTCTACCAAGACAGTGTCTTAGCAACCAGCCTCTTTCATTTTTAAAGTGCTTACTGTAAAAGCCAGAAGGGTTGTATCACAAAAGGAAAAAAATCTAGATTTTATTCAAATTATATTTAATATTTTTTCACTGTTTCAATTGTATCCTACTGTTGGTTATGTCTTGGCGCAGCTTTTGATGATCACGACAGCGCAATGGATGACCGTGACAGTGACTACCGCAGCGAAACGGGCAACAGGCCGCCACGTTACCACAACACCTCTCAGATGAACTCGTCTGTGCACCAGTACCCGATAGGACGAAGGGTCCAACATCAAAGCATGTCCAGGGAGTCTGACTCAATACACAGCTATGAGCTAGACTATAGAGAAATGAGAGGAACCAGGTAAACACACATTAACTCTGCCCTCATTATGACTTCGGAACCATTTGTATTCATGGCTTTAGTTTTGGCTCTTGGGAGGTTATTGAGAGCGGCAGGATAAAAGAGGCTTTTGGAGAGCTTATGATGCTTTTTTCGTATTTATGACAAAACAAAATATTCACTAAAAAAGTATTTTGCTTTTTTTGACCCACGACTTTGTGCCAGAAAGTTACCACAAGCTTTTGTTTGCATGTGCCAATTTCCCTTAATGTTCCTTCACTTGCATGAACTCTTGTTTTGCTAAACTTTCTGTTTTTCACTCTGAGTAATTCTCTGTCTTTTCTTTTCTTTTGCATCCATTCCACTGCTTCCTACACCGCTTATTTTTCTTTAAAATTGCCTTTAATGCAGGCGTTCAGACAGCAGGGGTGGAGTTAGAATAATCCCTGTTGACTCAGGTATGGGTGTGGAGGACTGGGAGAATAAATATAAAGTGCCTGACTCAGGCGTCTTGGACGATTACTTGGATGCCGAGCAGAAAATGTGGGAGGAAGAAGACAAAAGCATAATTTACCGAATCAGTGACAACAACTCTGAGTCAAAAGGCAGTCGGTTCTACCAGACAGTGGAGTTTGATGCATTATCGTCTGAAGATATTCTGAAGCCAAGCCGCAGTCCAAACAGCCAGAGGCGTGGCTTTGGCAGTGGAGAGGTGCGCTTGGTCTACAAAGAGGCTGGCAGTTTTGAGGATGAATTATCCCCTCCTGAGATTGATATCATCCCCTCTGTCAAACAGCTGAGGCAGCAGTCAAACGGGGAGAGTCTACTTTACAGGACTAGACTTTGGGCAAAAACAGCTCTGGAGGACACACTTGAGAGTTACGCAGCTTTTCGAGAGGAGGAGGCTGCCCGAGAAGAGGCTGCCAGGATCAGGGGGAGGATCGAATACGGCTCAGTCGGTTCAGATGAGATGCAGTTTTCCTTCGGATCCGAGGACGAACTGGATGATCTTACATTCACAGAGGGGGATGCCACTTTTGAATATGAAAACTATTATTACCCTGACAATTATGTGCCGAGCTTTGCAGGACAAGGCTACGTAGGCGATGGAAGATCAGGTATGGGACAAGATCTTTTAATGTCCCCAACGGAGGAGCAGGGTGATGAATATATCAATCCAATGGAGGAACTGAAGAGCTTAGTCCATTCAGTATCAGAATACCTTGCCGTGAAAGAGGAGGAGATCAACATGTACGAATCAATGCCTAAACCCATTAGAAGAAAACTTCCAACACTGCCAACTGATGCCAAAGTTGAGCAGCCTGGGGACAGCAGCAAAGTTGAGGTTAAACCAGAAGTCAAGGAAGACAAAACTGTTGAGCAAGGTATAGCTGGAGTTAAGAATGTCATGAGCTCTTTATTCAGCTCAATAACCGGTTCAAAGTCACCCTCTGAGACAGAAACGCCAGGCACATCTCCCTCACCCCAACCTCCTCCTCAGACTGAATCGGGCATCTCCAAACTGCTCTCTTTCATTCCAAAACCCAGCGCTGAAACAAAAGAGACCACTGGTACAACTTCAGCTGATCCACATGCATCACAACCTTCTCCTCAGCCTGAATCTGGCATTTCAAAGCTACTATCGTTTATTCCTAAAAGTGGTGGCACCTCTCCCCCTGTAGCTGTAGTTCCTCCTGCCTCTCAGGACCCTCCCACAGAGAAAAAGTTCTCCCTTCAGTCTCTTTTGCCTTTTCAGTCCTCTGATCCCAGCCAGGCTCCTCATCAAGTTGACAGTGGTGTCGGAGGAAGTGGAGCAAATGTTAACCAACCCACCTCTGGGTTAGAATCCATGTTTGGAAGGCTTAGTCCTATGAGGCTTTTTTCCAGTGCACCACCAAGTAGAGAACCATCGCCTCAGCCAGCGGAGCAAGGGAGAGCAACAACACCGACTGTGGAAGCCCAGGAAACTACAAGTTCACAGAGAGAGGCTAGACCAGGTCCGGGTAGTGGATCTGTTGATCTTTTGCCCGATGCAGGAAGTGAATCAGTTGACCTTTTGTCAGATATGGGAAGTGGATCTGTGGAGCTTCTCCCAGAGACGGAGTCATCTGGCGAGTTACCTGATATACAACAGAGAAGACCATCTCCGCTTCCTGAACCTAAATCTGAAAGCACTTCAGAGGAAACAGGGTTCTTCAGTCCTTTTAAGAAATCTCTCTCTACTCTCATATCAGCTGGTCCTGACAATCCTCCGCAGACGGAGGCCAAGTCCACAGATGAGTCATTTTTAGGCAACAAACTTAAAATTCCATTTTTCTCCTCTGAAAATGTTTCTAATACAAGTGCATCAAAAACGGATGGAGGCATGCTTTCAGGGATTCTTAAGTTTGCATCTGGGGAAAATACCACTGTTCCACCCAAAGATCCATCGGCCAGTCCTGCAAGGACACCGTCTCCCAGTCGTGCTGCACTCCTTGAAAGTGTCCCCAAGGGAAACACAGAGACCGGCTGGTTCTCAAACCTGTTCAAGGCAACATCAAGTGAACCTGCTAATGAACCGCCTAAACCCACAACAACTCCCACTGTGATACTAACCAAACCGAATGACCAAACCGAGTCACAAACTGAGCAAATCATGTCTGAAACCACACAGGTCTCCTCAGAGCAAACACATTCTGAAGAGCCCCACTTTAAGCCAGATGTTCAGTCTGACTCGAGTGTCACATCCATAGATCAGAGTTCTTCTGAGCCTCTTGACAAAGCGAAGACACAAACACCAGACTCAAAGGCTCAAGGAATTCTTTCTGGATTATTAAAGTTGGGGTCTGGAGATGAGTCAGTGTCCTCTGAGAAGAAATCTCAAGAAGGGACTGGCCAGCCTCAGCAGAGTGGGTTGTTTTCTGGCTTGTTTTCCTCAGCCATTCAGTCTTCTTCCCAAACCCAACAGAACTCTTCAACACAACAAGCAGGAGGACTATTATCTGGCTTGTTAAAATTAGGCCATGATAATTCTTCTGCCCCAACAAACAGCTCTACGATGGCTGGAGGCCAATCTTCTCCATCACAGTCATCTCCGAGTGGACTGTTTTCTGGACTTTTGAAAAAAGCTACAGACACTGTGACTGGATCTCAGCCAACACAGTCTTGTCAAGATTCACAGTCAGATGGTGCTGACCCCTCAGCAAAAACTAAAGACCCTTCACAAGATTTGATTCAAGGGGGTGAAAAAGGACAAGCCTTATATCTCACTGACCCAAATCAAGTAGATCAGCACCTAAAACAACCAATGGACTCTGACAAACAGCAGAAACAGCCTGAGCCAACAGCAAATGCTCCTCAACCAGGTGGATTGTTTGGAGGGTTGTTAAAACTTACTGAATCTGTGTCACAGGCACCCAAAGGACCTCCAACTACACAACCCACTCAGCAAAATCAGCAATCAGGAAACATGTTATCAGGGCTTTTGAGCAAGATTGTTGAGCCCACTTCATCTCAGCCTGAGCCAGATTCCAAGGCTCAAGGCCAAACTCAAAAACCAGCACAGCAGACAGCTCCCCAGCAAGGGGGCTTTCTTTCTGGACTGTTTGGTATTGGGGGACCAGATCCTGCTCCAACAAACCCAGCACAGGCCTCACAAAACCAACAAAACAGTGACTCAGCTGGACAACGGCCAAATCAGCAACCTGATAAGAGACAAAACCTACAACGGCAAACTCAGGTTCCTCCCCAGCAGCCTGCCAGCAGTCCTGGAGGGATGCTCACTGGATTATTTAACAAAATTGCTGATGTAGGTACCCCTCAAACTACAGCAGAAACAGGGACCAAAACAACCCAGCCACCACCTAATCAACAGGGGGGTTTCTTGTCAGGGCTGTTTTCAGGAGGTCCTTCTGTAGTGCAAGCACAGCCACCTGCAAGTCAGCCTAGCCAGCAGCAATCCCAGCAAGCTAACAGACAGCCACTCAGGAGACAAAATCAAATACCAGCACAACCTGCAGCTTCTGCACCAGAGCCACAACAAGGTGGACTGTTATCAGGGCTTTTCAATTTACAGACAAGTCCTCAACAGGGAAGTAAATCAGAGAGTGTTGGACAACAACCACCTCAATCCAGTCAGCAGGGAGGATTCTTGTCTGGTCTTTTTGGTCAAACATCTGCTCCACAAAACCAGGTACAGCCTGGATCAATAGCAAGTCCTCAACAAAAAGCCAACCAACAGCCAAATCAAAGTGGAGGGTTGCTCTCAGGCATTCTGAAGCTTGGATCTGGTGAATCTGCACAGGAACAGGTGTCAACTCAACCTGCAAAAGCAAGTCAGCCATGTGTCAAGTCAGGGCAAAATGCAGCCCAGGGTGAATCAGGGAGATTACTGTCTGGCCTTATGAGCAAAATTTCAGGTTCAGTTGAGCAGTCAGTGACAACTTCTGATGTTGGGGACCACCCATCAGCACAGCAGCGTCAGCCCAATGTTGCACAAGGACGACCACAGATTCAGAGAACCAAACCGGTTGAGGTTCCACCTTCCAAAGACTACAATGCTACAGATAAGGACTCAAGAGGTTCAACTCAAAAAGGTTTTCTCTCAGGTCTTTTTAATGTTTCAGAGGAGCAATCATCAAAGACAAAGCATCCATCATTACCTCAGGATGATAAGGAAGAAGCCAAAATCAGCACAAGCAGTGAATCCCCTGGTTTGTTATCTAGCATTTTTAAAAGTGGGAACAGTGATAGCAGTACTTCTGCTTCTGCTAAGGGAAGTGACAAAAGCATTCTTGAACGCTTGGTGGCAAAGAGTAAGGAAGACGTTTCTGCTAGTGCAGCAATAGTCACACCTGTTGTCACAACTCCCTCACTTACTGGCTCAGGCAGGGATCCATTGCAAACCCAATTTTTCCAAGATCCTACCATCTCCCCAACCCAGTGCTACCTTGAAGAAATTCAACGTCTCCTGTATGGGACATCGCAGGAGTATGGTTACAAGGATCTCCTTTACAACTTTACAGAACATGGTGTTATTCCACCAGAACTTTATGAACACCAATGTCTCATTGAAGCACTACTTTGGCAGCAACTCAATGATTATGCTTATGCAGAAGCCCTCGTCACTCAAGTTCAGGAACAGTCAAAGGCATGGCAAGGGCATGGGTCAGCGTCAGTCAGCATCCCACAAGCTGCGTGTCATCAATGGTTGAATCCAAAAGAAATGGACATAGGTAATTTCAGTGTGCCATCACATCCTTGGAAGGATGCTGCTACCAGTCTTTTTGAGAGCAGAAATCGCTTCCTTGAGCCAGATGAAGATATTGTATTGTTTGACATGAGCTGCAGAGAACAAAAAACCTGGAGTAGCTGCGACCATTTGAACAAGCTCAATCTAGAAACAAAACCTTGGATTTTAGGAGGCTGTCCTCTAAATCTCTCCATGGAAAAACCAAAGACTCGTTTAAGCAGAAGCCAGTCTCTTCAAGAATGCAGTGCACTGGGATTTAATGAATTAGCGGAACAAGGGAGTGTTGTTGATTACTTAAAAAACAAGTCAATTTGTTTGACATCAGCAACCAAATTTCTAAAACGGCTTGCCACAAAAATGGGCCCAGTAGATTTAACCCAGGGTGCTGTAGACTTGAGCAAGTTTACAGGTGCAGCGGAAGAGGATGAAATGTTCTTTGAGGATTCTGAGTGGTACCAACAGTGGCTTTCTCTCCTGGAGCAAGGTCTGTGGTGG
Source organism: Nelusetta ayraudi (assembly GCF_046127955.1). Classification (NCBI taxonomy): domain Eukaryota; kingdom Metazoa; phylum Chordata; class Actinopteri; order Tetraodontiformes; family Monacanthidae; genus Nelusetta; species Nelusetta ayraudi. The sequence continues at coordinate 1,762,912 of NW_027466142.1, forward strand.
CCAGCTGAGGTTGGGGACTGTGGCTATTACGTTTATTCAGATGAGGAATACATTTATTCCCTTTTGACTGACAGAGCTGGTAGGTACCTTTATTCCTGTGCTGCACCAGAGGAGGTCCAGGCACTTGGAAATATAACAGAAAATATAGCCAACATTCTGAAACAGAAAGAAAGGGACGAAGTTACCCTTTGTGGTTTTAAAATCCCTCTCCACACTGAAGCTCTAGATTACTACATTCCTGGAAAACAGGAGAATAAAGTAAAGTTTCCAGAGGCACCAATGAATCTAACCTCTGCCCTTAGAAAAGGTGAAAAAATAATGAACATGAACTTGGAAAGCTTTTCTCAAATGTTTCAAGAGTCTATAACTTCTGAGGCAGACCTGCCGGTAGATTTTTCCGTGTACAAGCTAAAAAAGATCATGGTGGAATCGGTAAGGAATAGTGGTACATTTCAAGAGGAACCTATGGAGGCATCCGATCTTACGTTGAAATCGTTAAAAGAAGGGCATGGGGTTCCATACTGGAAGAAGCAAGAAGCCAGGGGAATAGTTGCCTCTACAACCCTTGCAAGGAATTGCCCAACACCTGTCAGTCCAATCAGACGCCCTCAAATTCCGGAAATTAGGATTGCACATGTAAATGATGAAACATTGGACAAAACAAGACAAAAGTCAAGCTTCAGAAGTTCAGCAGGTGGAATGACTCCAAACACAGATGCAAAAAATCTTAAAAAATCCCAGACTCCTGCAGTATCACCATTAGTCTCCAGTAAGGTCTCAGATTCTAAAGACAATCCAGAGATCTCATCACCTTCAAAAATACCACAATTGGTACAGCAGGGGAGGAAACTACCTACACCTTTAACTACCAACAATGCCCCTTCGGCTCCTTTGGCACAGGAAACCAGGAGAGTACTCACCACTTCTTCTAAATCTGAAACAACACCAGTGTCTGCACAGAGGCGCCAACTTGTAAGGCAGCCAACTCAAGCTGACAAACCTACAATACAGCCAAATAAAACAGTCATAGAAATGAGTGTCACAAACAAAATTAACACTACTTCTGAAGTAGAACACAATGAGCCACAAACTTCCACAAAGAAATGTTCCCCTCAGTTACATATACTGAATGCGAGCTCCTCTGCATACAGTGATGCCCATCTTTACAAACAAAAATATAACTTTGGTACTCCTCTTGAATCTAAAGGTTGTGGCAAAGTCCTGGATTTTTCTACCTCAATAAACAAAGAAAAACATATTAAACAAGAAAATGCTGCTGATTCAAATGAAAAGATTGCAAAAAAGGAAGAAATAGTTGACTTCACAAAATACAACTTGAAGAGATTGAAAAGTAAAATGGAGAATGATACTAACACAAATGAAAACCTACCTGACAAGAATATTGCTGTTGATCTTACACAACCAAATCAGCAGGAAGAGGTTCAATGGCCTGATTTAGAATATGGCACCATTGACAAACTACAACTGAGTCCAAGACCTTTTGTTCTCATGAATGTGTCTCAACATAACGGCACAACAATCCCTCAACACTGCAAATCAGAGAGAAAAATGTCCACTCCAGAGATTAAAATTGCAAATTACTCTTCTAAAATACATGCTCAAAAGCCATCGCACTCTCAAATCAATGTCAGTGTCTCTGGCAAAGGTGCAGCAAATACTACAGTTACGCCATCTCTGACACCATGTAGTGAATTAGAAAAAGTTTCCAAAACAACATTGTTTACAACAACAACACAAACAACCAGTACTGCATTTACAAGTTCATCGAGTAAAGCACCACTCATTTTTACAACAACAACAACACAAACAACCATTACTGTACTTACGAGTTCATCCAATAAAACACCCCACACTGATAGCAGTCAGAAGCAGTCTCAAACTAGGGTATCTTCACCATTGGTAAGCCCTGTCCTCAGAAAACAATGTCACCAACAAGAAGAACCACCACATTCTTTTTCCACTGGGCATCAAAGGATGCAGGCCCATCTGCCAACAGTTACTACAAGTTATAGTTTGCATTCTTCTCTTTATAATACTCAGCAACTTCAGGAGAGGACTGCACCAGCAAATTCTGTTAAATCTACATTAGACATGTCAGCAAAGACCACAGTCCAGGAGATTCCCCAAGCTTATGTACAATCAAAAGATCCACACTTGGAGGCACTGTCACTGAAAAAGAGAGCACCACCAACGCATGAAGAGGCGGATTCAAGTCCTTGTCATCTTAAATCAATTGACTTGACATGTAAAGAAAAATCACTGGGACCTAGGGATGACACAACTCATGATTTAAAACCTGTTCTGTACTATTCTCATGCAGTTACTGGCAATCTATCAAAATTCACTGTAAGTAAAACTGAAATTCCATCAGTTAACATGAAACCACCGACTCCAAGGCAGCAGTCTCTGTTGAGCCAGTCCTATGAAATGCTTGAAGGTTTCAAATCACTTGAGAATGGCACAGCACCAGCCAACACAGTTGTGGCCACACTAGACATGACTTGCAAATCTCATGTTGAAAAAGAAATGGATTCCCAAGTACGTACAGATTCCATGTCTGTTGAAGCAATACCACTTGTCAGAGGCAAGCCAAGTGCCCGTGAACTCGCACGGAAAAATTCTGTAGGATTGCCATTAGTTGTAGATTTACCTTCTCAAGAATCTCTTGATATCATCAGTGTCCACTTACCACCAACGTTTGTGCAAGTTGTGTGTAACAATAAGCAGCAGGGTAACTTAGATTCAAGGACACAAACTCATCAGACACAACCTTTAACAAAACCTGTCACAGCTGCAGTTCTGGATATGTCAACCAAACCAAAACAACCCATACCAGAAACAAGTGTTCTACAACTTGAATCAACTGAGAATGAGGCCGTTTCATTCATTAATAAGCCAAGTGCAAGAGTGGCTGCTAGAAGAGATTCTGTTGGTCTTCCACTCGTTGTTGAACCAGTGCCACTAAAGCCTGCATGCAAAAACCAAATCCCCATGCAACAGCAGTACCTTGATAAAAACATGCATCAGTCAACTCAAACATTTTCCTCAGTGAAGAGTTTCAATAAAAATGAAAGTGGCATGCCACAGGCTAGTAGCCACACAGTTTCAACAGCTCCAGCTAATGCGGTTAAAGGCACACTCGATATGTCAACAAAGGTATGTAAACCAGACACTGTGTTTCATAACACAGATCCAATACCACTGGTAAGGACAAGACCATCAAGCTCTGCCTATTCATGGATGGATCCTGCTGGCGTTCCACTAATTGTGGAGACAAATTCATTGAAGCAACCTGAATGGCAACAGACACTTGTGGGATTGGAAGGACAGAAGAATCATGAAATTATACAGCATTGTGCTGGAAAAGGAATTCTAAATGACTCATCCCATTTCAAATGCCATGATATGTCTTCAAAATCACCCAGTAAACTGTCAGAGACATCTTACAATATCCAAAACAGTACATTGGAACAATATGCACAACAGCAAGGAAGGCGACCCTTGCGTGGAGTTAATACTACAGAGACACCGCATAGACAAACAACACCGTGCCACAGTAATGAGGCCTATTCTCTTTCAAGGAGTTCCTTTAGGGATACCTACCAACACAGTAAGCCGTTGGACTTTTCTCCAAAAGACAGCATTGATACAACAAGTATTTTTCCCAAGCATGTGGAATCAGAAGTTGGACAGCCCATGAATTTCACAAACAACAAAGTAAAGAAAGACATGTCTGAAAGAAGGCAAACTGGAAGACACTTAAATAAGAAATCACCAATGGGTATCGTTGATCTAAGTTTGGATACTCAAGACAAACCCATAATAATCTGTCCTGAAGATGCAACTGATCTCTCTACTCCAAATGTGTCTGTGTCATGGAGTAGTCTCCAGCATCCACAGCCCTTCATGTCTAACTTTACTTTGAAGGACAACAGAGAAGATGATCAGTCTAGTCAGACGCAAAAGTTAGTTGAACAAAATAGTTATTGTGTTAATAAACAGGCATCCTCACTACCAGGAGTACATTTTGAACCACAATTTGCAACAGAATTCAAGTCTGGGAGTCCTTTGGATTGTACTCTGGTGCCTATGCAACGCAAGATGCAACCACTTCATAATATGGTCTCTCAAGCTACTCATGACTACAGATCTACTTCATACCAACCTAACAATGCAAATCAACTGATAAATAATGTATCTTTTGACTCCAAGGTGCCTGATCAAATTTCTGTCAACGCAGTACCACTGCAAACACAACGTCCAGTAACACAACAGCCGCTTCAGCTACCTTGTTTGGGTGATGCTTTGACCTCATTCATGCCTACACCACAGTCTAGGGCTCCAAACTTGCAAAGACAAGATACAAATGTTCCCCCTAGCACATTCATTAGACCTAAAATTCTTATCAAGCAACCAACTGTGGAAAGCTGTGGGAGCATTGAAGAGGGCCAATTGAACAAAGAAAGGACAATTAATCTACAGACATTACCCGCCTATTCAACACCAAGATTGTGGACTACATCCCAAACAGTTTCTACCTCACAGTCTTCAGCTCAGCCTGTGCCTCTCCCAGTTTCACAACAGCCATATTATGGACCTCCACCACAATCTTTCGATTCTAAGCCTGTGCAGGTTTCTTCAACCACAGCAAACTTTGCAGCAGAACATGCTCAGCTTCCTAAACATTCTGATCCACGTCCATGCCCTGTCACTCTGCAGCAATATCATATGTCCAGTGTGCACACACCTACAGTGGCTACAATTCAAGATGTATCAGGGCTGAGTAGACTTCAATCGCAACCTGACGAAATTCCATTAAATAGGGGCTCAGGAGCTGAAGTTCATTGTCAACAAAAATCTCAGTCAATAGGATCTACCTCAGTTAAAGGTCTGATTTCATTATTTAGTGGCTCTGGATCGCAACCCTCAGTTTGTGTTGACCAACCTCCTGTTAAGCCCCATGACTCTCATAGCGTGTCCACAATTACTGACCCTAAGTGTCAACTTACTGCTACAAACCAGGCAGCAGTTATTTCAAACACATGTACCCACGGAACTAAGGTCACATTACCCCTAGTCACCCCTCATAAAACAGGAAATGAAGTTGATTTGGCTCCTCAAATTTATGAGGCTTGTACCCCAGCAGTAGTTTGTGAACAAGAAGATACTACTTGTAAATCTCTAGATAATGGCTGTAATATATCAAGCAGTGGAAGACTCATGTTGTCAAAAACACAAATAAAACATCCCAGTGAATCAGTTCCACTTGCAACTGCAAGTGAACTTACTACTTCTTTACCAGCGACATTGAAAGATCAAACCACAGCCCAGCCCACAGAATTGGCTCAGGTGCGGACTCAAAATGCTGATTTGGGATACAAAACCAGCACTCAAACTTCACCTCTATCAACTGTGGACTCCTCTGTCAGTGATTTACAAGAGGAGACTGCAAATATTTCTCAAGACCATCAGCAGTCACAGGCAATGCCTCCTACAAGCTCACCTGGAGAAACACAAGAAATTCCACCTCCAAAATCTTCAACAGCTAAATTACCTTCACTCAGAGGTCTTTTAGATAAAGGTATTTCGATGGATGCTTCAGAAACACTGTCCGATATTACACCTGGAGTACAAGTAGAAGAACATCAAAGTTCAGAACAAAACAACCAAACAACTTCCACCAAGTCTGATTACACCATAACTCAAATTACTTGTTTGTCTCGTGTTGCTACCAAAGAGGAGATTAGCCCGCCAAAGTCAATCTATATTGGTATTAGTTCTTCAGAAGGGTTACCTTGTGACGTTGACTCCAATGAACCAGAACCTTACATTAGACTGCCTCACATTTTTGTCACAGCAGCTAGCTCACCAGAAGAGGAAACAACTGACAGGGACCAACATGAGGAGACAAAAATGAGTGCCTCAGAAGATACCACGGTCACTGATAATGTGCTGTCAGGCTCCAGTGATTCTTTACCTTCTGATATTGTTAATAAAAAACTAAACAGTGACACAGAGGTTAAAATCAAACCAGAGCAGGTCCAGATTGACTCACTAGAGACATTAAAGACTGAAACTTCAGCAGATTCAAATGATTTAGACAGAAATGATTTCAAGTCTATTGAGTCAAAGATCAGCCAGAGCTCAGAGGCTACCCACTCTGAGGCTGATGTTGATGAGGTGTGTGAACAATGCCTTGAGATTTCCAATGACAGTAAATCAGAAGGTACTGAAATTACAACTGAAGAAGTAAAAACTTTAGAAGTCTTTTCAAAAGAGAATGCTGAAACAATGAAAGAGTTAACCAGTGAGGACAATTTAAGAGATGTTGGGATATCCAAAGATCAGTCTCACGATAACTTGGCACTGAAAGAATCCTCAATCTCAGATGCAGGATTAACCCCAGACATACAACCACTCCATGATAAAGCTATTGTGAAACCTGATGAGGAAATTAAAACACACAATGTGGAGAGTACAGCTGTCAAGGTTAGCCAGCCAGAGAAGGAGCCTCTTGAGGAACGACCAGGAAAAGGTTTATTTTCAATGTTTAGTGACTCCAGTCCACAGCAGTCCTCCTCCGAAGCTGGAAAGTCAATACTCGGTGGCATTCTTTCAGGTGCATCTACCAAAGACTCACCTGCCTCTGGTATGTCAATACTTAGTGGTATTCTTCCTGGCTCATCTGTCAAAGAGACTCCTGGCACTGGTTTACTTTCGATGTTTGGTGGGTCAAATGCCCAATCTTCAACTCCAACCAAAGACCCACCTCTACAGTCAGCCTCACAAGAGGCACCAGCAAAAGGTTTGTTCTCGCTACTTGGGGGATCTAGTAGTCAGCCAACACCTGGCCCCAGAGGTCCAACTGGAGTCAATGTGCGACCCAAAGGGCCTCCACCCAGAGAGACTGCAGGTAAAGGCCTGTTTTCCATGTTTGGTTCTTCTACACCTCAACGGCAACCTAGTCCTAGAGGTCCTCCAGCTGTTGGTGCAACACCAAGAGGACCATCAACTGGATCATCTATATTTGGAGGTATCCTCCAAGGCTCTACCACACCGAACGAGACACCTGGTGGAGGTTTGTTTTCAAAACTTGGGAGTCTTAATGCACAGCCACAAACTGGACCAAAACCAGGACCAACCGAACCTCCACCAACTCGTGGCGGGCCAGAACCCACTGGAAAAGGACTGTTCTCCATGTTTGGTGGACAAAACCAGCAATCACCTGGAGCACATCCGTCACCTTCGAAGCCACTTGAATCAGACAGTGGATTCAGTGTTACTTCTGTGTTTTCTCTGGGTAGTTCATCTGATGCTAACAAATCTAAAACAGCATTTGGCATGTTTGGATTGAATTTCAAGGAAGAAACAAAGACAGAGCCAGTCAACTTAGATTCTACGAAGGAAGGGGATGCCCCAGAACGAGTAAAACCTTCAGAAAAAAATAATTTACCACAAGTAACTAAGGAAATCCCTGATGAGGCCAAAAAAGAGCTACCTGTTGGACCTCTGTGTCCAGCATCGGAAAAATTGGACCCCCAGATTGAACAGCCACCTCAACGTGGTGAGGAAACAGACTTGCGTAGTATCACAAAAGAATCTGACAGCTCCATTTCACAAAAGGATGCACATGTAGAAGAAAAAAATGAAGAGCCAATAAAGCCCAATGTTTCATGTGATGAAAATAATTCTGTCAAAACAACAGACACAGAAGATCTGAGCATTAACATCATAAAAACAGAAACACTCTTTGACAAAGCAATCTCAGGTGAGGAACAGCCTGAAATTAAAAAGGAATGTGATAATGCAAAAGTTGATGCGGAACAAGACCTTGATCAATTAGATGAAGTTTCTTTTGAGATGAAAAGCAGCACTTTTGAAACTGATGGAAATGCTACCAAAGGCTTATCAGAAAAAGCAGGCATGACAGATTTGGAGATTTCAGAAAATGTTACAGATATTGATAAATCTGAAAGTTCTGACAAAACTGAAGTGGACCTAGTGAAACCTGATGTTAAAGGAGAGACAACGGTGATAGAGACAGCAAAACAAACTGTAAATGAAGAGCAAGCAGCAGTTACATGTCTCGAGGTATCCAATGAACAGGTGCCCTCAGAAGTTGTAGTTGACCAACAGGCAGTGATTGTGGATGATGAAAAGTCTGAAAAATTGGCTTCAGCTGACTCATCTCCAGCAGTTGAAGAGAAGCCACCTGCTGAACCTGTGTTAGCTACAGGTGAGGCTGCTGTTCCTGAATCAGTGCAACCTGTTGAAAAAGTGCTGAGTGAAACAACAAATGAAGCTAGAAAGGAGACTATTGGTGCTAATGTCGGACTTGAAGAAGCTAAAGAGCCTCCACATGGAATGACAGAACCTGAAAGCGATATTTCTGTTACAAAAGCTTCAGAAGACAAACTTTATGTTAAGGATACGTCAGAAATCACAACATCTCCTCTTGTGGATCCTCCAAACAGTTTATCTCCACAACCTACCAGTCCTCCACCACCACAACAGTCTGCCCCAGGTATACCCAGGGCACCAGGTCCTTCAGGACCTATAGGAGATCAACAGAGAATGCGAGGGCCCCATATGGGTGACCCAAGGATGTCTGTGCCAAGAATGGCTGTACCGAGAATGGCTGGACCAAGAATGGCTGGACCAAGAATGGCTGGACCAAGGATGGCTGGACCAAGGATGGCTGGACCAGGACAACCCCGACCACAAAAGCCCCCTGAACCGGCTCCATTTTCTGGCTTTATGTCAATGTTTTCCACCCCAAATGTCACAAGTAAATCATCAAATGTTGGTGGATTCTTTTCAAGTTCACCAGGTTCATTATTCGGATCCTCTCCTACTCCTCGGCAGCCTCAACAGCAACAACAACAGCAACAGAAAACCTCATTTTTTGGACTTCCAGCTAATATTGGGACAGAATCAATTACCAGTGACCTTTTGGGAATATTTAAAGGTCCTGAAACAAGTAAACCTGAGGATAATGCACAGACTGTAGCAGATTCTGAAAAAAGCAAACCACCTGAAAATGTCCCTGTTCCTGATGGAGTTGATAAGACCGATACAGAGAAGTCACAAATGTCTGATGAACCCATTAAAAGTGGCGAGGGCTCAGAGGTTCTTGAAAAAGGAGTATTGGAGGAGGCAGAACGAGCGGACAAAATAGATGTGGATGAAAACTCAGCTACTGAAGCTACAGTCAAAGCAGAGTTACCTGAGGCCGAGGCAGGAGGTGGTTCTGTAGATGAGAATTCAGAGAAAGAATGCTTATTGACTGATAAAGAGATACCGCCTCCACCTGAAACCAAAAACATATTTGAAATACCAAGTTTAAGTGCCCCTAAATTTGGCTTTATGTCTGTAGCTGCAGAAGGGACATCATCCATTGGATCCCTCTTTTCCAGCCCCTCGCCATCAGGAACAGGTGTGAAGCCACCACAGGCACAACAGACAGAAGGAGGTTTCTTCTCTGGTTTTAAAAACCTATCAGCCAGTATTTTGCAGGATGAAAAGCCATCTGGAAAGGGTGAACCGTCTTCTAACTCATCTGTATTTAGCATGAAATTTGGCTCCATGTTTGGAAACGAGTCTCCACAAGCTGAATCCGCTCCTCATGATATCACAACTCAACCACAACCACAAAATGAGAAGCCTTCAGAAGAACACTGTGAACCTAAGTCTGAGAAAAATTCTCCACGCTCCTCCATCACTGGAAGTCCAGATGCCAGTGATACAGAAGGGCCTACCGAGACCTCAAAAACTGGCAGCTGTGATACTTTAGTACAATCACCGCAGGTTAGCCTACCCTCAGATTCTGTGTCCCGGGCAGAATCTCTGGATAAACCTCATGTAAAGATAACCCCATCTGAGATATACAGAACGGGAGAAGAAACACCTGACACTGTGCAAACAGTACCGGAAACAGAGCAACCAAAGGACTTGTTGAACCTGGAAGCTGCTAGAAGGCTAGTACAGTATGATGAATTATATCCCGTGTTAATGTGGACCAATGAGTATCCCTTTCCCTTTCCCTGACTGTCTAGTGTTATTTCCCCATTCGTCCTTCAAATCTCCTATGTTGTTTTTCTTACTGTTAAAAACTTTAATTTCAAGTATTTCGCCCCAAAAGAAAAATAGTCATTGCCTGCTTCAGTTTGTGTTACTTTTTGCCCCGTAAACCTCACACCCAATTACACTCTTTCACAGAATGGGTTAATTATTTGTATGTAGTTGCAATAGATTGTAACTGAATTAATTGTTTAGGGTAAATAACTGCTTCACACAAGTATTGTTTAAAAAAAAATTCAATATCAAATCACTTTATGTGAAATGGTTATGGCTAATGATAACATGATACCTTTATTAGAGGAACTGTGATTGTTTATTGGATCTTTTCTTTAGAGTGCATATGAAGCTCCTCCTTTCTCTGACCACAGCAGTCCTCCAAATTATTTTTCAAGTCACAGCCAATTAGTTTACATAAATCACACTGATAGATTTATGATGGTGTGGCAGTCCACACCGTGAAAGCAGGCAAGGCGCTTAAATGAAGGGAACAGCGAAATGTAATTTGGCCGCCGGCCAAGACAAAGTAAATCATGCCAGTTAGGGCCCAGAGCCACTTACCGTGTCCCCAGTTTTAAATCATTTAGCTAGCACATGGCACCTCTTCTGTTTTATCATGGAGAGTGAATTGTTTCCAGTAATTTCTTTATCCCACTGTTAAATGTAGGCGAGAACTGAAAACGTGATCGTTTATCAAGCTAGTTTCCTTGTTTGTGTAACCTTCTCCCCAGTCCTTGTCTTTTTGTACGACTGTAGTAATCATTTTTCTTCTTGAATAGAATAGGAGAGCTACTTTATTGTGAATCAGACAAGACAGTTTTTTTTTTCAAGATTAATATCTTGAGTGCAATGCATTTTCCTAAGTTAGTATTTTTGTAAGTTAATATGTCACAGTACATATGTATTAAGTCAACATGTTAATCTAAAATATGAAACAACATCCCTATGTTTTCTAATGAATGTTTGATCGCCCTGCAGTCCACCGGACAGCAGTCGCTTTGACTCATCGGGCAACCTGAGCCCGGTCAGCTCACAGCTCAGCTCTGAGCCTGAGGAGCACAAAGAGCCCAGCAAGCTCCGGCCCCAACTCAAAAGCCAGCCGTCTACCTGGGAGGAGCAAGAGGAGCCGGAGAAAGAGGTTGAACGAGATCTGCGCATCCGGCCGGAGCCTGACTCCAACAAGGATTTGACAGATTCTTCTGTCGTCCTGCCACAGCCAGCAGTGGAAAGTCATGACAACAGGACTCAGGAAAAAATCCGGTAAAAAAAAAAAAGCATAAAGAAGCATAAATCCAACGTTTCACTCTATTATTATTATTATTATTATTTTTGTTTTTTTGTTTTTTTGTTTTTTTACAATAATCCAGGATTTAAGTATATTGAAATCTTCTTGTGAAAATACAAGTATGACGATTAGAAACAGACTACAAATGTAGAACAATTACTTAATGGCCCAGTGTGCAAGACTTTGGGTGTAGCATTTATTGGTAAGAATGCACACCGCAAAGAAATTCTTCTCGAAACAGTCATAATGGGCTGTGTAATAACCACAGCTGTGCTTTGCTCTCGAATGAGAAGTTGTGCTGGATTAAATGGCTCTCGCTTCACAATCAAGCATTTTTCCTTCTTTGGCAAATTCAGGCGGACCTGCCCTTTATATTAATTTAAATGCTTGTTAGCAGGAAATGGGAAAACGGCTTGCAACTCACTTTACCTAACCAAAAAACATCTACATATCTGGCTTTTTTCAGTTTTCTTTTTGCCTCTATGTCAGTCATGTTCTTGTCCCTTTTCGCTCCACTTCCAGTTTCTTTGAAGACGGCCCTCCACCCTGCTCTCCATCCAGGGTCCGCTGGCTGAAAGCCTACAACAAAGTCCGTGTGCAGCTGCTGGAGGTAGAGAGGCTTCACTCAATCAGTCCGCCCCGACAACTGTCTTCTCTCTTTCACTTTTTCCATATTTACTCTTCACACGCGCGCGCGCGCACACACACACACACACACACACACACTTTCCCTCTACTTTCTGATAAAATGCTGCTTTCTTCTTCTTCTTCTTCTTCTTCTTCTTCTCCTTCTTCTTCCCCTACTCTTGGCTCGGTTGAGTTTCCTGTCATGCCAAAGGGATTTGCAACTATTTCTTGCTCTTTAAAAGTTTCCACTTTGATCTTCACCTCCTCCCCCCTCTTCTAGTTGTGTGATACCACGCTGTGGGTTAAAAGGATCTCTCAGATTGTAGTGCAGGCCACCTCGGGGTGCTCTTACACTTGCCAGGGTCGTGTCAGGATGTGTATGAGCAACGGGCATCTACACTCCATCCTAAAGATGCCAGGATTGAAAAGAATAAGAAGGAAACTTCTTTTCAGGCACAGAGGAACCTGCTCAGACATCCACCACAAATGTGTCTAAATCTTAATAGAAGTTGTCCCCAGATGATTGCTTGCTCAGATGGTCGAACCTTGCCTATGTCTAATCACCTCGAAGTGAATGTCTCCTTGTTTCCCTTCTGGACCACTTCATCACCCTTGGAAATCCTCCCAGGGATCTGTGCGGCATTCTTTCAAATTAGAATCTGTTGATACGGCCGTTTCTAATTTATGTTCTGTTGTTCCCAGGGAGACAGAGGATGCGCTGCCAGGAATTAATAGTCGACAGCGGCTTGTCACTTCAACATTGTCGTGCTCTTTCGTCTATTGACTGACACTCCCACCACCCCCACCCCTGTTTGACCCGATTGGCTTTCGGGCTGCTGTAAATGAGAATTCGTCAATATCTTGTCTTTTCCACGAGGGCCGTCCCTCTGTTTGAAGACGGACTCTCAAGAGAAGAATATCAGGGCAGGCCTGAGACAATTGGCTTTTATTTTTATGAGGCATCAAGAAAATGAAAACTGCTCCATGCACGAAGGAGTGGCACTAAAGGGGTCCCCGTTTAACAGGATTGAAAGACGCGTTACGTTAACGGCGGTGGAGACAAGAGAAGTGTCGCTTGGAGAGTCTTTAACTTTCAGCCGCGGCACATTAAGCCGAGAGTCGTCATTTCTCAGAGCTCTACCAAACAGTTCCTTTTCTGCTTGAATTCAAGGTGTTTTTGTGGTTGGCCCACGTTAATCTTCAGAAAGTATATATTCAAAGACCGGCTGAAGCCCATCGGTTCCCGCCATTTAACTGCAGTGGTTTGATTTGAAGTCCCAGAACTAGAGTGATTTGGGAACAGAAAAGACACGGAAACATGAAGTGTTTCACTTCACGGAAATGACACTGACTCCAATGACTCTTGTACTGGTTTAGGTTTGGACTTCAGGATTTTACAACCCTTGTTACAACATTTTCCCTCCTACGTCACAGCTTCAGCTTTAAGATTTCAAAATAGGAAACCAAACGGCATCGTAATGTTTGATCTCGACTGTCAAAGTCGACCTCCAAGATTAGTTCTTGACCTTCCAGCTTTTATGCACGGCGGACTGAGCCTGAGGACAGAGATAAAAAGAAAAATGCTTTAGTTTATATCCTTCGCTGTTGTTGTTGTGATGGTTGTTGTTGTTGATATTGTGGAGGACTGATGCAGTTGTTAGCAGCACAAGGGACAAAAATAGTCTCCTGATGCGTGTGAAAGGCATCGTACCATGGCAACAACGTCACATTTCTATGGAGACTCAAAGTCACGTTTTGTAATGATTCAGTCGGCGCTGGCTGCAGCTGCTGGTGCTGGGGGGTTGGAGCTCGCTCAGAAATGTGCTGTCATGTCACACACTGCTCCTGCTTCACCTGGTTTGGCACAAAGAAGGCCGTGTGGTCCCTGAAGGAGACACACATCAGTGAAAAAAAAAAAACCTGAAGCTTACGGCAACGTTCCATCACGTTAGATACCAACAAATGGATTTGAATCAAGTTTGTTGAGTAGATAACTCATGCATGTTTTCACGCTTGAATTTTAATACAACAATGACATTTCCTACCTCCAGTCTTGAGTAATTAAAGTATCACATCACTGTGAGGGTGTAGAATCTCCCGGGTTGTTTATTTGGTCTGTGAACCTGATTGTGCGTTGCATGTTGGGAGTTGGGATGGTTGTGTGCTTTTGTGAAGTCAGCTGGATGTTTCCAGAGTGGAGGAGCTGTCCATCTCACTGTGGTGCTGAAATCACCACATGGTTTTAGCAACGCAAGTTCCTTTTCTTTTCTTTTTTTTTTTTTTAACCCAGCATTTTTAGCAGCACTTCAAAGTATTTTTCTCTCCATTAAATGCATTTGGTGGAAACCTTAAGAGAAGCTTTGTCTTCGTCTGCCCTATTACCATGCTGCTGCTGCAGCCCCGATGTTGAGTAAACACACAGCAGCCAATAGAAATAAATGAATGTTTGGTCTGTTCTGGTTCACTGCCCTGAAGAAAACCTTTTCTGCACAGCAGAAAATTTCAACTGTGTATGAAGAAAGTAAAGTAGCTGAGTGGATGAGAATGTCTGTGAGAGCTTTTATTCCTTGGCTGTTTGCCACCATCGCCAGTGAATTAAGTTTGGCCAGGATGTGCTCATGCTTCTTCCTGTTGTGAAAGCAGTTTGACCGCAGCTCCTGGTGACGCTCTGAGCAGTGACCTGCAGAAAAACCTCCAGCTGCCTTAAAGATTAAACTCTGTCTCTCTACAGGCTACAAACATGTCAAAATAAAGAGAAGAATGAAAGCACTCGTTGCTGTATGTAAGTCAGGAGTTTTTCAACAAAGTAGCTCACTGTTTGGATGCTAAACTTGATCAAAATCTATTAAAAGATAAGAGCTTCCACTGTTTATCCTCAGTAGGAGGGGAAACATGGTGGCGTTTTTATTGGAACCTCAAACTGCTCCCACTCAGGAATATGTGTTCCTTGGTCAGAGAGGGAAATAAACAGGCTTTCCAAGGGCTCCACATTCAATGGTAATGATACAGTGACGATGTTCATTTTCATCAACGAGTTCCAAACTTTTCTTTGATGAGTTTATAGCGAGATGTGCAGCACAGAGAGCCACTAAAGTAGGCGGCAGGTCTCTGTGGCAGCCTTCACCAACGCAGTCCTTTTATTTCACGTGACCCCAAACAACCACAAAGCGCAAGTCGAGTCAAAAACTTGCAACAGCCGTCATCTGATCATGCGCTCGGTAACCATGGCGACTGCAGCATTGTGTCCAGGTCCTGAGGCAGTGATACGCGAGGTTGACCGACAGGAAGTGACATCTCGGGAAGTAGTAGAAGTAGTGTTGAACGTAGCAAAGGAAAGAAAAAGTTGATATTTCAGAAGTGGTAGAGCTTCGCTGAATGTTGCAATCCAAGAAATGATTTTGAAAAACTTTACATGGGTGGGCGGGTGTGCACGCTTGCAAGGGCACAAGTGCACACATGCACACACATACACACAGAAGGAAGAAAAAATAATCTCCACGGATCTTCAAGAAGTGCTTCTGGTCCAGGCAGACATCAAAAGACGGGCACGGTAGGCAGCAGGAAGGCCAGCCAGAGACTGTGGATAGGGAGATGAAGAAGAAGAAGAAGAAGAAGAAGATGAGGAGTAGAAAAGCAACGCCAAGGGAGAAGACGAACAGCAGGAAGAGCTGATGTGGCTTGCATGGGTCCAGAACTCAGCAGGTGGTTGTCATAGTTACGGTGAAGACCCAGTTTGAGGACTGGACTCTAGGAAGACGTCCTGTTTCATCTCAAGTTATGCTGGAGGATTTGAAGTTGCATGTGAGGACCTGATGTGCTTCAATTAAAAGAAAGAAAGAAAGAAAGAAAGAAAAAACTCCATATACTGTTTTCTCTCAGGTTCCATCTGCTTTGTTTTTCAAGGCTGATTTCTTACAGATTTTTCTTTTTGTTTCGGACAATTTGCTCCAGATTCTAGTTTTTTTTACATTGATTTCTTTCTTCTTTTTTTTTTTTCATACATACGAGTAAAGCTGCAGTAAATAAGCCTTACCTGAATATGAATAGCCTTTCTTTGGCGACAGCCTTAAAAACACACTGACACTCCCCCCTGCTCCTCAGTCTTTTCTCCCCTCCACACCTTTCTAAATTAAATCTCCTTTGTTGGTCCGTGATGGAGACATCCAGGAAAAACGCATCTGAGCTTTGTGCTGTTTTCATGTAGAAGTCTTGTCTATGCATAAAGATGGAGAGGCAAGAACAAAGCGAGATGTGGAATCCAGCGAGATCAAGGGATGCACAAAGACAGAAGAACAAATGGAAAAAAAGTTATTTATTTATAGAACAGCAGGGTTAGGGCCGGGTGTGAGGACGGTGATCACTCATTATCAACAGAGAGGATGTGCAGAGATAACTGGACACTGCTGTGATGCACATCCAGGGGTGCAAATGAAGTTGCACAAGACAAAACAGTGTACAAGTCAAAGGGAAGAATGTGGAGAACTAGAGTAGAGGCAGTAAAGACGCTTAAAACAAATGGTGATAATAATGATTATGTATTTATTTCATTTATATAGGAGCTTTCAGGTGAACCTTAAGAGGACAACTAACCTGAAAAGCTCAGCATGTGCGCAGAATAATTGCACCGCTGTCGTTTAGACAGTAAAAGGAGTTGAGATATTTATAATTCTAAATCTATACCAGGATCTCTTGAAATTGTTTTTCTCCTTTTTGTTTCTGTCAAACAAGGTCATTTTTGTCTTTGTCTCCTTGGCACCTGGGCGCTCCTCCCCGCCGTCGTGTCTCCTGCCTGACAGCGTTTCAACTTCACAGTCCTGAAAATGCCTTTATTGTTCCCTTTGCAGGGATTTAACCCTGATGCGCTCCCCACAGTCTTTAAATCTCAGCACTCGCACTTTGATGTCCTCGCACGGCAAGAAATTCATGACAACAATGTGGATTATCAGGATACATGCAGTGTGCTACTGAGACCTCTGAGAAGAGGTTGTTGCACAGATAATCAAGCTTCAGGATGAGGGTCAATCATTTAAAGCTCCCTCAACACACCCATTTCAAGGTCTTCACTTTTCATCCCAATTGCAAGACAATTTTTTTGTCTTGCAACTTTGCAATATTATTACCTGAATTACCCTGAATTACAATTACTTTAAATGTGGAAATATACATTTTCTAGCGATTAAAACGGACAAAATAAAGGCAGACTTGTTTTGTCACACTTTGTCTGCAGTCGACACACGTTCCGAGCGGAACTCTCCAGGTTTCTCCAGCCTTGATCATTTTTTTATCAAGTGCCTACCGTTGAAGTAGCTGGATCCAGATGAAAGAAAAAAAGACAATGTGACCAGATGTGAATGTAGACGGGGGGGGAGAAAAAAAGACAATGTGACCAGATGTGAATGTAGACGGGGGGGGGGAACAATGCAATGTGGTTCGCCTGATGCGTCTCGGGGGCGATGACTCGGCTCAGCGCGCTGCCGCTGTCGCCACCACCGCCCCTGAGTGGGATCTGAGCCCTGATACTGCCGCGTGACATTGGCTGGAAGTCACCATGGAAATCAGGCCTGTGGGTGGCGTGTGTGTGTGTGTGTGTGTGTGTGTGTGTGTGTGTGTGTGTGTGTGTGTGTGTGTGTGTGTGTGTGTGTGTGTGTGTGTGTGTGTGTGTGTGTGTCTCTAACAGGGATGGCAGGGTTCTCATTTATGCCCTGCAGGGCGCTGCTGTTCCATCAGATGTTAGGCTTTGCCCGAGGTGATTGTTTAGGCCTCTGTTTACCATGGTGACGCACCCTTTAGATACAAGAGCTGAGAAAATTCACACACGCACACACACACACCAGTTGTCGTACTAACACACCTAAGAAAATGGCACAAACATTTTAAAACCTTTTTCATGGATCTGGTCTATCCACCTGGCTGGGAGCCCACTGGGAAAGTCTTTGGACCGTAAAGGCGGAACTTTGTGAACCCTCAGCCAATCCCATTCCAGCAGACCAATCAGATTGGTTTCGGTCTGTTGTTAGAGCATTAGGCATCCTAATGGAGTGAGGGGCAACAGTGTGTGTTTATCACGTTCATATGAAAATCCGGTTCAGTCCTTAATTTCTGCTGCAGCACCCGTGCTAATCTCTTAAGCGTCAGCTTGAATCAAAACATTAATTCAAGGCTTCTTTGTTCACTCTTCTTCTTCTTCCTCTGCAACTGAAAGGTGAAAGATTGTTGGGAAGCAAATTTAAAGACTGATTGAAAAAAGCTTTCTGCTGGAGGTCGTCCAGGTCGGTGATTTTAGATTTGAAATGTTGGAGATCCAGCAGGATTTCGGTCGATCTCTCAGAGAATACAGCGTCAGAAGTCGTGATCCCGATGTTGACGCATGACACACTCTGACACTGGGAGTCTGTCGGCCTCCATCAAGCCATTCAATTTTCAGCCTGAAGTTTTTTTTTGCCCTCATATCTTGGCTAAAGTTAAACGATAATATATCTGTAAGAGCTTCTCCCCAGTGGCTGTGATCTCACTGCAACTACTATGTAAAAAAAAATCCACAATATTAATTCCAGCAGCGGGGTGTCAGATTTGTTAATCTGCTGCGCCAGCCGCCCCAGCGGAACGCTATCACTTCCTTTGCTCCTCTGAAATGCCATGCGTCTGTTCCGTGCTGGGAAGTGGATGTTAAACGCTGCCGTTCGCAGACAGCGCAGCTGTTGGATGAAAGGACGCCTCTTCGGCAAACAACTGGCTGTGTGCGCGCTGCCAGATGACACGACTCAGTGGGATTTAATACAGAGGCTTTGCGGAGGAATTCTTGTTGTTCTGTGCGACAGATCTCAGAGGTGACGAGAGGAAATGCATTTCCTTTGTGTTTGGCCGTGTCAGGACTGAAGCTCCAGTGCAAATATTGCGAGCGCTAATCTGTGCAGTGGGATTCTGAAATAGCAACCTAACAACTTAAAAAAAATTTTTTAACGTTGATTAAAAACTAAACATAACATTTGCCTCCTTTCTCCAGCATGTTAGCCATAATTGTGACTATTCTTCCTTTTTTTTTGTTGTCTGGATACCAGCAGCAGATCTGATTTCTCTCGGGCACAAGTGTTCAGGCCAAAGAAAATCATAGAAAACATTTGTACAGATGTTCCAGCCCCTACCTGCCAGGAGTCGGTGATTAACAGCGGCGTTTCTAGGAGTTAGCCGGGCTTTGTCTCCATAATGGCTGAGTGACAACAGCAAGAGGAGCTTTAATCTTTTCATCTCTCCCTCATTAATCTTTATTCACTGCATGAAACACCCACTGCACGCGCAAAGGCGCTTTCTGCTTTTGCCGCACAGCAAGACCTGCGCAGGTTTATTTGCCTTTCTGCAAGGACACGCACACAAACACACACACACACACACACACACACAGTTTCAAAGGTCTAATTTGAACCGTTTGCAGATGTTTTATTGCCCCAGGATTCACACAATGAATTGCAATTTTTCAAAAAAAAAATCTCCATAAGAAAAGTGCATTTAGCCCTCTGTTTAGAGCCCACGTGCAAGTTCAGTTTTCGCTTGCTACTAAAACGTTTTGTTGAAGTAAAAATGAGGCGGCCGCAAGGCGGCCTCGGGGGGCGGTGCCTGCACCTGCGCAGGTGCGTTGCCATTTATTTGAGAGAGGTAACTGTACCATTTGTGATGTCACAAAGGGCCTTCATCATTGCCCATTCATATGTGCAATGTATATGCATATGTACTTTTTTCACAGCAACCTTTCATTTACTCGTCTGGAATCTCAATTTTTAAACCGTCTAAATTTCGACTAGACGGCAGTCTAACTTTTTACATTTGTCACAGCGGTTTGCCGGATATTGTCGTTAATTATTCACTTTCATGCCTTAATATCAGTGCCATTTTGTCGCCTATTAGCACACTGAGCTCTGACTTCTAGGCTAATTGCCCCGCCGCCTGTCCCGCGGCTTTCATGCTTTATTCTACCAGCTTCTGTTTAATGAGCCCTGAGTCGCATCCACGTCCTGCTACACCCAAACGTTTTGTGCCTTTTGTTTGAGCCAGAAAGGAGAAAATAAAGGATGCATCCGCTCTTCAAAGCCCGGCCCTACATCGTGGAATACATTTGCATAATTCTGCTACATAAATGACTTGAGCTGGTTCGCTGATTGTAACAGACGCGCACGTCCAATTTTGGAGATATGGCTCCATTAATATACATGAAAAGATCACGATATGAAAGTTTAAGACACGGAATGGGTGGTTTTGATGGCTCACAGACTGTGGGAGTGTTTTGATCTTCGGTACTCCATATTGATATCGGTTTCATTATTTTTTTTATGCTTTGTTTCGATTAGTCTGAAAGTCACTGTTTTGTTCCTTTGAACTCGCTGAAGCTGTGAATCTAAAGACAAAAATATCAGCAAGGGAAGTGTTCGCTATTAGGCTGCATGTAAATAAATGCGCATCATTTCAATTTCAAATTATTCAAAAAGTTAATTTCCCTTTCATGCAAAAGATGAAGGACGTTTAAGATTTTTTTTTCGTTATAAGACATTTAACATAAAGAAAGAAAGAAAGAGAGAAAAAAAAGAAAGAAATTGTTGAACAAGTCCACAGTCTGCTGAAATTTCACCGTCGATGTTTCTCCTATTTCTATGAGATATTTATATTTCTCATGTTTTTTTTCACATTCCAGTTTTGCTGACGATGGGAGTGTTGAAAGCCTAATGCATAAAAATAAGCCAAAAAAAAAGAAAACAGGGAGATATTACAGACATGAAACGGAATCATTAACGAGAGGTCAAGTGGAGTTGCAAAAAATTAGCCCAGTCTCGATAACAAACCAACTCTTTTTTTTTGTTCAAAGTGATTTTCAGCCCAGCCTTCAGTCCAAGAGGATGATTAGAGGAATCAGCACTGTGTCTAAAATATGTATTAAGGCCGTGCTGTTGCTGAGGAGCATATGTGGAGCTGTTGGAGCAGCACAGTGTGTGAAAAAGTGAAACTGTGTGAGAAAGGGAACCGCAGAAGGTGGGTGAGAAGGAGTGAGAGGTGGTGAGAAAGAGGAGTGAGAGAGAGCGAGAGAGAGAAGAGAGAGAGTGAGCGCACATGAGGTGTCGCTCCTGTCGGCGGCAGAAAACAAGAAGCCGCGATTCAGCGGAGGAGAGGAGAGCAGGCAGGGAAAAACCCTGCCATGGAGCAGGAGCCGCCGCTGGGGAGGTGAGGGAGACAGGGAGCTGCAGGAAGTAGGAAGAGGAGGAGGAGACTGTGGTACAGCGCAGAGAGAGGAAGTGTGACAGAGCGGCGGGATGACACTCAGAGAGCGCTCGCATCCACACAAAGAGGAATACCCTTTAAAAAAGACAACAAAAAAAAGCAGGAAGGAAGAGAAGGCTGCTTTTGACTGAGGAAGAATGGAAGAAAACACACGTTTTTCCTCTCATTTTTAATTAACAGTTATTTGATCGACGAAATTTCTGGAGCTCGATAAGAGCCTTCAAACTCGTCACTTCAAAGCCTTTTTAGTGTCACAAATCTGGAGTAGGAAAAAGTGACGTAAAGATGCGAAATCAGTGAGTGAGTGAGCGGGTGAGTGAGCGAGTGAGTGAGTGAGTGAGTGAGCGAGTGAGTGAGCGCGCTCCAGGGGGTGGAGGTTGAGGGGTGGGTTGGTTGTAAGACATCTGTTGGATTGTGCTGCTAAACTTGCTGTGGTCCCAGCAGCCGGCGCTCCTGCTTCCGTCTCCATCAGGTAGGCTTTCTTTCTTTGTTTGGTTTTTTTCTAAGGCTTTGAATTTAAATGTAAAGTAAAGATGCGAGAGGCAAAAGAAGACATCTGAGGGACACTTAAGAGGATGGGCAGGAAAAAAAAAGAGGAGGAGATCGATGAAGGTGATAAATCAGGGAGGATTCGCACCGAGCGAGCAGCTCTAATGGGTAAATTTGCCCCCTGGGATCCTGGCAGACCTGCTGCTGAACCTCTCAGCCTGGTGCTGTGTGTATGTATGTGTGTGTGTGTGTGTGTGTGCGTGCGTGTGCGCGCTATCTAAAGTGCCGTGGTAAATGCAGAACAAAAGAGACACATTTCCTCTTTTTTTCCTCTCGTTTTTTGCTTGTTTCCTCCAACACGCGCTACACGGCTGCCTATTTTTAGAAACAAAACCAGAGTGTCATTACTGGCCTGACTTCCATTCCAGCCATCATTTTATTCTCTATGCTAAGGGAGTCATTTCCATATACTGTACCGTTCTCTCTGGATTTTCAGACACTATTTAAAGGTTTTGGTTTTTTGACTACTCCTCCAGCTCAGCTTCTCACTGTGTGGGTTTGTATTTCCACTCGTGTTGTGTGTGTGTGTATGTTCAAAACCCCGGCATTGAAAGCTCTCCAAAAAAGCTCCCCGCTGCATCTCCAAACGGCGCTGGTTGATTGAGTTGCCGTCACTGCTTCACACTGGCGCTTTTCAGCCCTCAGGTGAGGACGTGTGGTCGGTCACCAGGCGCTTAACGAGCCATTTCACATCATTGACACAGTGTTTAGTCATCCTGCCATAAAGTTTGTTTAACTTCTACCCTGAGGCGGTCTCGCGGTCGTTTGAAGTCAAATTACTCGCAAAGAACACAAAGCTGCAACTGAATTCACGCGTTAATTTTTTTGTGTTTTGTCCGCAGCTGCGGACTGCAGACTTTGAAGTCGCTTCCAGATGAGTCAGTTGTTTCAGGGCTGAGTGTAAATCCCAGCTGCCTGGTGTGGGCAGAGGGACGTGAGCAAGCATTGATGTGGACTTGAGTGTTTTTTGCCTGACGAGCAGGTTGAAGGATTCCACACTGTCAAATCAACGTTCGTTTGGATGAGACAAAACTATCCGCAGCTCACATGAAACAGACCAGCTCATTGGTCTCGTGGTAGAGTGTCCTGCCCTCAGACTGGTAGGTTGTGGGTTGGATCAGCCAATGATTGCACCGCTCCCTCTGGGGATGATGGGTCAAATGCGTAGAACAAATTTTGCATCCTTCGGGATGATTTTACACGGGTCATTTCGAGACGTTCAGTCAGGCTCGACTCGATTAATCGTCTCAGATTATCTAGCACACGACCAGCGTGAGTTTGTGTGAAATTCATATTTGATATAATGTGCATTTCTCCTTTTTAATACACAGCACCTCTGACTGTCCTTGCAAAGCTTAAAAAAGAAATCAGATTGAAATTCTCATCAAAATCACAAAAACAAAAATGTAACTGGGCCAAGCAGCATCTTTAATGGAGAAACAGGCGGGACTTACAGGAAGGTGCGTCGCTGTGCAGCAATCAGAAAGTGGCTGGAGAAACTGCTGGTTCACGGTGACAGCAGCAGCTGCGTGGAGGCTGCAGGGAGATTAAAGCTGGACAACCTCTTGCTGTTATGCCACGGTGACACATGGAATGAACGGCCAGTGGCTTCGGAACGAACTTCCATCCTGTGTGTCAGGTCAACCTCACACTGGAGTCTTTCTCTCTGTTCTTTCCCCCCTGTGACGAGCGGGAATTAACTGCAGCCTCCTGGAGTCCCATCATCCACTGTGGGGAATGGATTGTTTTGTTGTTGTTTACCAGTTAAAACCAGAATTCGGTATTTTTATATTTTCCTGCCGTTAAATCTAATGTAATGTAATGCAACTAATGCAAGCCCACTATACATATGACAGGATTTTGTTGGTTTGAGGCCTCAGATCATTTTTGTTCCACCACATTATGAGGATGACCAGAGGAGTTTGCTACAGTAAATGCTTCACATTTCACAATCCCGCTGACTCATACCAGTTAATACAGTGTAAACCAACCTGGACAATGAGTATGTGACCAATGAGTGGTCTGTTGGTCTGGAAGCCTGGGAGCCGAGTGGAGGCCAAATGTTTGCAGGGTGAATTCACTTTGCACTACAAGGTCTTAGTGGCCTCTGACATTTACTGTATATATGCAATGCTGTGTCATGGAGAAAGACCACATATGCATAGCAATAATTTCTCTGATAATTTTTCCTCGCTGTAACCTGGTCTAATGGCAGCATTCTCAACATTCTGTTTCTACTCATACATGTTTGCGGCAGTAGCGCCTCGTGTATACGACCTTCAAAACTATGAATATGAATGGTTAAAGTTATGCAAACACAGTTTCACAGTCGCATACCATATTAGGAGTGAAAGCAAGAGCCGGAAGACTCTCCGGGAGGCTTGATGTGGGCATGGGTGTGGAGGATGTGGATGTGAGGACAGTAATTGTGGAACGTCGTTAAGCGGCTGATGGAGGATGTCGGAGTTCAGATAACGCAGACACACCAGAGACGTCCTGTCAGCGCTTGTAGCACCAAGACCAAGCTCGATGAACCGCGTTGATTTTAGGTTGTTTGAGTTCTCTCGGGAACTTCGCAGGGTTGCGTCGCCCACTAACGGGTAGCGAGTGAAAGGAGAAGGACCTTGGCTTGGTTTGGAGCAGCGGTAATGAGTTTTAGGTCCCTCTGTTTTCTACAGGGAGGTGAGTTAACAGAGCAGGAGGAGTGAGCGAGTGAGTGAGTGGGTGGGTGGGATCAGCAGCACATGGCCACTCATGGAGGGACCTGAATTTATGTATAGATCGGCTGCTGTCACAACAATTATAATAAAAACATTCACAATTTAAAAAAAACAAACATATTTCCTCCGTTACTTAGACCAATCAGTGCAAAACCAATTGAATTTAGATGAAAGCTGGGAGGCAAAGCCACTCCAGAGTCCAGTGGTAATTCATATTAATTCAAGGAGTGTTTTGGTTTCACAGAGCAGCGTTTTCAAAGGCAGGGGAAGATTGCCACTTGAAATGTAGGGAGGCGGGGAACTAGTGGAAAAAAGAGCCTCTTGGTGGGGAGGAACTTCTCTTTGAGGATCAAAACGTGCTGTGTGACATAATTTAATAGTTTGTCATAGAGAGTTTGTCTGTCTAGTTAATGTAGAGTATAAGACAAAGTGTCCGACTGTCAAACCTGTCCAGTCTTTGGGTGACGTCACAATAACTTTGCCCATCTTAACATGGAGCCAGTGGTTGAGGAACGCTTGTCTTGACTTGGATGGACCTTTGGAGCTGTAAAACTGTATAGCCTGGTGACCGCTGCCAGGAACTGGACTACAGCTCGGCAACCCTCCTGCCCATCGATCGCTTCAGCCGCACTGAATCATTTTAACGAGCAAGCTTCTGCCTTTGCTTCTCCGATGAGTATTGTTCAGTCCAGCTGCTTGTTGGGATCACAGCAGAGGAATGTTGGACTTCATTTTGCTTGGAGCAAATAAAATTTTTAATTGTTTTTTTGTTTTCATTGATCAAAACTGTGAAAAACTCTCACACTGCGAGCAGATGCTAAAATGTCCTTGCATGTGTTCTGTAATTTATCAAAACAATCTGAAAAAAATCTTTCGGTTGAGAACAGATGTCTTATGAATGACAAGGACACGGCGGCAGCGTCGCTGTTTGGCATCTCTGAGGTGGCTTGCAGAAAGCTAAATCGATTAGCCTGGGCAGGGGCGGGCCCTCAGCCAAGGGGAGGAGGGTGGAGAGGGGCGCGGCTTATTGGATTTCCTCCAGAAAGTGATTACACCTTCCCGACGGCGGCCCCTCCCTTCCTCTTTACATGCGGGCTGCTAAACGGCGGTCACACACCTTGGCGTGCTCCTGTTTTTACAGCCGGGCTGGAGGCTGCAGGCTGGAGGCCGGATGGCCCATCAGTGGCTTTAAGTGGAGACACTTTAACTGCCAACTGGATCTCCCCGGCCTGCCACTGGCAGGGTGACGGCCCGCAACTGTGTTCCAGATTAATGTCAGGGCTTAATGTATATGTCTGATTTGCTTAATGGAGATGGTGTGTGTGTGTGTGTGTGTGTGTGTGTGTGTGTGTGTGTGTGTGTGTGTGTGTGTGTGTGTGTGTGTGTGTGTGTGTGTGTGTGTGTGTGTACTAGTGCTAGAGAGAGCGTGTGTGCTTCTACATATTTGAAAGAAAGAAATGACAGATAGAAGTGGAAGGAATTGGAACAGCTGTGGTGATTCAGACTGAGGTGGAGAATGAGTCTGCGGAAGGTGATAGTCAGGTTACAGGTGTGGGTGGGTGCGTGGATTATCATATTTGATTGCATCTACATCAGTGTCATTCTGGTTGAAATATTGGGTTTTTCAAGCTTTGAATGTTGACTTTTGGGATCCCTTGGTGCTGCCAAATGGATTGTCTGGGTTGTGATGTGACGATTTATGATTCCATAAGGATATTAAGCACATCAAAGCCAATGTCACCTGTGTCAGCTTGATGTCATTTATTACAGTTCATTTTCCGCATCAATTAGTGTCTCAGTGTAGTTGCTTTCATATTTATTTTCAGGTTCTCATGCACTCTTTTTTATTGTTTTGTTCATGCCAAACAGAATGAGGTTGATGCGGCTTGTTGATGCTGAAAAAAACTATTTCACGGATCGGTTTCTTTTGAAAAGATTGTGATTAAAAAAGTGATTAATTCGACTTCCGAGTGCTGTCTTCAGATCGGGCTCATTCAACCGCTCGCTAAAATTACCTCTGTCTCCCTTTATCTGCCTTTTTCATTCACTCAAACAGCTGTTATCACGCTCCCCTCTCGCTCGCTGTCAGCCGGCAGCCCACCATTCTTCCAGCTGTCGTTCCTTTCTTCACCATTCAAGCCCCCTCCTAATAGTGGTATTTATTTTCTGTCAGGCAATCTTTGTCCCAAGCGCACTCATTACACGCACAGTCACATACTCCAGCGTCTCGCGGAGCATCTCGTAGAGACACGCTCACATTCACCTCGTAGTGCTGCCACGTTCCAACACTGGTTGTCAGAATTCATGGAAAGAAGAGGAGAATTATTATTAATTCAAACCCTGCGGATAATTCACTCTATCCCAAGTTGGCTCATTTGTTCCAACTTTTACTTTGTGCTGTGTAGTGAATACCTTTCCTGACAGCAGTAATATAACCTTTGTGCTGGGATTTCTTTTTTGGTTTCAACAGAAGCCAGAGCTCAAGATGTGTCGTGTAAAACAGTGAATTAAGAATAATTGGTAGGTAGGGAGAGATTAGCGGACTAGCGTAAAAAAAAAAAGGGTTTTATATTGAAAAGTGTGCATGTGGTAATATATTCCCACTTCCACCCATTCATCCCATTTCAGATGAAGATTTATATATAGACATGTATGAGATAGATAGCACCGCCAGATTTTGCGAAGTAAAACTCTCAATTGTGCCATTTCTCATGGAAAAAAGGGGTGTAAAACTGACCAGACATGGGCTGTTTTCTTTGGTTGTGTGCTGTTGTCCCAGTTGACCATAACTTGGTTAAGAGACTACAGAGTCAGGAAAGAGCAAAGCAAAACATAGAAAAGCTCATTTTGATTGAAGGCAAGGCTGCTTGTCTGTAAAAGTATTTAAATAAGATCAAACCTTGACTGGCTGGATTTGCGGCAGCGTACTGTACCTATATAGTGGCTGCAGCCTCAGCCTGTTCTTTTTCATTTTTATTGATATATTGTCTGGAACGCACTGCCCCGGCTCCACCGGCACTTTCTGTGATGCTGATCAATAAGTTTACAACCTCTGAAATGAATTTGCTCTGATGGGCTTTGACAAGGCTCCTGGAACCGGTCGAGATGAAGGCCATTACGCAGAGGCCGTTTGATTAAACTGATGTGCTCAGTCACATTCCCGGCAGAACAGTCATGGAATCATTCGCAATACAGACACACCACTCAAGACTGGACTCGAAGTCGAAGCCACAAAGGTCGAGCAATAGCCAAGTTGATGGCGAAGGTTCAGAGAATGTCACACTAAAAGCAAAGTGAGGTGCTGCCCGATGCAGTGATTCATTGGAAAATTGGCTGCTTTGGTGTTTGTGAAATAGCTTTAATCATTACCTGGCACAGCTCAGCAGGCGACAAACAACACCAAAAGTGAATACATTTACAGGTGTTGTGACACTGTGAATCACACTAATTTGGTGGCTCGTACGATGTCCCCTTCAGTCCTGCCCACACTTTGTGGCACGAGTTGACGGCTCTTCTGTCACGTACACGAAACGCTTGCACACCGGTGGAGTCGAACAGATGGGATTTTGAGTTCTGTATCTTGACGAGTTGCAATACTGCTCGGGGCACACTTGAGGATTTCCCGCTGGATGGCTCACGGACGGTCGGGGACGGGTCAGCACAATTATTTTGCTGCCCCAAAGCAAGTCAGGGTGATTGGATCGTAAATATCAACATGTTTGATATGTTTCGGCGCTGCCTGCCTCCAATGCATCCAAGCCAGTGAGAATGAGTAAGTTGGGAAATGAGCGCAAGCCTAAAAAACAATGCACAAAGAAGTTCCACCATGGCAGCAAAAAGAAATGTGAAGTGGAATGTAGAATTATGGCAACAAGATGTACCAAACTGTTGTTGGCAGAAATTACAGAAGTGTACTGACCTCAACTTTGATCTTTGAACTTTGAGCTCATGGTTGCGACCGCAGTGAATCTGCTGAAGTCGTCCAGTGTGCAGGCTCTCAGTCTGGCCGTGTAGATGATTTATGGAATTAAAAGTGGTAAAAATAATCTTCATGTCTGATGCCTCCTACATTTTTCAAATCTTTTAAGATTTTAAAATCCTCAAGTGTCTCCACAGCCTTAGAGGTAAACTGAAAAAAAAAATCTGCAGTCTCTTCCAGACTATGTCAGGAGCAGAACAGGAGGAGAAAAGGTGAATTATTGGGTGAAAAAAAATCTCCCCCTACTTTGGCTGGCAGTGTGAGTGTGTCCCTCGGTATGGAACGGCAGTGAGAGGAAAGCCTGCGGTCCAGCGCCAACAAGATGACATTAAAAATGGGAGCAGTAAAAGTGAGAGGGCAGCAGCAGCCGCAGAAGAAGAGAGGGATGAGGGATGAGTTAACTGGAGCAGTGGGCTTTTATAATCTCATGCAAAATTGTATGGCTTGCTAATAATAGCTTTGTACATTGCAAACAAGGAAGCAGCGTCACATGTGTGGCGGTGGCGAGATGGGTTCCAGCACCCTAGCACCTGCCTCCTGCATCCTCCCATCCCCTAATGCTAATCAGTAGGGCGGCTTCGTGATAGTGACGGCACTCACTAACCCGCCATCAGCCAGCTGCTCTCATAGTCTACTATTAGGAAGGTGGCACCAATAATGCCCACAGCACGTGAACAAAGTGTCAGCCTGCAATAGGGAGGGCGTCTTCACAAAGGGCACAGTGACAGTTGTTTTTGATAGTTCTGTGGAAGGTGCAAAGTTAGCACACTGTGACTTTAAAGGGGCAATATGCAATGTTTCACCACTAGAGAGTTCTGCTGAGCGCAGCATGTGAAAACAGAACAAAGAAGACTCTTTTCTGAAAGACGCGCATTGGGAAAACATGAGTGGGTGCAAGTTGGGTCAACAAGAGAACAAGAGAGACAACGCATTTTAGACATGAACAATAACATAACACACACACACACACGCACACATTTCCGCTTCTCATGCAATCCCAACTGGTTCTGCAAACAATACAGTACATCACCAGCATACCATTAGCTGGCATTGTTTTGAGCCGCAGTTAAATGAAACGGCTGTGTGTGTCTGGCAACTTAAAGCTATAGTCGCTGCACCTGCACAATTGTCAGAATTCAGCCTGATTTTTATTTATTTATTTATTTATTTATTTACTGAGTGTTCACAAAACCTGCCCAGAACAATTCAATCAAACACAAAATGACACCCACATGCTGCAGCTAAACAGACCCAGTCATTGGTGAGAGGTTCTGGTGTCTTCACGTCTAGTTATTTAAACATGGTGTCACCATGCATGGATGACTACAGCTGAGACAGATGTGCAATGATTTTAATTCTCTTAATTAGCCTCAGTGTAGGAAAAAAATAAACATAGTAGAATATCTGCACAAAAATCCCCATGAGTGGCCCTGTAATTCTGAAACACACATCAATTAAGTGCTTTGGAACTTTCATTTGATTGAAAATGCAACCCAAGTTCATCATTCTAAAAACTATTTTCTCTCTCACTGTTGAGCCCTCGCCATTAGTCGTACTCACTGACTTTTGTTGTTTGGTTTATAACATTTTCTCCCAGATTTATTACAGCACAGCCTCATAATTTCCAAGTTTCTCCGGTCCTTTGTGACTCAACACATTTGTGCAGGTTTTTCTGCGGCTTCTGTTTTGTTGCTCCAAACCATAGTAACTTCTATACAATGACCTGAGTGCAGCTGCTGTTTCACCTCAATGCCTAAAGCCTTACCAGATTAAATTTTTTGACCACCGTTAGTGAACAACATCTATTTTCCATGAAGCTTTGCAAAGACATTTTATTTTGCTTTCCTGTTGGCACACTATTAATTTGCTGTGTGCCCAATTGAAAATGTATTGCCTCCCAGCACTGGCACTCACTGAAGAAGGAGAAGAATGTGTTAGAGCACATTTAATGCGCCTTAATGTTGTTTCAAGCTTCATA
The DNA here is from genome assembly GCF_046127955.1 of Nelusetta ayraudi. Taxonomy (NCBI): domain Eukaryota; kingdom Metazoa; phylum Chordata; class Actinopteri; order Tetraodontiformes; family Monacanthidae; genus Nelusetta; species Nelusetta ayraudi. The sequence goes on from NW_027466142.1 coordinate 1,793,409, forward strand.
AATCATTACCACAGTGCTCCAATTAGACTTACCTGCACGGTGACATTAATCAGGAGCAAATCATTTATTGCATATAGCAACCTTGGGAAGAAGCAGCTTGCAGTGGATAAATATAAATGTAACTATTACTTTAAGCGACTGCTGAAGTAACGTCGGCACAATATATCACTCGATTAGCATTGACATTTGCTTCATGTTTGATTCTGGTGGATGGCCTGAATAATTACACCGTTTGAAAAAAGTGTGAATGCTCCCTGCGTTTTAAGTGACTACAGGAACTTTAGTTTAAGGTTAAGGATAGGATTTGTTTGGGTTTAGGATGCACACGAAAAGGAATTGAATGAAAGTGAATTTCAGCCCTTGCAAAGAGACAAGTGTTATGTGTGTGTGCGAAGAGAGAAGTGTGTGACGAACAGAAAGTGCAATGCAAGGGAATAAAAAAAGCTTGGCAATTTTCCTGATATTGGATTATGTCTGACTGCTCTGATTTAAAGAAAAGGCTTGTTACTGTATCAGCTCCAACGCTGTGAGTCATCTGTCTGCCAGAGCTTTTACGCATTTCAGTCAGCCGTAAGTGGAGAAGTTTATTGAATATTTTAATAGAAGTACTCAAGAGTTACATTGCTCTCTGATGAAAAAGAATGCATGTCGTTTTGACGTACAATTTATCAAATGTCAAGTTGCAAACCATCTTCATTACTTTAACAGTTACACGAATGGAACCATTTACTTTCCAAATTCAATATTCGGAAGCTATCAGTAGCTTTGCATTATCATGGATTGAACAAAATGTGGAAGAAAATCCAAGATTAAGGACACTTGTGTTGTTTTGTGTGCAAAGATTGTGTGTGTTCAAAAAATAAAACAGTGGCCCTTTTTTTTTTTGCGATAATTTAGCAACTTGCCCTCACCAAAAAGTGCCTCAGATGTCCTCTTTTAGCATGTATATTTTGCTTCTGACTTTAATATGACAGTTACTTGGTCTATAAAACTTTTTGTCTTTGTATTTTTGTTTCAGTCATGGATCGATCACATTTAGCAAACATGCTCATTGCAGCCTCTATAGAATAGCTCTAAAAGCAGAAGTGTTTTCAGAAGTCACATCAAAGATGTGAGAACCTTGACAAGGAAAGAACTTTCTTTAGAATATGTTCTCCAGGAATCGCTTCAATGGACAACATGGAGCAGGTGTCGCCCCGAAAGCAACCACAAAAACAAAAGTCCACTCCCCCAAAAAGAGGGCTCCAAACCCAAAGGTGGCACTGGTCATTCGGGGTAAAATACATAGACTCTTACAAGGTTCCACAGACCACCATGTCCCAGATTCTCACCTCTATTATACAGATATTGAGGAGACGCAGGTGGAAAAACAGGAGTGTAGAAGGGACCACAGGAATGTATATCCAAAGGTCAGCCCCAGGGCTGAAGCCTACTCTGTGCCAAACGGTAAAGGGCATGGAGCGCCATCAGGGCCACCATGTGTTGGAGAGGTTGAGCTAAATCGAGAAGGGTGCATAAGGATACCCTGCACTTTGCAACACAAAAGCAACCGATCGAGAGCAAATGTCAAACGAATCTCGTTTGAAGGGGAAATCCGGACGCCTCCTGAGCAGATGACACCCCCCCTTCAGTACGGCGCAATAGGTCCTGATATGAATGGCAGTAAATATGCAGAGGCAGCTTGCAGGGAATTCTCCTCACCCTGTATTAGACCAAAGAGGCCCTATTCTGCTGGGGACTATGTGGACTACAATTTCAACAGGACTCTCCCAAATATGCTGCCAAGAGGAGATGAGGACAAAGAGGAGGAGTCAAGCGCTGTAATTGAGCACATTCTCAAGGAACTGAGGGGTATCAACAAGATCCAAGAGGAAATCTCTGACCTCAGGGATTATCTCTCTTCAGTTCGAGGGTCTGTGGAGGAAGTATCCTCCTGTGTAGATGCAGTACTGTTGGAAATTGAGTGCATACGTTCAAGCAACAAAACGGCTTCGGGGGTACACTCAGGAACTTGGTCTGGTGTGGAATGCAAAGATGGACAATCCCCTCGCAAAAGACCCTCTAGTGCTTATGGCAGTCTGGGAACTTCTTTGCCAAAGTCTCATTCAAATGTTTTCCCCCAAGTCACCAGTGAGCGCCACAGTGTCCACAGAGAGATATTATTACCACGGGTAGATGAATCTACTGTGTCCCCAATTACTGAATCAGAGGATCCTCAGGAGTTGGAAGATCAAGAGGATACTTCTGAACATAGTTCAGATATCCCAGGAGGTGCTATTGCGAGAAAGTTGAGCTTTCGCTATCTTGAAACACAGGACTGTCAGGACTGCTTGAGCACTAGTTCGTTGTCTTCTGGTCATAGCTCTAAGTCTGATTTAGATCAGGAAGGACCATCATGCAGTGGTGGAAGTAAGCAGCTGGGAGCTGATGATGAGAGCAAACGTTGGAGTAAAACTGTTCCATCGTACAGTGCTGCTGGGGAAACGGTGTGGCATCAAGAAATACCTTATCTCAGCAGGAAATGTCCGGAAGAGTCCGGAGACAACACTACTCTTTGTTATGAAGGAGCCAGTACCTGGGATTACTATAACGATTCAAGAGGATGTAGTGTATCTGGGCAGTGTTCCACGGAAAGCTCAGAACATCTGTCAGTTCGATCAGGGAAACATTACAACTCACCTGCCAGCACCTCTAGCAGGGAGGACCGTCAGTCGCGGAGGAGGAAGCCTCAAAGCCAGACTGGGATTTGTGTTCAAAGAGAAACCACGTTTGAATCCCCGTCTATACGATATGATTGTGATGCTGATTCATCCTTCTCTCAAGGTGTCGGTTATCAGTCAGTTGAACGGTATGATCAAGAAACCGGGACTTTTGATTATGAGAGATCAATTGACCCAAGCTACATCCCGGCGGACTCCGAAATACAGAGTTATCAGGAAACATATGCGTCACATGAGGACTCTTTATCTGTGACATGGACTGATACATCCCTGTGTATTGCAGCTGCTGCTGTTGATAAACCATTCAGCCAAGAGACTCATCCCAACAACCAAAGCCTGGACAGAGACCCTCATCCTGCCAGTACAGCTGATGGTCAAGCTGGTGGTTTTAATGTCAAGCGCATAAGCCAAGCTATGTTTGACTTTAGCACTGTCCTGCGGGGCGCACTGCGCAAACTTGATGCTCCTGGAGGCCAGAACCCTGAAGACTTTGAAATTTCAATACAGTATGACCGACCATTAAGCTATGAGTTAGAAGTGGAGCAAACATCTAGCCAAGTCTTTGAAGAGGCCAATGCCAATAATTGTAGCACTGTCGAGGAAGAGAAAAAGAATGATATTCTTGAACAAGTAGATGTCTCGTCGTTGGAACCTGAAACCAACAGAAGCCTGACAGTGGCGTCAACAGACCCTTCCCAAAATCTGTCACGCTTAGAGAAGCTTCCAGCATGTCCAGAGGAACTGCCTGTCCCCTTTGACCCAGTGTCTGCTTGTACTGATATGCTGCCTTTACCCAAAGACCATCTCCAACAGCCGCTAGAGGACCAGGCAGAAGTTCCTCCAGATGATAATGCTGCAGCCCAAGTCCTGCAATGCCCAGCTGCAAAAAAACTCTCTGTCTCCCACGTGGTTGATGAGCCTGCAGCAGCGGTGGAGAGATCAGAAATGGAAGTGCCACAGCAGCCCTCGACTCAAATGGTAGCCGCAGAGGGAAGTGAAGGAGCGGATGCTGCTGACTCGTCGATGGAACTGAGTCAAATGGATGAACGGAAACTAAAGTGCCTAAGGACCTTCCAGCAGATCTTGAGAGAGAAAAGGGAGAACAGGCGTAGCCTCGCCACTGTGACCATGACTACTGTCTCTCAGGACGACTTATCACGAGGTAGCAATCGCAGGAGTTTCCCCCCTTTTTTGTTGTTTCATTGTGTGCATTTTTTCATCCATATATACCAGACACGGCGCAGGAGGAAGGGGTGCTGAGAGGATTACAACACCTCTTACTGCTGAGGGCTTTTAACTGCACAAAAGTTGGACAACAGCATAATTGTAACATACAGTTTTAAGATAAAAGCTACTATTTTAAGTAGGTCATAACATAACATTGAATGGAAAATTCTATTATCTACATTGTTGCCATGTCTCTCAGCACGCCAACTGTGAATGACTTTCGTCATAATTTGTCCACTTTATTTCAGAATCCTTTGTGAATTTTATTTTTGTTTGCATTTATTATTCTATGTAATTCCACTCTCATTTCCTGCCTTTCTTTGCCACAAATTATGTTTTGACAATTTGTCCTCACATCATTGTCGCTTCCGGCGTGCTGTGGCTGCAATATGTAAAGGGTCTCTGAGGATTTGCTCTTTGAATTACTACACAAAACAGCCCCCTCTCCAAATATTCTCTTGGTTGTATTTACTGCAGTGATCTTGGCTGATACCATTATTCTCTACCCCTGTGAGAAGAGTGCATCAACTGCCATTGACGAGTCCCCTAACTCTTCACTGTAGCCCCAGCAGTGGCCATTTGCGGAATTAGAAAACATTAATTATGTCCTTGGAAAGCACACCCGATGTTATAGAGGAATAGGAAGGGACGAAGTCATTTTCGAGATGAATTATGCATGTTAATGAAACATTTACGACCTCAGACTCTCTTACATCAGAAAAACAAAGTAGCGCTGCTGCTTCAACACTGTTTGAGTTTTTCCTGAGACCGCATGATTTTTTTGTTTTTGTTTTGCATGTGTGTCGAAAGTGTCTCAACACAATTTTCTTTGTCTGATCTTCTTTCCTTCTGTTTTCCAGATGGAAGTCAAGATGGAGATCAGGTTACCTCTTTTGTGGTTTTGTGGCTCTTTGAAGTGTCAGCATGACATCAGAAATGAATTTGTATCTGTATGATCAGTTTTATGTATGTATGTATATATATATATATATATGTTCATATTACTCATTATACATTTTCTTATTTGATCTTTCAATGTTTTTTGATGTGATATTGAGAAAAGAATTGTGTAGAATTTTACGAGACGGTAGCTGCAGCCTTTTGCTTTACCATGGAGATTTGATCTTTTAGTCATAAAAATCTCGTGCATGCATGAATTGATCTGTATTGACTGACAACAAATAACTGATGAAAACCGCATTGACGTCCAACATGTTTGTCTGTCACTATAGTGTTTTCTTTACTAGCTGTCACAAAAAAGAAAACCCACACACAGTTAAATCAATACTCTATGTGCCTCCCAGATGTATATGTGGTCCGGTAGGTGTTTATAAGGTGAAACAGATTTACGATGCTCGCATTGCAAGGGGTCAGAGTGATTGATTGGAAAGGTCTCTTTGGCGTGCAGGACAGAAACTCAACCAGCCAATTTCCAACCCAGCCCACTTTCTCACCTCTGTCTCGTCTCAATTTGTGCGCATGGAAGCAGTAAAGTTCAGTGGCTTTCTAATGGCTAAACCTGTGACCCTTGACTCTGTATTTCAGAACCGTGAACAGGACGGTGACCCCAGCAAGCATGCATGGGCCAAGCCAGGGTCAGTAAACAGCCAGAATTGGAAAGATTCCACAGTGAAATGTTTGAACCTCGTTTCATTTAAAGGCGATGATTTTGCTCTGTGTCTCACAGTGGAAACACGCCCTTCGGCATCGACAGCATGCCGGAGCTGCGCAAGAAGAGGCCCATCCCTCTTGTTAGCGAACTGGTGAGTAAATGACCCACTATTTGGCCCCATGACATTTTAAAAATTTCACCTTCACCAACCTTAAATACTTCCTTAATTAAAAAAAAAAAATCTTTGAGCTTTCATTTTTATTGATATTAAATGAGCAGTCGTCAGGACTGTGTTTCCTTGTCAAAAGTTTTCTCTACGGTTAATTAGAAACGATTCCTGACCTTTGCCGCTGATAAATTATTCCTTTTTGCTTTGTTGCTCGGTTGAGATCCTTGTTGCAACCAGGGTGCAACAGTGGGAGGGTCACCTTTGATTTTCTTTTTTCTTCTTCTTTTAGTAATGATTTGCTCGCTTTTGTTCCTGCGCTGAAGATCAAAGCAAAATGCACACACACAGCGCAGGCCAAGGGACATGATTATTTAAAACGCTCTAAATAGCAAACTTGATCTTTTAGGACAGATTACTCACACACTCCTACAGGATGAAGGCACGTAAGAGAAGTATTTTTTGCAGTGGCACCCACTGTGCATTTTTCTTTGGCTTTCGCAGGTGCCACAGCGCAGGATCAAAGATGAAAGCTTTTGATTCTCTTTACAGGGGATTGTTTTTATGTCTCTAACCTTTGATTTTTTTTCTTGTTCCTTTTTCCTCATGTTGCTCTGTCTGCCCGGCCTTCAGGCGATGGTAAGTCAAAGACGAGTGAAGAATCACCTGTTTTTTTTCTTTTTCTTTATTGTTAAATCTACTTAAAAAAAAAGAAGCTGTTTCTGACTGTCATCGAGACATTTTTGTTTGATGGATGCTAACACAGTTCGTACAAATATCAGTCCCTGTCACCTAGCAAGAAAAGAAAAACCTCCCCATCCCTGTGTGTTTTGCGCCTTAAATATTCATTTCCTTGGATTTCCTTAGAGAGCTGACTCATTCGATCAAAGAGGGTTTTGACTTGACCCTCCATCTTCCAGCAGGAGAGTCACAGGAGACAAAAATATATGGAAAGAATGTTGAAGAAATTCAGTTGTAGTCTCGCTTACTGTTATTTTGATTCTTCACTTTGGCTAAATGAACTTGGCTGTCATCTGCTTTTTATATTATCACAATAGCAACATGGCAGTTTGCACAACACTGTGTCATCACTCAAGTTCATCTTTAAAGTCCCATTTCATGCAAAATTCATTTTCACATTGTTTGAAATTTGATTGCATCGTTTTGCTTTTCCAAATGGACCCTCCGGGGAACGCGAGCATCAGGACATTGAGGGAGTTTTGAAATGATGAAAACAGAGCGAACACCAGCAATATGTGCACACACCACAACATGCATTTGTTGAACTTCAAACAATACGCTTTACTGAAGTATTGAACAAACAATGCTGGTCAGCATGTTTAAGATCACCTAAAGGCTTTAGGGTGATTACATTTCCTGCCTTACCAAGCAAATATGAGTTTTCAGACCTCATATTATCCTCCAATGTGACTTCTGCAGGTTCACATGCTGATATGCCCCACAGCTTTTTATCCCAGCATGGGGAGGAATGAGTTTTTTCACATCTTGGTTAAAGTATTTCCCAAGCCCGGGCATGTCTCGTTCCATGGTCCTGACCTCTCACTGTGGAGGCGCCAAAGTCTCAGCGGTGATAAAAGTCTGGGCATGAAAAAGAGAGATGAGAAAATACGATTCCCGTTGAGCCTGGAGAAATCAGACACCCTGTGCTCTCTCTCTCGCCACATGTGAGACTTGATGTCCTTCTGTCTTGTAACTCTAATCAAAGCAACTGCCATCCATCCAAAACACCACATTGGACAAATTTAAAGAGCCCGTGTGTGTCACACTTGAAGGCTTCTTTTACTTGACCTGTTGCCCTTTGCTGTAATAGTGGACCAAGTTTTCCCATTGAAAGCTACAGCAAGTTGAGAACTAAATGAACCCACACACACATTTCCTCAATCCTTAAAGTCTTGTTTATGTTTTTCTTTTGCTTTCTTTTTCTCTGTTCTTCATGGCTGTTCTTCTTCTCCTTCTTTCCAGTCCATGATCCAGTCCAGGAAAGCCGGACTCGCCCACACGATGGCGACTAGGACCTCCCTGAAAGACGAGGAGCTCGTGAGTGGACGGGCGAGCTTGCACACACACACACACACACACACACACACACACACACACACACACACACACACACACACACACACAGTCATTTTTTCTCCTCCAGCCGCTCTCCTACTGTCGCAACGCTGTGTTGCCATAATGTGATATTCAGCAGCGCGTCAGCTGTGAAGTTCCCTGCGTCAACTCACCACTGCTGGTTTTAAAGTAGGTCAGATTTAAATGTATCAGACTTTTGTGATTGCCTACGCAGGTAACGTTACGGCTCATTATTGGAGTTTTACGCTTGTGCGGCTATTTATCAAATTAAATGTACTGTGTATTAAAAGGAAATGATGACAAATGGTCACACACCACGCACTTTGCTAAACATCCAGTGTTTAGCAAATCAAGCTGGGCCTCCAGTCGAGGCGTCCTCCCCTCCTGCGTTCACCTCCTCCCACACGCCTCCTACGCTGTAAAACTACAGGATTTAGTTCAGCACTCAAGGAGGCAGCTACTCCGAAAACACAAATCTGCTCTGACACACGCAAACCACATTATTAAATCTCCTCATTCTCTTTGACCGCTGCTCGTCTCCGCTATCTTCTCTGTCGGCGTCGCCATCACTCTTAAACATGTCTGGGACATCTCAAAGACCCCCCTGCCCTCTCTTCTCTCTCTCTCTCTCTCTCTCCCCCCTCCCCCCTCACTCTCTTTATGTTTTCCTCTTGCTCCATCAGAGAAACCATGTGTACAAGAAGACCCTGCAGGCTCTGATCTACCCCATCTCCTGCACAACGCCGCACAACTTCGAAGTTTGGACGGCCACCACGCCCACCTACTGCTATGAGTGCGAGGGTCTGCTGTGGGGCATCGCCCGGCAGGGCATGCGCTGTGCCGAGTGCGGGGTCAAAGTGCACGAGAAGTGCCAAGAGCTGCTGAACGCTGACTGCCTGCAGAGTGAGCCTTTGTCCTAAATTACCTGCAGCCTGTTGAGCAGACAGTGCAGTGATTTTGCCCTTTTTTGCTATAGATTTTACATTTTTGTGTGTGTGTGTGTGTGTGTGTGTGTGTGTGTTTGTGTGTGTGTGTGAGAGAACAAATAGGTTCTTAAGAGTGAGGAGCAGTTGAAATTGATTGACAGGCTTCTGATCAATCAAAAGCTTTTGAACTTAGTTGTCTGACATCTTTAAAGGCCTCCGGCAATTAGGTTGGGTCGACAGCAGAGTCTGTCTGTCTGGGGAATCCATTTGAGAATCCACACTTTCTGAGATATCGCGTCTCTGCAACTTCTCTCCAACTTCTCTCCAACTCGTCCAACCTTCTTCCTCCGACTTTGCATTCACAGGAGCGGCAGAGAAGAGCTCCAAGACGGGGGCGGAGGACCGGACCCAGCACATCATCATGGCCATGAAGGACAGGATGAAGATCCGCGAGAGGAACAAGCCCGAGATCTTTGATGAGATCCGGAGGCTCTTCATCGTCACCAAGATGATCCATGTGCAGAACATGAAGAGCATCAAGCAAAGCGTCCTGGACGGCACCTCCAAGTGGTCGGCCAAGATCACAATTAACGGTGTGTTCAGCCAGAATTTCTATACATATTGCATGTGTACCCTCCCATACAGTAGGTGGCAGTATGCATTGTTTTGACTTGCAAACTACCAATATAAAAAATAAACTGCTACCTACCTACCTACCTATCTATCTATCTATCTATCTATCTATCTATCTATCTATCTATCTATCTATCTATCTATCTATCTATCTATCTATCATCCTTTCTTCTCTTTCTGGCTACTGTTTCCAAAGAGCTGTCACAAGATATATTTTTTTTTTAGTCCAAAATGCAATTAGCCTTTTTAATGAATGAAATCAGTCAGCTTCTTGCTGAATTTATGCAAAAGTTCTTCAGGTCGATTATACTGGAGAATCGTTCATCATTGGAAGTTCGAAGCTGCAGAAAACCCTCAAAGTTGAATTTTGTAGAAACCTCTATTTTATTTATTGAATTTCTTTGTCTTGACTCTGGTTAAAATACCAGTGGTGCTTCAGCTGGGCGGCAGTGTCGACTGCAGAGGCATCTCCCAATAAATGTCTGACCCAGTTCAAATAAGTTCAGGTGATCAGAGAGACCTGGACTTCAGCGGGCAAACCTCATTTTAAAATACTGGCTTCTTGGGTGGGAAAACAAAGAAACATAGAGGCCACCGTGACTGTGATGTCAAGTGAAGTAACTGGCTCACTTAGACTTTCTTGCATTCAAGTCGACAATCAGGAATTCCAAATTTCCCACATGTCACGAATGGAGCGCCACCAGTCACAGCTGTTCCTCCTTTTTCCTTTCTAACCCTGATCAAACATCCTCATGCCACCCGCTGGCCCCGGCACCGCAGTAGACAGAGACACAGACACAGACACACAGGCAGAAAAGTCACCCCACGTCGTGGCCACCAAGTTGCCACGGCAACCATCACACCTTGTCTTTTCGATTCAGCGGCTGTGAGCTGCACGCGAGGAGGGCACTCAGGCTGCTTCTGGGATCCAGTCCCACTCAGACCTTAAACCCATCAATTCTCAAATGCACGACAACCACCGAGCAGTCTGACCTTTGACCCCGGAGGAGCTTAGAGGACGAGCAGGACCGCGGTGACGGGTGAGCTAGAGGTTGGAGGGCACCCAGCAGCTGTGAACCTGCTTCAGCAACCATCACTGTTTTATTGTCCCAGAATTCCAGCTCTGTGCCACACAGTATTTTGGCTTGGACCTGGAGATACTGGATATGAATTTGGTATTGATCCGATACCAAATAAATACAGGGCCAGTATCAACGATACCAATACTTTTGACGGGATACATCACAACAGTTGAATGATTTTTTTGAGTTTTAAATGTATTATTTAGTTGAACATGCATGCAACACAATAAAAAGTAGGTAGCGCAAAATAAAAATAAAAAGCAGCAATGTAACAGAATGCACTAAAACAAATAAACCTAGCAATATCAGCAACACCAGAAAAACTAGGTTCCAGCACACACAGAAAAACAGAGTGAGGCTGTAGGTCCTTCATGACCTGAGCAGAGAAGCTCTGAGGAAGTTGGATTCATTTGCCAGACATCTACAAGAGAAACTGCTACAAAATTACTGATCTGATACAAATATTCATCTTGGTATCGGTACTGTTGGCATTTACATCGATATTCCCAGCCCTTCATTTTGGCTCTGTGAAACAAACTTATGGCTCCGTCCCAAACGCGATCCTGCACTTCAACACGAGGGCTCGGTGATTGCGCGACCGTCGGCGGCGCTAATTGACACTGTTGTCTCGAGTGCGGCAGGTTAAACACATCAGACGGGCTCTATTTAAACGGGCCGATAAATCATTCAGGCTTCGCGTTTGCACTTTTTCATCACGGCTCGGGCGTGTTTGCGAGCCGAGTGGTGATTGAACTTGATGGCCGTCTGACAGGAAGCGCTCTGCAGGGTGAAGGGGGGGGTGGGAGGGTTGGGCTCTTTGAAGAGCGCGCCGGTTCCCTTTGGGGATAGCTCATTCCATAATTCATTTCATAATTCCCTTTAACGCAGATCAAATGGATGAGTCGCAGAGAGCGGGTGAACCTGGTGAGGGCTGTGCCATCGTGACAAGTCTCGGCTGTGGGGGGATTAAAAAAAAGAAGAAAAAAACTTGTCAGCGAGCTCAACTGTTGGCTGTTGTTTCGGCACCAGATTAAAGATGAACTGATTTGTTCAATGTGTTTTAATCCAATTGAATACATTTTTTGCTTTTTTTTAATGTTTTTTTGCATTTGTGTTGCTGCGTGACAAATGTTTTTTGTGACTCCTGCCGCTGTTGTGTAACTGTGCACGGCCAAGAAAAGCACTGCAGGTGTCGCTGCTCTAATGTCACCGAGCGTCTCATTTGCTTGCTGACATTTGACTCCCAGTGAAGACTTTCTTTTCGCTCATTACCGCGACTCTCTCCGCTGCATGTGACAATGACTGAGTATCTTCTGAGCACAACTCAGCCCAGCGGCTTTTATCTTCAGCCGTCGACGCTTTTCTCCTCCCAAACGCGGACACAAAAGGAAAAGCCGGACGCATTGTCCTCCGGGCACCAGTTGTTCTCGAGCCGTCTAAGACATTTCATGTGCTCAAACAACAGTATGCAAAGATGAATCATTCCGGGTTGAATATGCATATTGGAGCGAGTTCCCTTTGAGCCCCTCAGCGCAGTCTTGAAAGTGCTGCTCAAACAGTTGTGTCACAACAACCGTTTGATTAATTTGTCAGACACGTTTGTTGCCCAAAATCCAGCCGTGAGTCATGAGTTTTGCTGGTACGGGGCTTTGCGTAACAGTGTGGGTGATATCTGCTTTTTATTTTCCGTGTGCGTGAATGAGGCAGAGAGACGAGGCTCACCAGTAGGTGTTTGTTGTTCTTATGCAATTGTTTCTCTCAGTAACTCTATGCTTGTTTCTTTATTTTGTGTGTGTTTAGTTGTCAGTGCGCAGGGTCTCCAGGCCAAGGACAGGACGGGCTCCAGCGACCCCTATGTCACCATCCAAGTTGGGAAGACCAAGAAGAGAACCAAGACCATCTACGGAAACCTGAACCCCGTCTGGGAGGAAAAGTTCAGCTTGTCAGTCCAGCTCCTTGTTTCTTTGGTTTGCTTGTTTTTCATACCAATTGAGAAGTGTCCACAAGGGGTTGATGATTTCTCGCTCCGCCCCTTGTGTCTCCACAGCGAGTGCCACAACTCGTCGGACCGCATCAAGCTGCGCGTGTGGGACGAAGACGACGACATCAAGTCCCGCGTGAAGCAGCGTCTGAAGAGAGAGTCCGACGACTTCCTGGGCCAGAGCATCATCGAGGTTCGGACCCTGAGCGGAGAGATGGACGTCTGGTACAACCTGGGTGAGTGACGGAAGCTCACGCCACTGCTGAGGAGCACAGGAGAGGAGCGCTGAGGAGAGGTCCTGGTGACAATGTTCACACTTCAATTCAAAAAGTCAACATTTGATGGTCCTGTAACATGTAAAAGTCACTTCAGTCTTAATAACGGACCCAACAAAAGTCCATCGTTTTCTTCTTTTGTCTACTGCACTGTGCTTCAACGCCCTGTTCCATAGATGGTCCTTTTGTGATGTCACAAAGGTCACTTGATTCTTAACTGGTTGCTGCAGCAGCCAGACGTTGAGAACTTGATGCAGTCTCTTGATGAAAACCTTTAAAATGGGTAAATGTAGGATCTTTCTGCTGTTCCTGTGGATCCACCTGGTGTTTTAGCTGTGTCTGTGTCTGTGTGTGTGTGTGTGTGTGTGTGTGTGTGTGTGTGTGTGTGTGTGTGTGTGTGTGTGTGTGTGTGTATGTGTATTTGTGCGTGTGTGTGTCTGTGTGTGTGTGACGGGTTCACAGAAAAGAGAACAGACAAGTCGGCCGTGTCTGGCGCCATCCGTCTGCAGATCAGCGTGGAGATTGAGGGCGAGGAGAAGGTGGCACCCTACCACGTGCAGTACACCTGCCTCCATGAGGTAGCGCAATGCACACACACACACACACACACACACACACACACACACACACACACACACAAACACAATCCTAGATCTGAGAAGGAGAAAAACCCATTTAAACTTGTAAACATCTTGTATGCACTTCCTGTTGTGCCACAACGTAACAGGAAGTGAAATGACATTCATCTCAAAGAGAACCAGTAAGAATCCTGAACGCCTTCCGCTTCCACTTCACATCCCTGCAGAGCATCTTCCACTTCTCCACCGATGTGGAGGGCGGCGGCGTGGTGAAGATCCCGTCGGCTCAGGGCGACGACGCCTGGAAGGTCTACTTTGACGAGCTCCACCAGGACATCGCCGACGAGTTCGCCATGCGTTACGGCATTGAGTCCATCTACCAGGCCATGACGTAAGCCCCGCCCGTCAGCGTGATCACCACTCATAGCCGATCGCTGCCGACGCTCCCAGCCGGCTCTGGCGCAGGAGCAGGAAAATCACATCAGGAAAGACTTTATTTGAATGTGTTTGTGGCCAATATTTACAGAAGAAAGTGTGTGTGTGTGTGTGTGTGTGTGTGTGTGTGTGTGTGTCTGTGTGTCTGTGTGTCTGTGTATAACAGTGGGCGGGGCTTTCATCATCTATTAGCGGCATTGCAAATTTGTTTATCTCGTCTAATGAGAAAAGATGACCTGTCACCTCAGAGATTTCCAGGCTCTTTTGATTGGATCATCGCGTGCAAGTCGAGACTCACAAGCGCCCACGAGGCCACACACACACATGAGCGCGCAGGCTCTCACACACACACACACACACACACACACACACACACACAATTTTAAGCACACTTTGGATTACATTAATAACGTTGTAATTAGACCTTGAAGGGGCCGGAGGAGGTCTTGCACGGTTTGATCGGAGAGCCGCAGGAGCACAATTACGTAAGGGCGGTATATTAGAACGCGTTGAGAAAAGAGCAGCTGTGTGTGGAAATGGCCCAGACTTTGTCCCTGTGGAAATGAGGATATGAGCCAATCTATAATGCAGCCAAATGAAAACAGTGATTGAGAGGCAGAGACGCTGCTGCAAGCTTCTCACTAGCTCCTTCTTCAGACCTTCACTACCTGGAGCCCGTTTGGCTCTCGACACAATTTGCATTTATTCAGTTAGTTAGTGATTTAGTTTATGTCTTGTATGTATCTTTTTTTTTTTTGTTATTTAACTTTTTATTAGAGAAAAAGCAAATCATACATGCGCTTCTGCAGTTTGTAGACACGTAATTCAGTCGCCTCAACGCAGGTAGTGAACTCAAGCTTTTATCACTGTACCGAAAGTTGTGATACATTTGTTAATAATTTTTATGGATTTATTTTATTTTAATATATATTTTTACATTGGCCAACCTGCATTCAAATGTTCTAACTTGCCATTTTATTTCAAAGCCTGCTAACCGCAGCATCCATTCCTCCGTCCCGCCCTCTCTCCCTCCCTCCTTCCTTCCTTCCTTCTCCTCCGCAGCCATTTCTCTTGTCTGTCCTCTAAGTACATGCTGTCAGGGGTGCCAGCGGTGATGAGCATGCTGCTGGCCAACATCAATGCCTTCTACGCCCACCCGACCGCCTCCACCAACGTCCCGGCTCCAGCCAGATTCGCAGCCTCCAACTTTGGGGTAAGTGACCGGCGTCGGCTCAACAAGACCAGGCAAATTCTTTGCAGTCCTCTTTTTTTTTTTCAATTGAGAGGACTGAGAATGGAAAAATATCCTTCATGCAAAATAAAAGAGTGAGCAGTCACCGTTCCATCACACTTACAGGTCAGAACAGGGAAACATTGTCTCTCTCAGCCAGGGTTGCCAGCCAAATAGCCCCTCAAAACCAAACCAGCTACGAATAAAAAGCCCGCTGCCAGAAGTCAAATCTATAAAAGCACTTGTAACACATTTTGTATTTCTCAAAGCTGTTGAAATTTATTTCAACAGCTGTGAAAATTACAAAATGTGCAATATCAGCATCAATTGTCAGCATCAGTATTAAAGTTTTTTCACAAAACAGTTCTTTTATCTGGGCTTTTAACAGCCATGTATAGTGTATTATAACCAATAAAATACCACATACTTATATATTTGTATGTATAGTGAGGATATAGTAAACCAATGTTCATAAGCTATGTATATGCTTTTTTTTCTGTTTGCACTGTGAACTCAATGATTATTCATAGTAATATCCTCAACGTGCATCTGAATAAATTAGCTTTGAATTTCCTTCCTGTCACTTATGGAAAAATGAATAATTAAACAGATATAATACCACTGAAAGCCCCCAAATAGCAGGGAGTAAAATCTAAAAAGTGCGAGTGGAGTTTGAAATGTGGCGTCCTGCCTACAAGAGGTGACCCTCTGTTCATCTTCCCTGAGGGACCGTGTGTCCTGGACTGAGCCTGCGGCTGCTGCTCCTGTGTGCAGCTCATCATCGCACTCATTTCAAGCTTCCATCCTGCCACTCTGGGATCTTCGGGATGTCTCTGACGTTTGCAGATGGCTCTGTCGGAACCACAAACGGGTTAATGTCGGCCGGAGGCCAGGATAATGATCGCATGGGTTGGTTTTACCAAAGGGACGAGGTGAAGTGAAGGTGGAGGTGTGGATGGAGGTGCAGCTTTGCTCGTGGTCGACGGCTGCTGGTTTCTGGCCTGCAGACAGACTCGCTCTCACTGTGAGCCACAGATGTGTGTGGATCCACTTCTGGCTTTGGAATGAAGCCCTGCTGGATGAGCATATGATTTTATGTCGCTCATTAAGTTTTACTCAAATGCAGTGGGGGTATTTTCTTATTTTTTTCTGTCTCTGTGTTTTGATTATGAGACGGTGCAGAGACGCTTTGACGGAGCGACACTAACAAACGAACGCACGATTCTGATTGTGAGTCATTGTTCTGTGAAACAGAAATCTTTGGGGTTTGTTTCTCAAACCCACAGCACCACTCATTTTCTTCTCTGCTAGCTCAGTTAGGTGGCTGCAGTCCTCTGCTGGTGCATGAAGCAAAGAAAATGTGTGTCGCACTGCTGCTTTTAAAACCAAACTCTCAACCCTGCCGACTTTGGAGGGAAACTATGACTTGTATGGAGAGAAGAACTCATTGCTGCCCAAAAAAAACAAGCTCTGTTACTCTGAGCAGAATTAGCAGCAGTCTGTTGCAGCCCAGTCCAGTCCAACACAAATATTATGTTGTATAACTTGCATAAATATTCCAATACCAAATTTATTCAGACATCATGAAATTAATACAAGTGACCTTTGGCCTCTACAATGACAAATAATCAAAGTGGTGGCCATTGACTCCTACACATTTATGTGTTCAGCCGACTACTGTTGGACACTTGTTGATGCTGCATTCATGAATGTAGCGCCACCTGTTGGGCAAACATTGTGCAACAGTACACAGTGTTTGCTTAATTTGGTCAGACTTTGAAAGAGGTATCTATATGTATAGAAGCACTTGTATAAATTAAGTATTTGTACATATTTCTTTCTTTCTTTTCCTGATGTGTGTGTGCATTATTTTGGCGGACTGCTCATGGTGTGAGCGCTGAGCATCGCAGTCGCTGCCTCTTGCGGTAAACGGAAAATTTATTTGGTTTGCCGGTGAGCATTGAATCATTTATTAATTAAAAAAACAACTGTCTAGCACAGAGGGACACCTAAGTTTAGCTAGCGGAGAGACTTTATTACACCACTGCGTGAAGTATATTTTACAGCCGTGCAGCGTATCTGTCAGCGAGATGAAGTGCACCTGTTCCGAACTCCACCAATTTAAAGGCAATAACTTCATTTTATGCTGCAACGGGAACTCGCACAGTCATTTCCTGGAGCTTTTAATACTTGGATGTAGATAATTTGTAATTTTCTAAAAGGGTTTAACGGCAGTTTGGATTCTAAAGTATTCCTCTCTCATCAGCCTTCTCCAGAATATGCACTGATAGCCAAACTTGGTTGCGAGTCTGCTGAAGAGAAATTGTTGCTTAGTTATTGTACTTCTGTCGAGGTTGCCAGTCGCTCTCGATCTTTTGTCTGCAAGTTAAACACTGCACACGCACTTTTAAAGAGGGGATTCTTCACCCTGTTTTTGTCTCTTGCGCACCACTACCTTCCTCACTGACATGAGAGCACCTGAGTGGGAGCAGAGCTGCTGCAGCGGTGGGTGTCAGTAATGACTAAGCAGCTCGCTGCAATTTTGGCATAAGAAATTTAAGGGTTTTGAAAATGGCTGCTGTGCCGCCTGCCAACAGAGGCATGAATCTGTTCAGCTGACTGATGGTTTTCACCATTGGAGGTTGAAATTGTTCCCGAGAGGGTTGCTACTACCTGTCTGTTATTTGACTAAAACTTAGTCATGCAGATATATTGGAACGATTCCCAAATTGTTTCTTAAACAAACTGCATAATCCCCATAATCATTTCCTCACAAATTTCTGGTTTAATATATGAGACAGCTCATTCAAAATTGAAGTTCTCACCACTATCACAGATGAAAGCTGTGGTTTCTCTTCTAATCCATGTAATGATTTTGTAGTTTCACCAAGAGAAAGAATTACTTTAGAAAGTCAATGCAATAAAAAAAAAAACCCTGGTAGCCATGAGAAAAGTTCCTGAAGAATGCAAACTAATTGCTCGTTCAGACTGCCAGCCAAAATCCAATTTTTAGCCCATCCAGATTGATGCCTCTGCTCCGACGTCGTTGCTACAGTCAATAATGTGGCCCAGTCTGAACAGAGCCAGATCCCATTTGGGCGCTCAGTCAGCCCTAAAATCGTATTTGAGAAGGAATCTGATTTGAATCAGCTTAACTTTCCATGTTTGTTTTGGCTTGAAACATGTTAACTTTGCAGTCAATTTGTGGTCAGTTACTAGTGGACAGCCTTCCAGACACCGGACTGGCCGTGTTTGAGTACATGGACATCACCACCTGCTTTATCCATTTCGTATGTCTCAGGCCGCTCCATCGACATAGTGGTGAGCGAAAATTGTGTTGAGTTTCAGTTTAGGGCAAACTGAATTCCAATGGGAGCTCGGCACCTGGACACATTAAGCTGAGACAGCGTCCTAAAGCGCTTCCCAATTATTCCGGCAGCTTGTCACGATTTTTCGGCTGCCGTCTCAATTATTGAAATGTTTTCTCGGCTGGGTGCCACGGCACCTCCTGGAACAGGCCCACACGAGCCGCCTCCTCCTCCTGTTGAAGTGAACTTTTTATTATCTGGTGGTGGTTCCACACCTGCCCCGTGAGGGAGGCATGACAGGCGGCGGAGCTGAAAACGGCTCGCTACCTAGCTGTCAAAGATGCTCACTTTATTGTGAAGCACCATAAAATTCTCCCGCTCCTGCTTAAGTGCGCGACAGTGTCAAAAAAAGGCCTTTGCTGAACAGTCTTCAAATTCCTCTGTATTTATCACAGCATCTGACGCTGATATTCTGCGTGATTAAAAGAAATCAGCGGCTCCAGCTTTCCCTTCAGACTGCGAGCGCCAGTAGTCATCACGGCGTATAGAATGATGTATTTCAAATGAAGGCATTCATCGCATGTCTGAGTAACGGGGCCCTTCAAAGGGAATGTCGGCGGCGGTGAAGGACGTCAGTGATGCACAGCAGGGAGACCATTTCTGCATCGACCCGAAGTGAGAAGCCTGTGAAGAACAGGTGACACGGAGAATGGAGCCAATCACACTTCTGCTAGATTTTGTGTGTGTGTGTGTGTGTGTGTGTGTGTGTGTGTGTGTGTGTGTGTGTGTGTGTGTGTGTGTGTGTGTGTGTGTGTGTGTTTGTGTCCATTCACACGGGAAAGAACTGACAAGGTGCTGTGTGAGTGTGAAGATAAAGATGAATTTGCTGCAAGGGCGATGTGACAGTGTTTAATTTTGAAAAGGTCAGAGCTGATCCATATTCATTCATCCGCAGGTCAGTGTGTGTGTGTGTGTGAGGGAGAGAGAGATTTGTGATCACAAATTAACATAAACAATGGCACATTTAGAAAAGTGATAAAACTGTCTGGCTTCATTAAGGATGAGACTTTGTTTCGTAGCTACGTACGTAGCTTTCACTTTAGTCTACTGATCAACTTTGTGATGTCACAAAGGGCATAACTACCACTTCCAGAGACAACACCTCCAGCCGGGTGTTCTTTGCTACATTTTGGTTCGTCTCTGTTCAATAAGTCCAACAAATCCTCAGTTTTAGCAGGAAGCTAAAAGCCAGTGTTTTGCAGGAGGCTCGTAACAGAGGGCTAAATTCTTCAGGAGTTTGTAATAATGTCCGAGGCTGCATCCTCCACTGGAGTCCAGGGTGACAAACGAGGATCTGGAAACAAGCGGACGAGTGGCGGCCTGGTGATCTAATTCTCATCGACTGATTGGTTCAGTGTGCAGTGATTTTCTTCCTCCGTATCTTCCTGTAAATTGCCCTTGTAAAACACTACTTACATTCGTTGAGTCGCTTCTGCAACCTGCCAGCTCCAGGCTGCAAACTCAGCGCGTCATCAACTCTGAGGAAGCTCGCAGCCGAGGTCTGGCCCAAGCTGCTGCAGCGTGCGTGGAGCCACTTTATTCAGGGAAACCCTTCCACTCAGACTTTCCTCCACTTCTCTTCACTTTTTTTTAGTCGTGACTCTCTCCGTGCCAACGGACGTTCTCTTTTCCCCTCCTCGGAATGGAACATAAACGCCTTCGTCCTGCCAAAACGTAAAGTGATGAAGTGGAATCATGATTAGAAGCAGCGATGCGGCTGCCGTCAATTGGCTGCGGCTCAGTTGGCGCAGCAGCTGATTGGCCGGCGATGATATGTGCGCTTCACTCCAGGGTCCTGTGTGTCTCTGTTCCTGGACGGTTTGCTGCAAATTATTCCCAATGAGCAGGGCGCGACTGGACAGAAGCTTCACTTCATTTGGAGGAAAGAGACATTTTTGGCTGTTTCCTTGTTGTTTGTTTGTTTGTTTGTTTGTTTAGGGTGCTGAATAAAAACGACTCTGCTCACACAGTTCTGCTCAGAAACTGCAAAGCTCCAGCCTTGGCTGCATCACTTGAGTGGATGATTCTATTTGATTCCGTTTTTTAAATATTGCCTTATAGAATAGGCTGCACAGTTTTCTGATAGTTGCTGCAGAATTTTGCTGCATAATCTGACCCTTTTTCTTTTCTCCGCAAGTCGACAATCCAGTCCTGCAGAAATGTTCTGCCCATTACGACTGATGTTAATGCGGAGGAAACTCTTGCCCAGTCTGGCTCAGAGTCACGGCCGTGCGACTTCACTGCCGTGGCTCTGGGTCACAGTCAGATGGTTGATTTGTGGTTGAACTGTCCCTTTAATGGCTGAGCTGCACCAGTGCCCTCAACCAAACCTTGTGAAATGATGTGAAAGCGACAGCAGGACATGAAGGAGCAGCAGCTGTGTTCCCCACTGTGTGGCCAAGAAAAAAAAAAAAAAATTCTCCAGACGTTCACAACGAGAATTTCTCTTGAAGTGGTGTGAAGAAGACAGGGAATAAGAAGGAAAAGGGAAGTTTTGTTCGCTGGCGTGAAGAGACACAAAGACCACGGTGAACTGTTGCACCTCACAGCTGCTCCTTCCTCCATCCAGGCTGCACACAGCGAGGCAGTGCAACCCATGCTGTGCCTGCGCCGGCGTGCGTGTGTGTGTGTGTTCCTGAACAAACGGCGGATGTGATATGAGACAAACCTCTCTGATCTTCCTCAAACAGAGGGACCGTTTCGTGAAGCTCCTGGATCAGCTGCACAACTCGCTGCGTATCGACCTCTCCACGTACAGAGTGAGTGGCAAGCACCACACACACACACACACACACACACACACACACGCAGCTTCAGGCTATACTACAGATGTGTGCGCTCTCAGTTTGTCTACTCATTCAGAAAAACAAATCAGGTATTTGTTCGTCAGAAGAAGAAATGTTTTCCTCCACTTAGAATTCCGTCTTGTTTTACTACTTCCTGCTGGCTTTTGGCCAGTTTGCCTTCTTCTCAACCACACAGATGCAGACACGAGTATTGATTTTTGAACCCTGTAGGTGGCTGATATCGGTCTGATTTGATTTCTTTTTCGTCCATCATTACTCTTTCCTGCAGTTCTTTCCTGCACTGAGGAGCTTTGGAAATTGGCAGTTGAGGAGGAATACGAAAAATCTAAACAATCAATTGTTTTATCTCCCTGTTTGTGTGTGTGTGTGCGTGCCTGCAGAACAACTTCCCAGCCAGCAGCAAGCCTCGTCTGAGCGACCTCAAGTCGACGGTGGACCTTCTCACCAGCATTACCTTCTTCAGGATGAAGGTACAGAAACAAAACTGAATCAGTGAGATGCAAACACACGCAGATTCATCAGCTGTCAGTTCATTTATTGATTTGTTGCTTTATTTAAAACTTTATTTTGTGGTTGAATTAAAGCGAATGAAAACTCACTGTGTTCCTTTGCAAGAGGACATCTGGCTCTGATTCCTCTTTTTGTCTTGGTCTATCTGCTGCAACCTGCTGCGCTCAGTGAAAAATCACTTGCTGGCCCTTTAAGCTCTCGCTCAGGCCGCCGCTAAAGATGATTTATTTTTTTAAAGTAACTTGAATTTTTGCACGGTGGTCATTTGCGGAGGCCAAAGATGAGGAGAACAGCCAGCAGCAGGATTGATGGAATCGTCCTCCTTAATGTGTCTCAGACTGAGAGTCTGCTGGGAAGCTCAGACCTCTGGCAGGGAGATTGATTCAGCAGCAGCTGCAGTGTGGTGGATGTTGATCTGTGTGTGTGTGTGTGTGTGTGTGTGTGTGTGTGTGTGTGTGTGTGTGTGTGTGTGTGTGTGTGTGTGTGTGTGTGTGACCTGCCACTGCAGGTCCTGGAGCTGCAGAGTCCGCCCAGAGCTGCCAACGTGGTGCGGGACTGTGTGAAGGCCTGTCTGAACTCCACCTACGAGTACATCTTCAACAACTGCCTGGAGCTCTTCAACCATCAGTTCCAGCCTGCCGTCCCTGCCGTGAGTCGTCCTGCAGCCACTCCACTACTGTCACACTGCTGCTGGGACACGTGCACTCTCACACCACACCAGTTCTAGCGAACGTCATTTGAAAAGTCCATTTGTGTTTCCCCACAACCCTGAGTTCAGGAAGAAGCAGGTATTGAAAATGGATGGATGGATTCTCCACTCTCACTTGTTGCTCCTGCTGGCTTTCAGCCTGCCGGTGCATCAGTGAGCTGAGACTGACTGACAGGAGCCTCACTGGCTCTGCTCTCATTAAACCAGTCTTTGATTTGTGTTAAATGAACAACCAGCAATCACCTCCTCCAGCGTGGGAGCACTTCCTCGTCACAAAACCAGGAGGCCTGAAAATGAATTGTAATATTTAATTGCTGTCAAAGCAGAATATTGGTTGATGTTGCAGCCGGGTGTTTTTATTCTATTGGATTTTTTTTTTTTTTTTTTGACCAGTTGTTTTTTTTCCCTCACACATCTATAAATTCTTAATAATCACACTTTTTTTCTCTGGTTCATCATCGCAGTTCAGCCTTCAGAACCATCCAGTTTTGCTTTCTTTAATTTCTTTAGTTTTATTAATTCCTTTTGCAGAATTTGCAGCTGCTGTCAGCCTCAGGTTCTCACGTTTCCTGCTTTCTTTTTACTCCCTTTTGTAGCCGGAGCCAGAGAAGAAGAAAAAGAAGAAGAAGAAAAAGGAAAAAGCAGAAGGTGAAGAGGGAGCGGAGGACGGTGAAGAGGGGGAAGAAGAGGAAGAGGAGGAGGAAGATGAGGAAGAGGAGGAGGAGAAGAAGGAGGAGGAGCCCCAGCCAGAGGAGCAGGGCCCCAGTATCCAGAATCTGGACTTCTGGCCCAAACTCATCACTCTGATCGTGTCCATCATCGAGGAGGACAAGAACTCGTACACGCCCATCATCAACCAGTCAGTGCCGCATTTGTTTCCTCTGACTTGTGGTGTAAAGGCTGTTTTTATGGTGTCATGGTTGCAGATCAACAGGGTTTAAAATGTGTTTGAAGCTTCCAGTATGACGTTGTCACCTGGACGCCGACTAGGAACCTTGTCCACGTCGTTTATACACAGATGTCAACCGTGCAGCCCTGAAGTTAGCTGAGCTTTGGCTGCAGACACCTGCCTGTAGAAACTCCTCTGACTGTCTCCTCCAGGTTTCCTCAGGAGCTCAACGTGGGGAAAGTCAGCGCTGAGGTCATGTGGACGCTGTTTGCTCAGGACATGAAATACGCCCTGGAGGGTAAGAACCGTGTGTGTGTGTGTGTGTGTGTGTGTGTGTGTGTGTGTGTGTGTGTGTGTGTGTGTGTGTGTGTGTGTGTGTGTGTGTGTGTGTGTGTGATAGTGTTGTCATACTGGAGGTCTCGTCTCAGACTTGGAGGCATTGTTACCGGGTCTGGTCTCAGTCTGGGACTGAGCCGACTTGAGATTTTTGATCAAGGAACTCATACAATGAGACTGATCAAGAACAAATACAATAAAGGGGACGTTCTAAAGCCCTTAACGTAAAAAGCTTAACGTAGCTTAATGACCAAAGATGTCCACATGAAATTTGGCGATGATTGATCGCTGTTTTCGGTCATTAAGCTACGTTAAGCTTTTTACGTTGTAAGTGTTTTCGAATGTCCCCTCAGTAATCACATTATAACGTGAAAATTATCAAAAAATTACGTGCTAGTTTCACTTTTTATGTGATAATTTTTACATAATAACATGAAACTTTCACAAAATAACGTGAAAATTATCATGAAATAATGTGGCAGTTTCACGTTATAACATGATACTGAGCCATGTTTTTTTCCTAGGGTGGCAGCAATGCGCTTCCGTATAAAAGCAAAGCAATAAAGCAGCAAAATGTTAAAGAAAATTATTTTAAAAAAAAAACCTTGCTGAAAAGACATTGTTGGTCCATTGATGTAGAAGCAAACCTGGTCAAGATCCCGGTCATTGGTTCTGTTTTGATTTTCTCTCCAGTAGTGTGTGTGTGTGTGTGTGTGTGTGTGTGTGTGTGTGTGTGTGTGTGTGTGTGTGTGTGCGTACGTGCATGTGCATGGGGCCTCTTGCTGCTGTCTTTCCATCAACCTTCTCTCTTCTCTCTGCCATTTCATCTCTTCTAGTTTTGCATAAAATTGACCACTGTCGCTGGAACAACGGTGAGATTTCAGTCCAGTCGACTTCAGTGCGACAGACGTCATCCCCTTTACTCTTGCCAGTTTTGTCGTGGAGTTACTAATAGCTTAATCACGAACCCTAGAAAACATTAGATCATGCTGTATAAGTAACATGAGTTAGAGCTTTTAGAGTCTGATTCATACTCCAATTAAAAATGGAATTTAAGGCATTAAATGAAGGGGGAAATATGGCCAAAATAAAAGTAACGGAGCGAGCTGCAAAACAGTTATTTTTAAAAAAAAGAAAATAAAAAGAAAAGTGACATAAAATGTCATTTTTTATTATTCCACAAGTGCCGACAAGTTCTAGAACTTCCCTTGTTTTCACTCGTTGTCACCAAACATAGCTGCTCTGCTCCAGGCTCTCTCCCTCCGTCTCCCTGTCAGCCCTCCTCACTTCCCCTCCACTCCTCTTGTCTTTCTGACATCCTGTTAAACCGTCATCGTCTCATTCTCTCTCCACTGGTTTGTCGCCACCTCAGCTCCCTCCACCTTTCGCATCCGCAGACTTGATTTCTACGCTGGTAAGATTGTGTGTGTGTGTGTGTGTGTGTGTGTGTGCGTGCGTGAGGCAACCGTAAGATTGCTTAACAAGCCAGCCAGTTCTATTACTCTGCCTTTATATTTCTAAGTGAAATGACCCTCTCCAAAAAACAGATTTTCTACCAAACAGAAAACAAAATCACTTCAAATTTGTTGCCCCCTGTGTGTCCTTGTGTGTGTCCTTGTGTGTGTCCCTGCGTGCGATTGCTTGTGTCCAGAACACGAGAAGCACCGGCTGTGCAAGACGGCCGACTACATGAACCTGCACTTCAAGGTCAAGTGGCTTTACAACGAGTACGTCAAGGAGCTGCCGGCCTTCAGCGACACCGTGGCCGAGTATCCTGCGTAAGACACCACACACACACACACACACACACACACACACACGCAGCACAGCCAGCCCTGTGATTGGCCGGTTCATCTATTTGGGTTAACGAGAGAGCAGCTGAACAATAGAACATTAGAGCTGATAGAGTGGCTGCTAAGTGTGTAATATAGACAGTAGAGTGATGAGAGAGTCTTTTACTCTTCGCTTCTTCTGGAAGTCAATCCCTTTGTGATGTCACAGCAGGTCCTGTTGCCCACCAATGCGTTTGAGTTCACCTGGTTTTCCGTCAGTTGTAGTAGAAAACAGAAGCAGTTTCCTGGCTAATCAACCCTGGGAGTCTCCTCCTCGCAGCACACGGTGATGAAAATTAGAGTGCAGGTCTGAGAAAATGGATGGATTATTGAAAGTGGGGCTGTCAAAAACAAAAGTCAGTCCCACAGCATCCGTCAGCCCAGTGACAGATATTTCCGTCAGATGAAGCAAAGGAAAAGAGAAGAAAGAAGAATTACTAAACCCTTGAGATCCTTGAAAGCCGCCTGATGAAACAGCTCTTTGAAAAAAGTCTAAATCTGGGTCGGCACAAGTACACAGCAGAACATCTAGACCACTTTGTTGTCAATAAAGGAAAAACAAAAACAAATGCTTATAATTAATTCACCCCCATTCCCCAAAAAAAGGTTTTGCGCGAATGTTTGCCAGCAGTGTGGCCGCTTGGCTGACCTGCTGCTGTGCTGTGTCGTCCTCCAGCTGGTTCCTGCAGTTCGTCCTGGCCTGGCTGGCCGAGAACGAGGAGGTGTCCATGGAGTTCATGCACGGAGCGCTGGAGAGGGACAAGAGAGAAGGGGTGAGTCCCTGCAGTGCACCCAGAGCTATCAGCAGGGGGCGTCGCCTCAGCAAGCCAGATAGAAGTTAGCAGTCTTTCTTCTGTGCAACAGCAGCAGTAGTAGAAGGAGCTGCAGTAGTAGAAGGAGAAGTGGTAGTAGTACCATTAGTAACAGCAGCAACAGTGCCAGTAGCAGCAGCAGCAACAGCAGCAGCAGCAGCAGCAGCAGTCTCCTTCCAGTTGAGGTGTTCAGTGGCTTCTTGTTACCAGGCAACGCACGTCCCCTGTCATTGATTGGACTTTTTTGGCTCAGAAAAAAACACTAAGATAATCACACTTTCTCTCCTGGGTTCATCGTCGTAGTTCAGCTGGCAGCAATAACCACTTTGCTTTTGCTTAGTTTTATTTCTTCCTTTTGCAGAATTTCACTGCTGTTGTTCAGCAAGTGCAAACACAAAGCTTTGCCATCCATGAATCATGTTTTTGTCTCTCCTCACAAACTGACTGACTGACTCACTCACTCACTCACACGCTAACTGACTCAGTCGCTCACTCACTAACTTACTCAGTGACTGACTCACTCACTCATTCACTCACTCACTCACTCACTCACTCACTCACTCACTCACTCACTCACTAACTAACTGACTCTCTCAATGACTGACTGACTCACTGTCTGACTCACTTACTGACTTGTTGTCCTGTTTCCTGGCTGCTCCATGCTGCAGTTCCAGCAGACGTCAGAGCACGCCCTCTTCTCCAGCTCTGTGGTGGACATCTTCACGCAGCTCAACCAGAGCTTTGAGATCATCAGGAAGCTGGACTGCCCCGACCCAGCGGTGGTGGGCCAGTACAACCGGCGCTTCGCCAAGGTGAGTGGCTGGACGAATCAAACCCCTGAATCACATCATGTTCTGCCTGCTGTCAGTTCACCACCTGCCTGGAGCTTCTCTTCATTTCCAAGGTAGTTTGTCAGACTCTCTTGCGTTCTCTCTCTCTGTGCTGTCCATTTTAAGGACATCAGGCTTCTGATAGTTAAACAAGGTCTCCTCCCCCCTGAGCACTGCAGAGAAGCAAACTCACTCACAAAGGGGAGTTTTCAAGAAGTTTCTCTGAGGTTTGCGAGTTGGAATTCTGCCTTTAACAACTCTCCCTCTTTGTTCGATGCACTGTGAAGTTCACATCCGCTTCCAGGGTTTCAAACTCTAAAGAGGTTTTAGGATTATTTTTTTAGGGGGTTCTAGGTATTTTCTCCAGTGGCATAATGCAGATTGTGTTTTGTTATTAAACCTATAACTCTCCCCCCCCCCCGACCCTCTACTCCTCGTCAAATTAATGTTAGACCGCTGCTTTTAGGCACCGCCATTAAATCTAATAAGCCTTTCTCTGCAAAAGATCTATGCTCACTTAAATATGTGTGTGTGTGCGTGTGCATGCGCACGTGCGTCTGTGTGTGTTATGCTCCGATCAATACGGCTCTTTGCAGAGTAAAGAATGGCTGCTGTGGTCCATCACTCTGTCTCGTCCATCTTTCTTCTCCCCATTTTCTGCCACTTCTCCCCTCGTCTCTCATCTCCTTTGTTTGACTTTCTTCTCCTCCTGCAGCGGCAGCAGCAGCAGCAGCTGCGGCCTGTTTGCTGCCGCCCTGCTCTCCGTCTCCTGCTTCTTCTTCTGTCCTCAGACATGTTTCCAGATATATTAGACTCATGTGTCCTCCCTTTCTGCCCGTCTCCTACATCAGAAGTGTGTGTGCATACTTTTGACTGTTAGTGTATTAGTGTATGTGCATATATGTGTATATGTATGTATACATATATAGGCATATATAGACAAATAGGCGAAAAGAGAGGCAGGAAATGAGAACTTTCCAAATACATATGTATATATATATATATAAATATATATGTATATATATATATATATATATATATATATATATATATATATATATATATATATATATATATATATATATATATATAAATATATATATATATATATATATATATATATATATATATAAATATATATATGTATATATATATATATGTATGTATATATATATATATATGTATATATATGTATATATATATATATATATATATATATATATATATGTATATATATATATATATATATATTAGATTACATACATAAATATTTTTTATATATACATACATATACATATACATATACATATACATATACATATACATATATACATATCATTTTCTTTGCGTGTGAAGTTCAGCCAGCAGACTGGGCAGCAGCCAGCCAGCCAGCCGGTGATACAGGCTGCATGTTTAATGCATGAGCGCTGACTCAGACGCTGTGAGGGATGAATTAACTCTTGAAAACAGCCCTCAGGGCTGCTTCAAAATAACAAACGTCACATCCATCTCGAAAGGCCGCCTGGGCTAAAGGCCGCTGGGCCCTGGCAGAACCCGCTGGATGGATTTCTGACCTGCATCAATATTTGCAGAAGCATTATTTGTCCTGAAATATTCAGGACATCTGTTTTGGGTTTCTATATTTCACTGGCGCCTTGTTTTCTTCTCACTGTGAGCGGCGGACTTGCGCTCCACGCTGATAGAAAATCTTAGAATGAAGGAATAAAAAACCCAGCAATTATTTATATTATCTGATTTTATTTTCAACTACAATACGCACAGTCGTGCTTCATCCCAGCAGAATAATTGGAAGCTCGTTGTCAAACTCATCATAATACATTTTATTTGCTAGAGCGCCTTCCACGACACTCAAGGTCGCCTTCCAGAAAACTAAAAATACAAAATACCAGAGATAAAAATACGAAAAAGGATGCAACAAAAACACAAATAAAATGCATTGGAATACATTCAAAGAATTGTATATAATGGTAGTGTAATTTGTCTGGTGGGGTGAGCAAATTTGAAGAAATGGGTTTGGAGTTTGAGAATTTGAACAGGGAGACAGAAGTGGGGTTTGCGGAGGTCATGGCAGTGAGAGTGAATTCCAGAGTTCATCATCTCACTCAGTTCACAGTGAAGCAGCAACTAGTTTGTGATGCTGTCAAGTGGAGAAAAGCCGAGTTCAGGTTGCAGAGTCCCGATCTGGAGACACCAGCTCATCTGCTGCAGAGACCACTCTCCCACATTGCTTCTGCTTTTCAACTTCTTGCAGTAACCATCTCCAATGTGTGTGTTTGTGTTTTGGCAGACCATCACCAAAGTGCTGCTGCAGTACTGCGCCCTGCTGGCCAAGAGC
The DNA here is from genome assembly GCF_046127955.1 of Nelusetta ayraudi. Classification (NCBI taxonomy): domain Eukaryota; kingdom Metazoa; phylum Chordata; class Actinopteri; order Tetraodontiformes; family Monacanthidae; genus Nelusetta; species Nelusetta ayraudi. The sequence continues at coordinate 1,822,821 of NW_027466142.1, forward strand.
TTCCCCTCCTACTGTGAGAAGGAGAAGATAGTGAGTACTGGTTCTCCTCCTCCACCTCCTCACCCAGACCTCCTCCATGTGCTGGAGTGTCCACTCTGTTTTGTCGTGACTTTTCCTTCCCCACACCAGCCTTCTATTGCTGATGTTGTTGCTGTTGGTCTTCCCGCAGCCGTGCGTGCTGATGAACAACATCCAGCAGATGAGGGTCCTGCTGGAGAAGATGTTTGAGTCCATGGGAGCAAAACAGGTAAGCGCTGAAACATGCAGGCGTGACAATGACAGAATCTCAGAGAGTGGGACACGTTGCCCTTTGTGACATCATAGAGGGTCGATTTCCCCAGAGCTGAGAGTTTAAACACAGTTCTTTTTGCACTTTTTTGCATTTCATTTCACTTTCACTTTGTCAGAAAATGTTGGAGGTCAATTTTTTTCAGAATACGACTCCTTTAAAAACTGTCTTGAAACATTCAGACGTTTCTGCAGCGTTGCATCTTGGGAGCTGTGTTGTCGTACTTCTCAACCAGAAGACTGTGTGTTGGGTTACTGCTGTTAGTTGGACTTTTCATTGTTGTGTCTGAAAAGAAATTAAAATGCTTTCTTGAGCGCAAGTGTGAGTTTGGTGCATCGGTTCCTCTAGTGGGTGTGTTGTTGTTGCTGCTGCTGTTGTTGTTGTAGTAAAACTCAACGCTGAAGTGCGACAGCGTGACACAGCACTGCGCTGACTTGGCGCCATTAGACATCTTGCAGGAACTTGGCCTTATGTTGTGACTCACACACCTCAGTCGGCAGCAGCTCCTTCCTAACAGAAGGCTTCCTGCACACTTTAACTGAGCTGTGGTTGTGGGTGGTGCGGATGTGTCCCTGCGGAGGTTCTGCAGCCGCACAGCACCACACACTCAGGTTGTGTGTGTGTTGATGGTATGGCTTGGAGCGATGTCCCTTGAATCAGTGGCAACTTTTCTGCCTACAGATCACTGCTGAGGAGGAGAGGGTAGGTCCAGGTTTCTGCCCCCACTCCACTCCCACCCTCACCTCCTTCCCAACCAGTTATACATGTGTAGATATAGATAGATAGATATAGATAGACATCAATAGAGGTATTGTCACAGTACAGAACCCGCCCTGAACCTCCTGCCTCTCAAACACCTGTGACCTGTGGTGTGTGTCGTCCTCTAAGACCCCAGTCTATCCAGGATAAAAACACCCCTAACCCCCCGCCCCAACCCTCCTCACTCCATACACTCCCATCTCACTCCGTACACTCCCAGATAGAAACCATTTTCTAATAAAAATCTGTGCTTTCTACACCAAAAAACAAACAAAGCTTGAGAACGAAGAGGAGCCGGAAGACTTTGACGAAGAGGTGGGTCGAGCAGACCAGCAGTCTTTTATCTCTCCATCCCCCCCCATTTTTCCCGCCCTAAAACCAAGTCTCTGGCGTCGCTCTTGTGTTTTTTCACATGGCTCACAGCCAAAAGAAGGCAGAACATTTGTGTCTTTTTGAATTTCCGTTTCAATTCAAATATTTGTTCCATGTGTTTCTGCCTTGACCAGGCCATGAGTGAGAACGGAGGGGAAGATAACATGGTGGGTTGCAGCAGATAAACACACCTTTCTTTTGTTTTGTTTCTTTGTATTTAAATAACCAATTTGTTTTGTTTTGGATTTTCTTATTGTTATTCTCGGCCTCCAGTCAGAAGATTCCAAGGTGAGGCAGGGATTCTGACTGATTCCTCCACTTTTATTTTCCCATTGTTTTATCTCTTTAAAAGTCCTCTTCCAGTCGTCATATTGTTTATTTATTAACCTCTCGTTCTGATTTCTCAACCTTTTGCGCATGTCGACAGTCTGGTTGCTCAGACTCAGAGGGATCTGAGGTAAGAGCAAATCACGGGAGAAAAAAAAAGCTCAAAATCTGAAAAAAAAAAAATATATATCAATTTTGTACATCTTCTGCAAATATAAAGTCTCATCACATTTGGAAGAAAATCATTTATTATTCATTCTTTCTTTTTTTTTTTCTTTTTTTTAGCATAGACACATTCACATTACGAACTGGACCTTGAGTCTGTTAATAATAAAAAACCAATCAAATCATTTTGTAGGTCTCAAGAAACTCAGTGTGTTTGTGACTGCAGGGATGTTTTCCAGTCTGATTCACCTGCTCAGAGCCTCAGGGAAACATTTCAATAACTTTTGCAATTATTTCAAAATGTTCAACCTTGTGCTGGTTCCACTCATCCACCCTAAAATATAAAAACAAAACCAAATGACTAAATAAAAGCCTTCTTCCTGTGGAGACACTCTAAACTCACTTTGGGCCGAGCGCGAACACACACTCACTCGCTCCTCCAGTAAACGGCTAATTGAGCAGACAGTGGTGCTGCCAGATAATTGAATTTGACGGAGCATAAAGAGAGTGAGAGAGAGAGGCAGTAAAAGTGGGCGGCCAACCGCGGAGTCACATTCAGAGCAGACAGACTGAGAGACAGAGGAGGAATGAGGGAGAATTTAAAAGGTGCTTCTTTGGTGACAGCAGAATCATTAGAGCTCCGGTGTTCCACCACAACCTGGTTAATTCTGTCAAGACACACACACACACACACACACACACACACACACACACACACACACACACACACACACACACACACACACACACCAGAGAATTAGAAGGTTTTGTGTTTTAGGTGTGTCATTATAGGGCACTGACTGCACACTCGCAGGCAGAACTGAGGCTAAGCGTTGTCTTCCTGCCCTCTGCCCTCAGGTGGATAACAAGGAGAAGGAGGAGAAGGTTTGTCGGTCTGACCGCACTCTGCTCTTTGTGTTTAGCTGTGAGAACCCTCCCTCTGACTATCACACTGCTTATTATTTCAAATGAAATAGTTCCTTTTCTTCCCAACCCTACTTCCTCCCGACCCGCTCGGCTCCTTTACTTCCTGCGATGCTCAGACTGATTGGAAACATCGGCCAGTTCATCATCCCGTTAGGTTTAGTTTCATACGAGTTCACAGGCTTTTTTTTTTATGTGATACAAATTTAAACTGTGGCAAAGTTGAACTAGTCCTTTAAAAAGATCATCCCATATCAGTTCTAATTAGATTTTTCTAGGCCTGAGTTTGTTCCAAGAACCCACCGGTGACAGTGTGACATGAGCAGATCTGCTGCAGCCTCTGCACAAGTTGTCATGAGAGAAAAAGCTTCATAAATAGCAGCGACTCGCTTCCGCTCGGATGATCAATGGACCTGTTGCACCGCCGCCACCATCTCCTCTCACAGCGGCGGGGAACGCTGAGGGGCGTCTCTCTGCTGGGAAGCAGCAGGCGCTGGCTGGGAGAGTCTGAGCCGTCTTCAATCTCAGCTCTCCCTTCTGCTCTGGGATGCTCTGCCTGGGTTTTTTTTAGTTTTTTCTGTTGCGCTGAAAGCAGCCGCTCACCGTCTGCGCACCCTGTAGGAGAGGACGTGTTGACTTCCTCCCTGTCCAATTAGCTGTGAGCGTGTTGCTGTCAGTGTAGCCTGACTCCCTCACCTCGTCCTCTCCTCGTGTTGTCATGTTGAGTGTGTTTGTGAGCTCCTCTCCTCCACGTCTTGACGTTCCCTCACCCGTCCATTCCTGTCACTGTTACACTGTTGGTTCTACGTCTTTTACCATAATACTCCTTTGTGTCATTTCCAACATTTTTTTTTCCCGACGCAGAAACTTGATGATAAGGAAAAGGTGAGTGGCGACGGGCTCGCGCTCTTATTCAGGCTTCCCTTTTTTGAAAAAACAATTTTTTTTGGCCCAGTAGTTGTGGGCCAACTGTGGTCTGCTGCTGCTTCTGAAGCTCTCAGAAGGCTCCACAGTCTGCAGGCTTCCTTCACAAACTCATCATGCTAAAAAAAAAAAAAAAAATAGTGGAGTGAAGTCCAACAGATTCACTTCTTCTTCCTTAACCTGATTATTTATCACCGTCTTAAGGTGTATTTTGTGATCCAGCACAGCTGGTTGAAAACACATAAACAGCTGCTGAGAGATGGCACATTGTGGCTGATTGCTGCTCTCAGGAAAAAGCTTCAGCGGTTGCCGAGTCACAACTGTTGTGAGTCACTTGTTAACTGTTCGCCTCACCACATTGTGTGTTTGTGTGTGTGTGTGCATGTGTGCGTGACCTTGCAGGCGGAAAAGACAGACAAGGAAAAGCAGGTTTGTTTGTTTATCATCACCGCCACCTTATTATTATTCTGTTTTAGCCTCTAATCTCTGCGGATTCTTTGTACACAACACATTTTAGAAGCCCATAACATTTTTTGCCTTCAGTGCAGCCCTTTAAAGGTCCCGTGTTGTGCAAATTTTCAGATTTATTATGTTTTACCATGACATCTACTGGGGCAACGTTGCATTGAAGGAAAAAACAAACCACAACAAAAAAATCTCCAGAAAAGCAAATTATTTAACCGCCGGTTTACAGCCTGCAGCTAAAATGCTGGATTCAGCCTCCTGCTGAAGCTGATGTCCAGTGTGTTAAGAAGGGGACAAAAACAAGGCGTAGGAGTCAGAGGGCGGAGCCAACACGTGGCTGGGAGTTTTCAGTGAGCCCTTCGTGACATCGCCAAGTGCTGATTCTCAGAGCTGCACTTTTAACAACACATTCTGAGAGGCAGAGGATGGGCTTGAGACAGACTGTATTAATTTTTTTTATTAGAATCTGTTGATGGAAGAAATTTTAAATAACATGGGACCTCTCACTTCTCACCGCTGTGCCAGTAGATTTGGTTTGAGGCGACTAATGATGTTTACTTTGTGTTCTCACTCCTTTGCTGCTTGGTTCTTTAAGGAGGAAAATAAGAGCAAACAGGTGGGTGAAGGCAGAGGATTCAGAGTCTCGCTTCTGAGAGCCTGTGGTGCTCAATCACCGCGGCGGCAAAAACAGATTTGGAAGATTTGAGCGACAGCCGTAATTTAACGTCACGTTAAATTTTGACTTTTCCAGCAAGATCATTAGGGGTCACTCATTTGAATTGCATTGAGTTCAAATGTGTTTTAACTACATTTTCTACTTATTGAAGCTCAGGTCTTCTCTAAACTGTATCAGTCAGTCTTTATTTGGGCTTTTGGGGACGTTAGTTGGAATGTGTTTTGCTCCAAACATTGTGCACTGCCGTCATCTCCACCGGCATCTTGTATCAGGAGAAAACCTGAGGACAGCAGAAGTGTTTTGACTCGTTTCTTCTTATCGTTATTTTTCTTTTCCCGCTTTCAGTCAAAGGAGGAAGTCAACAAGGTTTGTTTTCCCCTCTGCAGTCGAGTCCCTTGCAGCTTCTCCTTCAGACCTCTTGTGGTATTTGTAGACGTGAGTCTCTCCGTGAACCCGCTGCGACAGGATCAGCACCAGTTCACAGGAGCTGCGACAGGATCAGACCTGGTTCGCAGCAGGTGCAGCAGGTTCAGCTAATTAAAGATAATAACGAGGCTATTTTTGGGGACAATTTCCTGCAAACCGCTGAGATAACAGCGGCACTTTGACTCTGTTTGACCTGAGCAGAAGATCCATCAGCGTCATCGTCTGTACCTGTCGGCCTCTCTGATTGGCTGCCTTGAAAAAAAGCATCAGTCAGTGCAGTTTGTCTCCTGTGTTTACCTGCGGCTGGTGGGTTTTCACCGTCATCGCCGATAATGACTGATGCAGAAAACATGCAGTTTGGGCTCAGCTGGGTTTTACTTGGTCTCTCTTTGCTTTGCGTTTCGCCAACGTGGTTTTGATATTTCAATTATTTCCTGGCACCCTCTTCGTTTGACCCCACTTCCTGTGTCCCACTTCCTCTTTCCTATTGGCTGTTGGTGACAAGTGTTTGCAGTCTGGGGACTCACTACTCACTTGTATCCAGAGTCAACCTTACAGCTTTCCAGTTTTTTTCTGCAACTGCACAGTTGAAAATATGTTTAAGTATATTATACAAATTCATCCACATTTCGCTCTTTCTTCACAGAGTTAATATGTGTATATTAATGTATTTCATTTGGAATTGGACCCAAACAAGACTTTAAAAAATGAGTGGTTTTGTAGTTTTTGACGATAGTTTATCGTTGTAAATATTTGACAATTTGATTTGTCCCAAAACAAACCATACTGGCGTCCCTGAACGCCTCAACCTGCGTGTCTGTTTTGACTGTTTGTGTCCCTTTTCAAGTCATGTGACTATCTGTCTGTGTCCTTTTGCCTTTTTGTCCTCAATTTATTTTTCTTTTCTTGCCTTTTCTTTTGTTTCTGGGAAGACTGAAGCCACTGCTGCCACAAAGAAGGTACATTTTAGTGTCATAGTAGGAGATTGTAGAGAAATGAGAGTTGGCCTTATTGGTATAGGTGCTTATTGTTTATTAAGGACACTTCATATTTCAGGCTGCGTTGAAAAAGTGTAAAGTGTGTGTGTGTGTGTGTGTGTGTGTGTGTGTGTGTGTGTGTGTGTGTGTGTGTGTGTTTGTTTAAGCTATTCCTCTCCACTACGATGGCTCATTTTCATCACAGTCTAATTTTAAAATGTTTATCGTCTATTGTGTTTCTTCTTCTGGTGGGCTCCAAATCTCCAATATCTGACAGCAAGCAGTTAAAGAACAAATTCATCACACCTAAACCTAGAGTATAACCAGTGCCAGATTCACATTTTCCTTTTGTTAGTTTGCATGCATTGACAAGTTTGGAAGGCGCTGATCCTCTCAGTGCCACTTCAAACATGCCTCCACTCACTTACTGATTCCCATCATGTCTGCTTCAACACAAACTCGAGTCGACTCAATTCTTGAGTATTTGCTCTCGACTCTGTCACCGCAACATTTTCCAATTAAATTCTAATATATTCTAAACTCGCTCTCCCAAAAAGTCGCTTTAATTGCTCGTCCTGGAAGTTTCCCCCACTGAGCTCCGCTGCAGCTAATAACACAGTTTGTGCAGGCAGGCCACTCCAGGACACTCCATCCCTGAATCAGCTCGCCATTTAGCTGCTGTAATGGGTGGCGCGCACAAGCAGCCCGGCCTGCTAACGAGCATTAATACCTCTCCGCAGCAGGATGAAGCTGAGCTCTATGCACTGGAGCGGGGCTGCAAAGAGTTTATTCATTGTTTTATTGAATTTCAATATGATGGATGTGCTGTTGCTCTTTGTCATCGCGTGTATCTGATTAGACGGAACAAACCTGGTTACAGGACCATGAAGCCTTTTTAACGAGCACCCAATTGGCAATTTAGCCAATATAACCATGTAATCACAAATAACCAATCCTACTGAAAAAAGATTCACTTTGCTAATTTTGTCAAACAATAATCTGCACGTCAGGCCTGTCAACTAACCTCCCAGGAAAAACGGAAGAGAAGTCCATCTGCTCTCCTTTGATTGCTCCTCCCTTTGTCCAGTGTGAGCTAAAACCTGCGGAAGCAGGAGTCAGATAAAAATCTAATTGAATTTAAAGATGGAAAGAAAACAACTAATAGGAGTGTCTTGCTCTCTCCAGGTGAAGACTTTGTATTGAAGTGTCAGGGTAATGGTGACGGTGTGATTTACTTTTTCCCTGCAAATCCCCGTAAAGGTCGGATTCGTCGCGACGCCTCTGGCACATTTCTCTTACTAGTCACAGCCAAACAGAGTAGAACAGAGTCCCAGTCATCTCACCTGATGAACTGATTTATTCATCCACCTCACTTTCTTCATCAGCATCCTGCTATCATTGTTTGCTAATGCTACTAGCATCATTATATCTAGGGATGCACCGATGACACCGATACTTTTCAACCCTTAATCCGTACAGAATCAGTACGGATACCCGGTACTGGTATCAGTATTGGTACATCCCTAATGGAATCCGCTCAGGCCGCCAACCAGAGCTGCAGACTCGGCACTCATGTCACGTTCATGCGACTGAGCCCAAAGTTGCCGAAAGTTTTGCTTTGCTGTTTTCTCCTCAGCGATTCATATTGACCAAAAAATAAAGATCAGAAAATTACCTGAAGTTACCTGATGTGCTTCTCCACTGGCGAATCCGCTCAAAAGCCCCTCCCCCCTCTCTGACTTATAAAAGAAGCTTTTATCTGAGGATGAAGCGATGCCTCCCACTGTCAAATCGATGCCACTCGATGTACAAAAGCAGACGTCTCACCTCTCGCTGTGTATTTCTGCGCCAGCGTTTCTCCTCAATGCTCCTGCAAAGTAAAGTGCTCATTTCGGATGCTGCTGAGTGGCCCAATCAGCTTGGCATCTTCTTCTTTTTTCTTGTGATGATTTTTTTTCTTCTTTTTACTTCTTTGGCTGTTTAGTACAAAACTTTGAAATCTGGATTTCACTCAACATCTTTCGCCTCGTTTTCTGTACACATTTGCCGTGTCCTGGCGCCACACGCATACACACAAATGTCCTCACAGTGTTGTATTAACAGGTACAAACACACACACACACACACACACATGGTTTTCAGCCTTAAGTGGTTGTTGACTCTCGTTCATCATCCATCCACACTGCTGCATTATTCGGTTTCCCGCTGGTCCTCGTCTCTCCCAGCTTCTATCTATCGAGTGTCTGGAGTCGGGTTCAACTGTTCAGCAGTTCACACGCTGTCAAATATCACCCGTGTGTTTTTAGAAGTGAGATGGAGCAGAAGGGCAAATGTGGCAAATTCATCGGGGGGAAAAAAGTCTGCGGTGCAATAAAATACTGAATTAATACTCCTCACTCGGCTGCATCTGGGTCGCGTCATGAAAAAAAAAATATTTCCAAGTTTAAGTTTAGTCCAGTGTGCTGTCAACGCACACAGCTCTTTTGCCTGACCTTGCATTCCTTATAAGCCTATAAACAAACCAGTATATCTCTCAATTATAGAACACAATAGAACAGAATAAATCTTTGTTGTCCACCAGGGTGGAAAACTGTGTTTTCCTCACCGACACAGCAGGCAACAAGAAAGACAAGGACGGCAACAACAATAAAGGCACCTTAAGAGATGAAATACTGAATCATTAAATAAGACTTGGTTGGCTGTGTGGAGCCGTCCAGGTGGGCTGACGGTGGAAGTTCTAACGGAGCTGCTCGCCACCTCTGACTCGCTGCCGCCTTGTTTGTCTCGGCTGCAGATGGACTCGGAGGCGGCTGACGTCCTCAACGAGCTGCAGGTGAAGCTCAGCACCGTCCTGGACAACTTCAGCACCGTCTTTGCCAAGAGGTACGTCGTAACACACACACACTCACACACACACAGGTCTCCGCTCTACAAGTCTCTACAAGACAAAAAATAAATAAAGAAATCTATATCCACAGCGCAGTAGAGTTTTGAATAGAAGTCATAAAAGTCAAGTCGGCATCTTTATATAAATATGAAGTATTTTATGTACAAAATAATGTTCCAAGTATATTCGACATTGGCACATTAGAATAATGATCACTTCTGTACATACGTCTTCATATTTCACATTACGTCCATGGAAAAGGTCGAGCTATATCTGCTGTATACGTGCGTGGAGGTCTTGGCTGAGTGCAGCTCGTCTCCCTGCAGCTTTCAGACTCGCATCAACGGCTGCATGCGTCAGATGGCAGAGATCCTGTACCAGATCAGAGGGCCTCCCAACCACAACACGGCCGAGGCCGACGCCGACGCCATGCTGAGGCCTCTCATGGAGTTCCTGGATGGGAAGTAAGGGAAAGAGCCGCAAAAGATTCCTCTTACTCTTCACTAAACCCTGTCGAACCACACTGGTTTTTGACTCTAACTTGAATGTATTTATTCATTTGCTTTTGCTCTGTGTGTGCCGCAGTCTGAGCATCTTTGCTGACATCTGCGATAAGACGGTGCTGAAGAGGATCCTGAAGGACCTGTGGAAGATCGTGCTGAGCAGCCTGGAGAAGACCATCGTCCTGCCGCAGAGCAACGACAGCCTGGTCAGTGTTGACCTTTAACCTTTCACGTGCTCGGTGTCCCGCAAGAGAGTCTCACCTTCTGCCAGAATTTTTTTTTTTGGGGTTGCTTTGACGCGTCCTCGATGTCTGAGATGGCCAGCTGCGCTCTGCTGCCACCTTGTGGTCAATGTTGGCAGAGCGGTCCGAGCCTTAATTGTTTTTTTTGTTTTTTTGTTTTTTATTTCGTGCATTTAAATCCAGTTTTCTTTGGTTGTTGGGTGGTTGCATTTATCCAGATGCTAACGAGGGCTGTAAAATATAATAAAGTGGAAAAATGTGATGAAGTGGAACCATAATGACTCTGTCCTCCACCTCCTCCCCCTGCAGGGCGCTCAGCTCCTCACCGCCGCTAAAGGACTCTCAAATCTCAAGGTGAATCTCACCCACCTGCAGTCATGTCATTTTTAATGAATGTAATGGCTCTTAATGCTGCACTGTTAATGGAGCGTGCAGTGGGTCCATTAAAGTGGACAGACTGTGGAAGAGTTCATCTCTGACTGAACCACTAAGTGTTTCTTCCTGATTAGCTGCTCAGTGTATCCAAGAGAGTTTCCAAACACCGTTCACCTCCACTGGTTCATGTTATTACATCGTTGCTTGGATTTGTGTTAAAGATCGCACGTGTCCATAATAGTGGCAGCGTCGGCTGGTCGCTGAACATGTTTATTGGAGACACAACAGATCCTAGTCAATGTAGCAAAGTTGCCCTTTTAATTAAGTTTAGAGCTTTAATGTGTGTGTTTTTTTTTTTTCCTTGTGTCTTTCTGTGAACTCTTCCCACCACAGGGAGGCAGTGAAACCAAAACCTTGACGCCTAAACAGTGTATCATCATCGACGCAGGGCTGGAGTCCATTAAGGTTTGTGAAGACCTACAGACTCACACACAGAGGGAAAGAAATCATCAGCTACCGATCCGTTGGTGTTATTTATTGGGCTTCAAGACTCTGAAAATTGTAAATGTCTGTGGGAGTGAAGTCAAATCAGATTAACTAAAGTTTAGATTAGAACTATTAGCTGCAGTTTTTGCATGTTCCTACAACTGGGGCAAATGTTCAGCAAGTTCAACTCATTCCTACAATTTCATTGCATGATATCACACACATACCATCACATTTTTGAAGAAAACACGACCCAAAATCATAACATAAAAACACATCATTTTGTCTGATTAATTTCTTACGCCGCGCGAAGCATTCCTAACCTTCCCATTATGAGTTATTTCCCTCCCTTCCCTGTTCATTGAAATGCAACCTGGATACCTGACTTGAAACAAAATGCTCTTGGCTGTCCCGGCCCTCTGCAGCAATACTTCCACGCCGGAGGAAACGGTTTGAAGAAGGCCTTTGTGGAGAAGAGCCCCGAGCTGGCCTCGCTGCGCTACGCCCTGTCCCTCTACTCCCAGAGCACCGACGCTCTCATCAAGACCTTTGTCACCACGCAGCACTCCCAAGGTGAGCGGCGCCACACGTCCCCTGTCGCCAGGCAGATTTAACCGCCTTCGCACCACTAAAACTCTTCCCCGCCCTCGCAGTGCATGACGGGATGGGCATCAGAATCACCGGCAGTGAGAAAATGCGGCCTGACAGGGGTGAGTAGCACGCTCTCCGCAACCAGGAAGTGAGAGATTTCGAGGCTCTGCGGAGAATCGTCAAGCTTTATTTTAGCCAAGATTCACTTCAGAGGTTCTTCTGAAGTTTTATGCGTAGCAGAATGTGACACAGACGTATTATAGAAAGTTTTATATCGTAAAGTTACGGATGAAGAAAGTGTAAAGGAAGAGTCATCACACAAGATAAGTCATTATCTCAGCTGAAGCAGATCTGTTAACTTAAATTGTGTTTGTAACGAAAACCAATTAGAAGATGTTTGGAGTGCGATCTGTATCGCACTCCAAAACAGGATGGTGTGTCGTAACGCCATCATGTTTTAAAAGTAAAACTTTCTTTTTTAATCAACGTTGCCCAAAGCCTAAATGTGAGATAAGAAAAGTAGGTCACTGCAGCAACCGTCAGCTCACGATAAGAACAAATTCATTTTTCAGAGTGCGCTCTGAACTCGAAGCTCATCTTGTGCATCTGTTTGCTGCAGGCCCGGGCGTAGAGAAGCCCATCGGAGAAGCAATACTGCAGGTGGACACGATGCTGGGGAAGGAACGCAAAGTCAACCTCAGAGGTGAGAGTTGATGGAGGGAAAAAACAGCAACAGTCAATGAAAGTTGAAAATACACAGAGAATCTTCATACGTCACCGCTTTTAAAATGATTCCGGGTCAGATTGTAAGCATTGGCTTTATTCCCTTTACACCCCAGTCTAAAAAAACATGGATCGAAATCATGAAAAAAGACCTACTGTTAAGGCTGTTCAGACTGTCATTGATCCACTGCCTCTCTGCTCCGTGCAGTCATCGCAGTGAACGACATGAAGTGGCAGACGTCGGGGATGTTCCGGCCCTTCGTGGAGGTCTGCATGGTCGGCCCCTTCCTGGCCGACAAGAAGCGCAAGTTCACCACCAAATCCAAGAACAACAGCTGGTCGGCCAAGTTCAACGAGGCCTTCCAGTTGTGAGTGTGAAAGCGGCCAGACACCCCTGCACCCCCACCCCATCCCATATGATGCTGAGGGAATTATAGTATATTTTTCAACTTTTTTTGAGCCACGGCACATTGTTTACATTGAAAAACCCCATGGCACCACGCCACCAACCAAAAATATTATAAAATGACACTTTTTAGCCCTGTAATCCAAGTAGTCTCTTAATTTATTTTTACTCACTGTGTCTCACCTCGCTAGTGTAGTTGCACACAAAGCTGATATCAAGGGAGGAAAACAGGCTCACATAAACCTTATTATGTTTTTTTTTAAGCCAATTAAGTGAAATTTGATTATTTTTCACAGCTCTGACATCATCTCACGGTACACTAGAGTGCCTCGGCACAGTGGTTGAACAACACCGAATCACAGCTGGCCGTCTCACTCTGTGGTGTGCCCCCCCCCCCCACTCTCTTCTCTGCAGCGTCCTGGGCAAGGAGTCTCCCGACTGCTACGAGCTGCAGGTGACGGTGAAGGACTACTGCTTCGGCCGGGCCGACCGGGTGGTGGGCGTGGCCGTGGTGCAGCTGCGCGACGTGGCCGAGCGCAAGAGCTGCGTGTGCTGGTGCCCGCTGGGGCCGCGCGTGCACACCGACGAGACGGGCTTGACGGTGATGCGCATCCTGTCCCAGCGGCCCGCCGACGAGGTGGCCAAGGAGTTCGTCAAGATGAAGTCGGAGGTTCGACCCGCCGAGGAGGGCAGGTGAGCGCCGGCAGGTGAGCGCCGGCAGGTGAGCGCCAGCAGGTGAGCGCCGGCAGGGCGGTGGCGGTGGCGGCGGCGACGGTTCTTCGACGCATCTGGAACATTCAGAGTCTCTGCCTGGAGGCGACCTCACAGCCGAACCTCTGACGGGGCGACGCCGCTGAGAAAACACAAGCAAGTTTTCAAGAATTACGTCTCCTGCTGGTGACGATGTCACGTCAACGTTTTAATGGGGAAAATAACGAGCAGCAGTTTTAATAAACAAAAAAAATAAAAAGGCCTGAAGGGGAAATTCTAGCCGCCAGTTAGTGGCTCTTCACTGAATGCAGGTTGTGACCGTCTGAGGTGTTTGGTCCAATCACAACGTGTCTTGTTGCCCTGAATTACACACGAAAATTGGCTCCTCTTTTTTGTTTGTTTGTTTGCTTTTGGTTTTTTCAAACTGACTGTGAACCACTGGTCCTGCCTGATACACAAAGACAGACAACTCTTCTGTTTCTTCTTTTTCTTCCTCTCCTGATGAAAATGAAGCCAAAACATTTACAGACCCTTCCACGGTCGACTTGAACTGTTGACAGTGTCTGTTTGACATCATTTAGGAGGACATTATATTCGATGGATGTACCGAAGCCAACCACTAGAGGGCCCTGGCGATGTTTTGGCTCGATCCTATACTCCACTGTTTACGACCTGCTGTGAATGAAAGCGACCAAACGACGAGAAGCTTTGTTTTCCCGTCATGTAGGAAGAGAAAACGTGAGATGTTTTCTTTTTATGTATACATATATATCCTTTTATTGTTTTTAATGGATATGGGCCCAGATATGAGGTCAGAGGTCACAGCCTTTCCATGCATGCACAGTTTCTGTTGCACTGCAGTGTTTCCCCCAAAAAACTGCCCACCTGGTGTTTTCCATGTGTAGCGCTGGACGGAGCGGAACGGCGGGGAAACGCAGAGGAAGCCTCTCCATTCCACTGACTCACTCCACACTGTCCTACTGACTATGTGCCAAGGAACGCAGGAGTTCAGCAAACCACCGTCACTCACTTGTGGCTCGGTGGTCGGTGGCCGTTTCTCTCGTTCTTCTCTCTGCTCTGTTGCCAAAACTGGTTGCATTTTGGTCATTGGAGCGACGCGTTCGCTCGCTTTTACCTGGACTGACAACTAGCCGGGAGCAGCCAGTGTGCTCCTGTTAGTGGACCGAACGAATTCTGCAGCTAAGTGCGTGCAGGGAGGTGGGCGGGGGAGGCGGGAGGCGGTGGAGTCTCCTCTGGTCACAGCTGAGCTCCTGCACTCTGTAAGTTTGTACATAGAAAAGCCAGAGCATGTATTTATTGTACACAGCAGATATAGCCAGACCTGTCATCTTTTCCATGTACGTAATGTGAAATATGAAATGTATGTAAAGTAGTGATCATTATTATAATGTGACATATGTTGAATATACTTGTAAACATTATTTTGTACATAAAATATTTATTAATCAAGTTGGCGACTTGTCTTTTGTGGCTTCTATTCAAAACTCTACTGTGCTTATATAAATATAAATCTTTTAGTGTGTGTGTGTGTGTGTGTTTAAAAAAGGTCAGTTTAATCATTCTTTAATCAGCAGCTGTGGACACCTTAATAGCTTCAGAGCGTTTCTGAGATGATTGTCATGAGAAAAGGCTTCTGATATTTGGTGCTTTAAAGGATAAAAAAAAAAAAAAGTACATGCAAACTAACAAATATCAAGAAAATATCCTTGAAGGTCTCCTGCTCTCCTCCTGAGGCTGTTAACAGCACACAAGCTGAGCAGACAGCTTATTAACGTTGAGTAAAAACACGTGTGCAGGTGAAAGCACAGACAGCGGATTGGACAGAATGACTTGGCAGAAGTTTCAACAGGCTGCAGTGGGGAACTTTTTTCCACACACTTCATTTCTTTTTCTTTCTGCCCACTCTGTGATGCCTTAAAGACTGACAGCCACCTGCTTTTTGGGTTCCCCTGAAACATCGGGAACTCGTCCCCTCACACAAACAAGCTTTTTGGGGTGTTGGTGATCAACAGCAGGTCTGGAAATGCTACATTTTCCTTCTGCACACTAAGGTAGGAAGGAACTCTTTGGTCAACTGACAACGGGTTTCAGGGTCTTTCTGTGTGCTGGTTGTGTGTCCAGTGTGAGTGCCAGTGGTTGTTTGCCTCGGATCAAAACCTACAGTCTTACAAGAGCCACATTCTACCCATTTCCAGATGTTTTTCATCCCAAGCTCCACAGGAGCAGACTCTAATGTTCTGTTATACAAAATCGGTGCTAAAGGCAGTTTTGCGTGACTTGAGAACTTTAAATGAAGGAACTACACTTTGGGTACCTTCAACAGTTTTATTGACGAACTTCAACCACTTTGTTTTGTTCATATAGACTCGTACCTGAAAATATTCAGCCCAGTTTGAACAGTCCACTCTGTAAACCTCCAAACGGTCGCTGACAAAAGACTCTGAGGTGCTGCAGCAAAATAAATAATGTGCACAATTCTCCATTTGGGCTCTATCCACATTCACAAATAGTCTGGTGACCACATACATTCACTCGCTATTGGTTAGCAGAAACATAGATTTAAGAATATTCATTTAAAAAATAAATACTGAGTAGTTGAGACAATAACAGTCCTTCAAGTCATTTGCATCTTCTGGAATAAATTAGAATGAACAAATAAATATTGAACGGAATGACGTATGCTCTGATTTGAAGATATGACCCAGAGTGTCATATTCTGACAGCAAATGCTGGAATAAAAAAAACACAAACAGTCTAAACAAGTGATTTCCATGAGGTTCCAAGTGGAGCTATCACAACAGGAATGTTGGTGGGAGACCGTTTGACTTTCACACATTTCTGACAAACCAGAGAGGAAGGAAGAAAGAAAAGGAACTGACAGAAACCAAACCAAAAAGCTTTTTCTTTGGGATAACTGGTTCAATTTTGACTTTTCCTAACAGTCCTCTATTCGTTTTTAACAAGACACTAACGTGCCAATCTCTCAGAAGTGTGTGGACATCCAAACGTCATGTCAATAGTCAGATTTTTTTGGCTCAAGACCACATTTTGAATCAGGCTTTTGCTCCCGATCAGGCTACAGAGGCATTGATGTGCATTCAAGTTTCAATCATTTGGCTTTAAATACAGAACAAAGTTCAAGTCCCAGTGCGTAACATTTAAACTAAAGAAACAAATCAGGAGAGACATTAGAAGACAGGGATTAAGATTAGTATTGCTGGCAATACGCTTTCTGACCACTAGATGCTGCTGAATGACACTGGGGCGTTGACAGAGAGTTGATTTTAAAGGGCCACAAGAAAAGAAAAAAAAATGATCAAGAAATATTTTTTTTCAAGTTGCCATTCCGAGAATAAACTCGAAATTTCGAGATTAAAGTTGAAATTTTGTTGTTAGTGTGGACTTTTTGCAAATAATGTAAAAAAAATTCAAGAAAAGTAAAAAAATTCAGGACTAAAGTGGAAATTTCGAGAATAAAGTCAAAAGGTTCTGCGCATAAGCCGAATGGAGGACTTCCGTTTCCTGTTTACTTCGACTTTAATCCTGGAATTTCCACTTAAAACTCGAAATTGAAGCTTTAAAAAAAATCTCCTTCCTGTAATAGTGAATAGTGACCTGTATTTTTTTTTTTCTTCTTGTGGCCTGGATCTTCTTTCATAAAGAGGGGAGAAAGTAAACATTAAAATTTTTAAATAAATTTGGCCACATTATTAGCAGTGTAGATGACTGTTGCTGTTGATCTCAGCTGCTTGTTGTTGGTTCCTGGACCCCCCCATTAGCCTTGGGCGACTGCATGTTGTCGGGGAGCAGCACCTCCACAGTGAAGCTCAGCCGTTTAGCCTGGAAGATGCTGTAGGTGTTGTCAAACCTCAGAACATCTGCAAGGAGGGAGGAGGACAGGGTTGAGGTGTAGGAAGGGTAGTTGGATCCTACAAAGTGTGATTGACTGGTGGGCGGCGGCTCACTCACACACTCCTGGCCGCTCGCAGGTCAGCGAGCCGTCCTCGGGCACCAGGTGGGAGTTGTAGCGCTGGCTGGGCACCACTTCCTGCATATGCGCCGCTTTCTGCCACGCCCCCTTCCTGTCCTTCAAATACACGCCAAAGCCGATGTCTGCACTCTCTGTGGCAAACTGCCACCTGGAGAGACACAGGACGGCCAAGAAGCAAATTTAAGATTCTGAAGAAAAAAGTCAAATGTTACCTGGTAGGAATTTCCCTGGATTGAAAACAGATCAAATCAATTGAAAGACACCGATGCCTCCATCAGCTCCGTCACCACACTTGCAGTCATTTTTGTCACCTTCCAAAAATTTGTAAGGACCATCAGACACGATTGAAACATCAATTTTAGAGGGAAGCTAAAAACACGGTGTTTTTGCAAGAGGCTGGAAACGGAGAGCTAAATATGCTTTTATTCTGGAGATTTGTGGGGTTTTGTTTTTTCTTTGGATATTAAAAATAAAAGTCCACTAAAACGTATTATTATTATAATTATTATTATTATTATTTTTATTATTGTTATTATTATTATTATTATTGGAAAGGTAGTGTGTTATGTGCCGGACCTGAGAACGCAGCCTGGGAAGAGGATCTCGTAGTCCAGCTGCTGTGAGGAGCCCCGTTTGACGACCATGCACTGCTCGTAGTCCACTTTAACATGCTGCCGCACGTAGTAGGAGGGAGGAACTGGACCCACGTGGTTGATCTGCAGCCAAAAAACGAGTGAGCATGCTGCTTTGTAAAAAAAAAAAAAGGCAAATCTCTATAAATAGCAGCAATGTGATGAGAGATTTATTTCAGGGATAAGTAATGAAGCAAAAGCAAAAGTTACCATTTACTGGAGCTCTCTGTTCTGAATCCTTGTCAACATCTTGAACCTCAACAATCTCTAGAAAATGACTGAACTTAGCCCTCTGTTTACGGCCTCCTGTTGGCCTGTTGCTTTATTAGACCTTTGTTCCACATGTTTGGAAGTAGACAAAAGTACGGCCATCTCAGAGGGCGCAGCCCACACGTGGCCGAGGGTGTAGTCACTAACCTCAGACAGTTATACAAGCCCTTTGTGACATCACAAAAGGCTGATTTTCACAACTGTATTACACTCTTATTTCTGGGGACTTCCCTGCTGGAGGCAAATGTGACTGGGAGAAAACCAATGGTTAAATGAATGAAGAGGAACGCTTTAAACAAAAAGCCCAGTTGCTAGATTTTAATTGAACACAGTACAGCGTTAAAGACACACAGCTAACTAGCTACGAGGTATAAAACAAACTTTGAGAACAGAAAGAAAACACTTTGAGTATCTGAGTATCTCAGTTTCTTCACGCTCGGATGTTCTTCCTTCCTGTTCCTCATCTGTCCTGGGCCCAATTATTTATCTACAGAAACAATGACAGACCCAGGGTCAGACCAGAGTTATTAGAACTCACTCGCTGCTCGACACTGCGACTGCGCCGCCGACTAAAGCTTCTCTGGTTTCACTGCAACTTCTGGCCATTTCTACGCAGCAAAGCAGGATAGCAGCAGCCGGCAGGAAGGGGGAGTTTGCTGTCTTTTTTTTTTTTTTTTTTTTTTTCTTAATTCAACACAACACAACACAACTGCCCATGCCTGGTTTAAACAATACACCCAGCGCACCATATAAGGCCTGCTGTTTTGCATATGTCTGTTTTTCTATCATTTGACGTGACAGGGGGCAACTGTGTCAGAGCTGGATCGATTGAGTTTGCTGCCACTTGCATTGTCATCGGCCTCCCGTCATCAGCAGGGGATCATTCATGTGTAACAGAGGACTCGCTGAGCCAGAGGTGGCAAAATAAACATCACGCCAATGAGAAGAGCATGAGTGTGGGCAGGGGGGGGAGGGGGCGCAGGGGGCAGAATCCACAAACACACACACACACACAACACATTCACACGGCTTCATTTGCCAGTCAAATGCAGTCAATCATGTGTCACTGGTGGGAAGCTCCAGCCTACCTAACTAAACCAGGATGGATCTGCAAACTAAGACCCAGACTGTTGAGTTTGAAGGAGGGCTAATGAGCTGATGTTGGAAAAAGACTTGCATCTTTTGTGGAGCTTGAAGGCCCAGCGTGTGAGAGGTAAGAGTTTGCACCATTGAGAATGTTGGATGCAACAACTCATTGTTGTTCTCGGCCCTTAACTGTGCTGCTTGGAGAGAGAGAGAGATTTCCACAGGGCTCACAGTATATGATTGTACATCACACGTGCTGGACCTTTGTGTCGCTTCCTCTTCCCCTCCTCATCCACACGAGGGCGCTACAGTTTTCCAGCTAGCCAGGATTTTAGCCGCTTAAGCATTTTCCAGAAACCTGCCAGGTTGTAAACACCTGCTGAGCTGCATATCAACAATATACAGATATGATGCGAGCAAAGTTCTAAATGGGATGAGCGCATTCATTCCCACACCAGGTTGCTGGGTTGAGGGCAGGTTCAGCAGGTTGACAAGATGTTACATCAGGTCACTCACACTAAGCCTCTTATCATGAATAAGTTGTATTGTTCATCCGATGCTTGTCTCTTCCAACACATCAGCCTAACTCGGGGACTAAAACACAGCACTCAGTCAGGATTAAAACGCTCACCCGGGTTCGACAGCGAGGGTCCCCGTCCGGGTCCGTCAATTTGCCCCCGTACATCACCGGCAGCTCCTCGGCATCAACGTGCTTCAGTAAAACCTCCTGCCAGTTTGCTGGAAAACAGACAGAGCACACAAGTTATCTTTGTTTTTGTTTTTTATTGGAAAGGGTGACGCAGCAAAAGAGGTTTTTCAGCAGCTCACCTCCGAGGATGTGGATCTTCTGCCGCGTGTTCTCACTCAGAAAGTGTTTGACAAGGTTGTAGGCCACAGGGAAAAGCTTGGGTGCTGCGGGAAAACAATATGTCAAGTAAGAAACAAAAGTGTTTTTTGTTTTTGGGGGTGGGCATTATTATGTGGAAGGAAGATGAGGTCACCTTTAATAACGAAGAGTCTTTTCAAACCTTCCGGGTAGTTGTCTTCAAACATCTGGAGGATCTGGCAGCGCAAAGTGGAACTCAGTAATAATATTCAGGGGAGGTTTTTTTTTGTTTTTTTGTGTTCAGTGTGAGTGGGCATGCATGTGTACCTCTCCATATGTTTCTATGGCAGGCTTCCATAAGTGCTTCAGACCCAGCCCTTCCACATCGTAGACCATTGTGATTGACTCCACGTTCCTACCAAGCTGAGTTCCAACAGTAAGGAAGAAGAGTGACATTAAAACTGGGAACTAAAGGCCTGTACTTGTGTCGTGGTTTTGAATGATTTCCTGTTTTATTTGGTGGTTTTCCACTACTTCCCATCCAACTTCTCCTTCCTCCATCTGTTTTAACTGCTATTTCCATCTGAGCAATGGAATGAATCATTCAGCACCTCTTCATTATGCTGAAAATGCCTCTTAGCCACTGGCCATTAGCTGGACGGTTGTTTACTAACACTGTAAGACTCCAAACCAGCAGTGTCTGGCCTGGTCTGGCCTGGCCCAGCCTCACTGGCAGCTCACCAACATACAGTGAGGCTGATTAATGCAACCTGCTCAACATCCCAGCCCTCTGAGAGCCTCGAGGTAAACACTGTGCATTTCCAGGCCCAGAATAGTCACTCTGTCCATTAATAGCTTCCTCTGAGTGTTGCCCTCTGCTGTTTACCCTCTGCGTCTGCAGGATGCACTCCTTCTGGAGCATCTCACAGTCTCTGATCTTGGATTTGATGAAGTCTTGCTTGGAGGCGGACAGGAAGAGGCCTTTCGGGTCCACGGGTCCGATGACATCATACCAGATTGGACTTCCCTCGCGGTCGTATCCACACATGCCTCCAGACAGGTACTTCTCTATCACCTCCAAACAGCAGTCATTTTGAACAGAGACACTTAGTCCTTTTAATCACTGATAGAATTGTATTTATTTTGACTTAAGAACAAAGTGCTGTTGGTAGTTTTACCTCTGGCGGGCGCCATTCGCTGATTATGGTGTCCACTTTCATGTGTTTTCTGAACTCCAAATGCTGGCAGAGAAGAAAACGTTACAAATGAATTACATAAGATTTTCCACTGCACTCAACATCTTAATATCTTTTTTTCACCCCCACTGCTGCCAACTGGTGTAGCAGCTGCAAGATCCGCCCACGTAAACTGTGGTGATTTAAATGGCTTAAGAGGATGCAGACGCTGTGTGATGCAGAACCTGTCCAGTCAGCTGAAGGGGGATCGGCTATGAATGACATGTCAACACACGTGTGCAAATACATTAGTACATACAGTATATACAGGTGCGCTGCCAAGGAGGATGAAACCATTTCAAATGTATTGGCTATTGAGATATAAAGAGACATAAAAAATAAATACTGACTGATATTGATAAAGTATTTCAAAAACATAAAATAAATCTTTTTTTTGTGAATCTCTGCGAGAATATGAGGCATCACAAGGTAGCCTCCACAGTAAGGAGCTTCAGTCACCAAACACAGGCCAGGGGGATACGACTCTGTTGCACTGACTGACTTTCCCGCGAGGTTCCTGGCAACCACAGGCGGGTCGCTTCAGGGCGGTTCTAATGCCTTTGTCTATGTGTCGCTACGGATCGCTGCTAATGCTAACGGCTGTTAGCAGTTTGGATGACGTTTTGCCGCACTGTCAGCAAACATGTAAAAGTGAGAGGGTAAACACGGCCTTGTTGTTATCCCAATATGATCCCAGTTACAATAGACAGGCTCACTTGAGTAAATGGCCATCACAGGCTTTGGCTCACAAGGGTTCTTGTGTATATTCAGATATCAGATTAGCGGTAGCACTCTGGCTAATGTGTCGCCGCCAGCTCCTGCTAATGACAGTGTAGTGCTGCGGAACTTGTTGTTCTTTGGCTGAGCTGCCGTAGCAGAGTCAGCAAACTAGGGTCAGACGGTAAACACTCTTGTCCCAGAGTGTCTCCACCTAAAGCTGCTACCTGAGTACACACATCAAAGTCTTGATAGCACCAGTGCTATTGCTGCTAAGTGTGTGTGTGTGTGTGTGTGTGTGTGTGTGTGTGTGTGTGTGTGTGTGTGAGTGTTTTAAAAAAAAAAAAGGCATCACTGTTTACATTAATGATTTAGGTGCTCGTGTGTAAAAATAATTTTACACATCCTCAAGTTGAATCACTATAAATCTTTTTCTTTCTTTCTTTCTTTCTTTCCAAGAAGTCACTTAATAGCAGTTATCCACAGCATATCTTATCTGTGCAGCAGGGCTCCAATGACTCACGGGGAACCGTTGTGTCACTCCCTCTAATCTGCAACCAATCCAGTGTGGTCTGTGTGTGCTGGTTTGACGCGCACACAGTCCAGCTCTGTCTTGCGCTTCGACTTTCATTCCAGAACCTGATTTCTACTGCACTGCGTATTAAAACACACAAAACTAGTTCCCATCTCAGTGGTAGAAGATTACCAGGTTACCTTTCGCAGCATGGCCTCAGACTTCTGGATGTTGAAGTTTCTGGCTACAAAAAAAAGGAAGAAATGATAAATGCAGCAACACATGATGGCCAGAAAGAAAGGCTGGGGTGGGGTGGGGTGGGGTGGGGGGGGGGGAGTAGGGAGTAAGAGAAATACTAGGCCATATAACAAGGCTCATTAAACGGTAGATAACGATATTGCTTTGCATTTTTTGTTGACTTATTTGTGAATAGATACAACAAAGATAAAATTACAATTAAACAGATTAATCTGATCACAACTGGGATGTGCACTTGACCTTATATCCTAATCTACTTCAGCAGGAAAGACCTGTTCTTAGTGCTATGACGTCATCATCATCCTCCTTATGATCAAAAATGTCTTTAAAAAAAACAAAGAAACAACACAAACTGTAGTCACTCATAATCCTGCCACACCCTGTCCACCGTCTGAAGGCTTTGTCTGTACTCTATCGATTTATCTGTTTTAGTGGCAAAACTCTGATATGTGCCAGTATCTCATACAGCACATTGTCCAGGAGTTCAGGCTGCTCACACTTTAAGCATTAGCATTAGCAACATTACGTTAAGCAATGAAATTACACAGGGAAAGATAATCCAGATTTTGGCCACTCGGGGTTGCTGTGTGGGAAAGGTGAAGTAGTTCAGGTGGGCCGAGAGCAGTGCGAGTAGCAACACTTCAGTTGGATATATTCCATACAAACTTCTGAGTAGTAACTTGTGTGATTGCTCGCCTTTTATATTTGATCGCGCCTGTTTCCTTATTTTGAGGCTGTGCAGGTGGAGCCTCTGCAGCACTCGGCTGCGTCATCAGATCCAATCTAGTGTCTTCACCGATTGCAGCACCACTGATATGCTCTGAAATAGGAGCGTCATCTATCTCATTTATCTCCTGAGACGCAGCTCCTGAGTGACTCAGCATGTGAGTCATCTGGGAATAACCTATAACATAGTTAGGAGTGGCACATATGCTTTAAAACAAGACTCATCAAGTGGCTTTAGCTTTCTTGAAAAAGCTGCACAATCCATTCAAGAAACAGCATCACTGAGGCCGTACGCTGACCTTTCTGAGCTGTTTTGCAACTGTTTCCGCTGTTCGGTGAGAATTAACGAGGGAGGACAATGCGCCTTCATTGCCACTCTGAATTCTGGGTATACAAATAACTCTTTTTTTTCAGGGGAAACTGGCCGGGAGGGAGCACGAACACGGTAGCAGACTGTCTCCTGGCAGAGAGTCTTCCATTGTAACCAGCCTTTAATGCGATTAGCGCTGGATTAGCTCCACACACAACGTGCTAGACCTCCGCTCCAGGACGAGTATCCACAAGGGTTCCATTAATAAACACTTACTCAAGCATCAAGTTGCAAAATGAAATTTCAGAAGAATTGTAATTCGTCCCTTCGATGCCTTGTCTTATGATTTACGATATGAAAACCAGGATTTGATTGCCTGAAAGCCATTTGCAATAGGTTACAGGTGTGTGGCTCTAATGTTGCTATGAATATGATTAATGCTTCATCATATTAATTTGGGAAAGTATAATCTGGAGAAAAAAAAGGCTAGAAAAAGGATGGAGAGATGTCAAACTGTGGTTTAGAATGGATAAGCCACTTGGCAAGAATATTTTACCTTTTTTTTTGGTATTCTGGCCTTTCTGATAATGGTCAAAATGCAACAAAATGTTTCTGGAGCTTCGCATTGAGGAGATCAAGTAGGGTCAAGTAGTTATCAAAGACAAGCATGGTGTCTCACTTGAGGTTCAACTATCGATTTTAAGCGTGAAAAACCATGTGAGTCGCTTTTCTAACAACCCAAAACCACATTCGGTCATGTAACACAGTTTTGCAACCTCTGCTCCGTGTGTGTAACAGCTCTCACAGATGCCCCCCCCGCCCCTCTTGTGTGTTCAGTGCTTGAGAGAGGGCCAAGTGCTGCAGTCAGGGGAAGGCGACAGGTGCCTCACGACTTGCAACTCACCTCTGAGCCAGCGCAGGAGGAAGTGGTCATGTTGCGCAGGAAGTTGAGGAAGAATATCTTGTAACCTCTCTCGAAACTGGACAGCAACAAGGAGAGTGAAGCAACAGTCAATGAGCGCTGCTGCAAAGGTCTCAGGTGTTTAATGTTGAGCATGAAAAGCTGTCAAAGCGAGGGCCAATTGAAATAGCGGACACATATACAGTATGTCACAGCAGGAGACTAAAGGGAGCAGTTCAATTTTTCAACCTGGTCGGACAGAGACTGTTGGTATCACTTCAGTCTATTTATGTTTATTACTATTTATGTTACTGATGCATCTGGTTAACAATTTAATTGATGCGTAATGTAATATCTAGGTGGAAAATAAGGTGGGCAACCTGATCCAGTTCTTCCCACATTGACTAAATAAGAAAGACAGAGAAACAGAGTTGTACCAAGCAACATTCAAGTGCTGATCCAGTCTTTTTCAAGTTCGGACAGAGCTGCAGACACTCTTAACTCCAACATGACTCAATCTATCCTATCTAATCTATTTTATTGCAGGTTTATTGCAGGTTGATGGATTAGTTCTCGCCAAGTAGAATGCGCATATCTGAAAAGTTTGATTTGTTTTTTTAAAAGACCAACGATCCCGACTGAAATTTTTGCAACCAGCTAATACCCTCTACTTCTCCTGCACACCTTAATCGACAGGGATTTGCTCCCGTTAAGCCACACGGGAATTTAGCGAATGTCATCACCCAAAGGTGCTGGAGGAGGTTGAGGCTGCTCCTATCTTACCATTTTCCACTCTGGGCTACGGTTCAGTTTTCTAATTGGCACAGACTTTGTTTAACTGAGTCCTTAGAATGATGAAACAGGCTAATCACAAACTGTCATGATTATGAACTTCCACCATTCCATAACCAGACATGTCTGCATGAAAAGTTTAATGCTAATGCGCTTTAGAGATACAATAAATACACAGAATTCAAACCATTCAACTATACTTTTCATAATAATAATAATAATAATAATAATAATAATAATAATAATAATAATAATAATAATAATAATAATAATATGAGGCCAATTTAAATGAGTCAGTGATTAAAAAAAAAAAAAAAAAAAAATTACTTACCTGCTGCAGAGCCTCGGCTTGTTTCGGGCTCAGATCTCCAACTCTGCCGCTCATGGTTGCACCCACAGATGAAGACAGAGCTGCCTCAAAGTCACATCGACAGACGGATGAGGGGGAGGAGGAGGAAGAGGAGGAGAAGGACAAACCGCAGCAGCAGTGTCCGAGCTGAGATGCTCACCAACCCACAGGGTGTCTTGTCCGTCAGGCGCTCGGATGTGGTGGTTCGTCAGACATCCAGCGCGAGAGGCAGTGATGTGGGAATGTGAGTGGCTGGCGATCTATGGCCGATCACTCCCAAGTGCAAAGAGGAAGCAGAGGAGAAGAAGCCCCGCCCAGTCATGTGTGACATGGTGTTATTGACGTTACCCGGTGAAAAATGGGACGTGTTACTTTACAATTAATGCTTAAAAAGAAGTCCGTGACCTGGAAAAGCTCCAAGTATTGATTGTAGATCTATCATTTCATAATCACAAATTGGCCAATAACGAGCATGTTACGGTGCGCAGGTGCAACAGTGAAGATAAAAATTGCAATACTGAACACAACACCGGCCACGAGATTTGGCAGGATTTTATTATTAATTATTTTGGGAGTTTTTGATCAAAGGATGAATTTTAAATTTGTAACTAAAGTCGCTCTCCCTTGCACGTTCGCTATTGGTGTTAGTGACATTGCGGGATTTACTCTCGACACTCTCGGGCGAAAGGCAAGAGAACAATCTGCGCTCTTTTCCGGTTGGTGGGTGTTACGACGCAGCAGCGCCGCCCTCAATTTCCGGTTCCACGCTTGTCTTCCGTGTGTGAAGGTCCACGGGCGCACCGAAGTCGCCGTAACACCGGAAGCTGCATCTGCTTGTTTACGTTGTTGGCCGGGTCTGGAACCAGCTGGGCAGGCGGGCTGTCTAGCTCCTGGACGGCCGAGAAAGAGAAGGAACTCCGGCGGAACAATCGATAATGGCGAGTGACGGCTGATTAATACGACGCACTGCCATCTGTATTTTCCTGCTGTTGTTTCCGGAACCATGTCGGCTCCTGCTCGGTGCTGGTACCGTGTGTTGATGACGGTCCCGCTGCTGCTGCTGCTGCTGCTGCAGCGCTGCCCGGGGCTGACGCTGCTGCTGGCGGGGGCGGAGCAGGTGGCCCTGGTGGAGGTCTTCCTGGAGCAGCGGCCCGGTGTCAGTGCTCTGCTCCACGGTGACGTGGTGGAGTCCAGCCCGGCGAGCAGCGGCTCCGAGCAGCGGGACGAGATGCCGGAGCAGCTAGAGGGACATCTGGTCCTGGTGAGTCTGCCGCTTGCCTTGTCAACGTCCAGCATAAGTGGGATGTCAACGTCATGTTAGTGGGCGTAACAAAGAGATTAATCCGTTTCCCCCCCCCCCTCCCAGATGATTGTAGTTGTTTTTTTCCACTCTTGCATGGTTACTTTCCCCAGAAGTCTGTCGAGCTCTAGAAAACAGTGCATTTAGCTCTCTGTTTAGAGCTTCCTACAAAAGGTTCAGTTAATTTGTTCCTAAAGTTTGCTTCTTTTTTTTTTTTTTTTTTAAACCTTTCACAGTAAAATAAGTAAAATAAATAAATAATAAATAAATAACATTGTAGGTAAAGGTATTAGTGCCCTGTGACATCATCCATAATAGTGTTTGCTACACAAGTGTAGCAAACAGATGTACATGTAAAGAGTGGACTGGACACTGTTAATCATCCAAGAGCTGGAGCGAATATTGCTGAATACAGAGGCAAATTACATGGATAATTTTTTTCCACCTTGCCGACTTGCCCTCATTTGTCAAAAGTAACGATTTAACGTCCTAAACTGGATCGCCCCAAACACACAGAATATTGACTGCTCATTTGAGAGCTATTTATTTTGCCTTAACAGGATTTGGAAAATAATGTACACAGAGAAAACTTGGCTCACGTGTCCAGTCTGTCGTGGGGCTGCAGGTCCAGGACAAGGACACTGGGGTGAGCCGAGGAAAAGGTGAAGACGTGACCAAAGACCAGGAGCCGTGGATCGGGGTCGTGCCCGTGGACATGGACGACAACAAAGCTTCCACCGGAAACCAAGAGTCTTTCGCAGACGCTATGGTCAATAAAGTAAGAGAGAGAATTTGAACAAAAACAGGCGGGAATTCAGTTTCTAACCGTATGGATGTAGAATGAAACCAAAATTCTTGTTTCATTTGTTTTGTTAAAGATGAAGCGGGCCTTGGTTCTTGGAGCATCTGCGCTGATCATTCTGGCTCTCAACCAAAACACCATCAGTGAGGTAATTCTGCGCAAATAAGATGTACGCAGTGACCTGTAATCCCTTGTTGTGGGCTGAGAATGCAAGAAACGTCTGCTCTTGTGTCTCCCAGACAGATTTGGCTCAGGTGCTCTCCAAGCCCATCATTGTGATCCAGACGTCCGAGAACGTCACCAAGCTCATCGGGGCTCTTCTGAGGTACACAAAAGCTTGTTGTAGTTTATGTACAAGGACAAGGTGCTTCAATGTTCAGTGGGTTTGAGGTGGCGGCACCATGATCTTGGAAGCCAATTTTTACTGATAAACCAAACAAAGAAAAACTGTGCAACTCTTAAGATACAGAAACACACTGACGGAAAACACTGTGTGGTTTGTTGCAGTGAGCCAGTAAATATCACCGAGTCTTCTTTACTTGTAACCAACCACAGCCCTTCTCCTTCTTCTCTCCAGGGGTCTTCAAGCGACAGCCAAAATCACATACAAGACAATCCTGCAGGACAACCTGGTGAGCGCCTGCTGTGTGTCTGTCAGTTGTTAGCCCCTTCCAGTGGTGGTGAAGAAAAGGAGGAGGAGGAGGCTTTTATTTATTCCACATTGGTGAACTTTGTGAAATTACAGCAGCACATAGAGTGCAAAGGGAAGAACTAAAGAGTCAATTAAAAAGAAAATAAATATATAATACTACCATCTAAACTAAGACTATCAGTCCAAAGTTTAGACACATACTTCTGATTTAATGGTTTTTCTTTCATTTTCATGACTATTTACATTGTAGATTGTCACTCAAGGCATAAAAACTATGAATGAACACATATGGAATATGTATTGAAAAGTGTGAAATCTACAGTGTAGAAAGTTGTAAAGATAAAGAAGCAGCAGGTGTGTCCAAACTTTTGACTGGTAGTGAACATATACAAATTATTTACATCTCGAAATAACTTAAAAAAAACAAAAAAACCCACGTGTTTATGAATTAGTGTTTTATTGTGTGTGTGTGTGCAGGGAGCGACGCTCACGCTGTGGTCCAGCTGTGGCCGGTCGAGGGGCGGTCGCTACGGCGAGTGGCAGGGAGTCATCTGCACCGGAGAGACCAACTCACAGGTCCAGGTGAGCAGAGCAGCACGATGGAGGAGGAACACGGCGCTCCTGCATGGAGTTTCATGAGTTCAGCTGCATCTCCGTCCACTCTCCCAACACATTGCCTTTTATTTTGAAATCGCTGTTGGTATGTGTTTTAGCCAGGGCCCCAAAATAATGAGAGATTTTTTTTTCTCTCTAAAATATCCACAGAGGAAAGACTCTGTCTAGTCTGGCTTCACTTCCTGTGTGTGTTGCAGAAGTACCTGCAGCAGCTGTGGGACACTGTCCTCCTGGTGGCGCTGATCCTCAGCACGGGCGTCATCGTTCAGGCTCGCTGGCAGTACCAGGACCACCGGCTGAACGATGACTTGGAGGTACTGGATTTCACCTTTGTGTCTGTGTCATGTGAACCAGTGACTCCAGTTTAACCTCTTTCATTGGGCTTCATTAGATTAAATATATTTTAAGATTTTACTTTCAAATGAAGGATCTTTCGACAGTTGGCTGTTTAATACAGTAATACAGTACATGCCCAGCCGTCCTGTGTTCCGCAGCTCCTTCCCAAGCAGGACGTCCTGAAGAGAATGTCCTCTCTCAAGACCAAAATGTATCGTCAGCCCAAACTGTGGCGCGACCCGTCCCAGCCGGCCGAGACGGACAACTGCGCCGTCTGTCTGGAGCCTTTCAACAACAACCAGGTCTGGATTTCAAGGTTCAGGTTCCTCTAAGCGTTTCTCTTGTGTGCTGAGTGCGTCTGTGTGTTTTGTCCGGTGGTGTCAGTGTTTGCGGGTGCTGCCGTGTCTTCACGAATACCACAGAGACTGCGTGGACCCTTGGCTGCTGCAGCAACACACCTGCCCTCTGTGCAAACGCAGCATCCTCAGTAAGTTCACTCACCTGCATTGAGTTCAGCCGCAACATGAAAGTCGAGTTTGAGTGATGAGATTCGGATGAAAGGAATCCCTTTGAGTCAGTTCTAGTCCTGTTATAATGTAGTTATTAGGGTTAGATGATTATTATTGTTATTATTACCATCACTATTATTATCAATGACCCCGTGTGGGTTCACTCCTGCCTCCTCCCACACTGGGAGCAGCTTTAAAGACTCTGTTGTTTCAAGGCTTAGTTGTTTTTAAGACTCAGAATCAGTACACAAATACAAAAAAGTACAACAAAAAAAAAAAGTGCAATCTTTCAAAGTATCATTCGTTCACCAGAAAACCATTCAAGAACAAAGAAAACCACATAATAAATAGAATAAAAAGGTGTCCGTCAAACACACGACCACATACACATTCAAACGCATTTATCCTCGAGCAGCGTTGAGTGCATTTCCAGCAGTGGGGTAGGAACCAGTTTTCAGCCTATTTGTTCTCTGATGTTAGAATCTAATTGTTAAATCTGGGTTTCTCCGTCTTCTCACTCTTTCCAGACAGCGTCTGCAGAGACAGCTAACAGCAGCTCTGACACTCAGCTCTCTCCTCTCGTCCTCATCGCTGACACTCCAGTAGCTCTTATTTGTTTGTGACTTACCTCAGACTTTCTCCTCCTGGCTATGGACTATGGGAGCAAAAACAGACTTTTCACAGCGGCAGGGCGGCGGCTCAGACTGCGGGGCCGTCTGATGGGAATGGAAATGTCCGTCAGACCTCCAGGTTTGTGCAGAAGAGACTCGGTGGCGTGTACTGACCAGTACTCCTTCCTTCCTGGAATCATGTTACTGTAATGTTGTGGAGATATGTTATTGTGTGCGATATGAAACTGTGAAGATGTATCTCGGAGGTGTTAGTAAACGCTTTACCTTTCAATTGGCAAAACTCTCCATGGGTCACTGCTGTGTGAAGGTCGAGCCGATGTCCAGAACCCCACTCGACTAATTTTCATCTCGCGTCAGAAAAGATGTTTGCTATTTAATGTTTCATGGAGTTTTTGTCCGTAACTTTGCTGCAGTCAGAAGCAAGTTTGCAACATGCCTTAATACCGACAAACACTTAACGCTGCTGGAAAAAAAAAAAAAAAAACAGTGTCTCAAGCATGTAAGTTGTTTTAATTTTAAGGAATGTGAACACTGTCTACCGCAGTGTTTCTCAACTGGAGGGTCGCAGCCCAAAAGAGGGTTGCAGTGCTATTTTGATTGGGCTTCATAGGCAGTTCAAATTTCAATAATTTATTGACTGGACGTGATAGAAAGTGAGCTAGCTTGTGGAATCATTTCAGGTGGCATTTTGATGAGGAACAGGTTGGAACAAAACCCACCACTAATTGTGGAGTTCTGTAGACATTGGAATAAGTAAGACCCACAATGTTAATACTCCCCATTGACGTTTTCATGCCATGCTACACTTTAATGCTATGCTAAGTGAGTCATTGAGCACCTGCTTTATGTTTAATCTTCTTTGTTTTTTGAGATATTTAGCCCTCAGGAAAGAAAAATTGTGATGTTCTCACCTCAAAAGTTAAAAAACAAAACTCACGATAAAGTGAAATTACAACAATCAGATACAGCCATGTTGCAGTACTCTGAAGCATCTCAAGTAAATTTACTTTTCCAGTAAAAACAGACACGTATTAAAAATAAAACGCACAGTGGATGTTTGAAACATAGTATTATTTATTTGTTTTTTTTAGCCAAGTTAGTTTTGAAACATATTCACATTTGTTACAAAAAGCTCTCTTGGATGTTTGCTTTTGCTTATAGAAAATAATTGAAGTATGTGGCAGCATGTAGGAGACCTCACTAGCAGAGAGGAGGCACCTCCGTAGAGCATGTGCTTCCAAACACAACACGGCAGCGTGACGGCAATTGCCGATTCCGTCTTCATCATGAACTGAACAACAGCAGCGTGGAACTGAAATGGTGACATCACACGCATGCACTTGAACACGACGAGCGGGTCGCAACCTGATGTCCAAAACTGACCGACAACAGTTGTTCTTCCAGCTACGAAACAAACTGCAACCTCTCTGAACTGCCCCAGTCATCTCTTCCTATGTTGTCCGCCTCCACTGCAATGATGTCAAAGAGTGATCACTCTGGAATTTAATAAAACAATTTGTTACCCTGTCAAAGCAAACGTCTGATTTTTTTTTTTATTATTATTGTTGTTTTGTGCTCTGGCTTGGAAGAAAACAGAAATTTGCGTGAGGAGTTCGAGGTGATTTCGAGCTCAAATCGCAAAAAGTGGATGTTCAGCGAGAGAGAGAGACGCTCAGCGACAGAACAGCATGACCTGGAAAAGCAGCACAACTTTTTTTTCCGCCCCGCAGTCAGCAGGTGAAAACCTGCAGTCTTTTTCTTCAAAGAGTCGTTGAGCTACTCGCAGCACTGAGCTTCCAGCCTTTGACTCTGTGTGCCACTGAGGCCCCCGGTGGTCCGGGTGGTCTCGCACCGTTGCCCTGCAGCTGTGGTGGGTCACACACCGGGTCAGGAGGGAATCATGCCTTTGTTCCTCTTGCGGTCGGCCATGGTGCGCCGGTTGTGATTGGACACACGGCTCTTGTTGGCCTCCTTCTTGCGTCGGTCCAGGAAGGTCTCCGTGGTCTGGCCCTGGCCTTTTGGTTTGCCCACCACGTTGCTGGGACGCTCCGGCCGCACGCTGCAAGGAGGGAATACGGGTGAGCAACGTTCAAGTCTGCCACAATAAGTACGCTTAATTTGTTACTGTCCACGTATCATGTTTATGGTGGCCTAGTAAAAATTGTAACGCATTCAATTCAACGAATATAGTCATCAACAGCAACAGTTGGATGCTTTATTTTCGCCCTCACCCTTTTCTTTGATGCATGGCAGCTCGTCTGGCTTCAGCCCTCTCCCTCAGCACGGCAGGGTCCTGCACAAACTGATCCCGGTTCACATTGCTCTGAAATGACATGGATTCACTTGTCAAACACGTAGAAGAAAAGTGAGACAGAAAAGCGGGTAGAATTTATACTTGCAACTGTTCCAGCCAGTTGTAGCCTTCTCCAGTTAAACCTGCCGTTTGAAAAAGATTCTCGTACCTGCAAAGTTGGGTCATCCTCCTCCTCGTCGCCTTCCTCCTCCCGCTCGTACTCTGCCCTGTTTCCTTTCCTCAGTACCTGCGGGATGGTGAAGGGTC
Organism: Nelusetta ayraudi; assembly: GCF_046127955.1. NCBI lineage: Eukaryota > Metazoa > Chordata > Actinopteri > Tetraodontiformes > Monacanthidae > Nelusetta > Nelusetta ayraudi. Next base: position 1,856,083 of record NW_027466142.1, read on the forward strand.
TGCAGGACACAGGCAAAAATTAAATAATTCAATTCATTGAGGAAAGGCGCTGAAAAGAGGACGGGAACTCTGCTACCGTCTGTTCAGCAGACTCTCTCCATCCGCGTCGTTCGCTCCCACTTGGTTCATGTCGTAGGTGTCGTCGTACTCGTCGTCGTAGTCGTCCAGGCCGTAGCTGGCGGCGCTCTCACCCGGTTCAATCTCCACCTCGTCCACTACCGTCTGGTAGGCCTGATAGCGAGCTCGCTGCTCCTCGATGTGCTGCTTGTCATTCATCAACTCCTCAACACTTTCTCCTTTCCTGCATGACACGCATATTTCACATGGTGTTTTGTTTTTTACTGCAGAAAAGTGTGTTCAGGCCTGGTGAACTAGCGCTGCCCTGTGTGTGTGTGTGTGTGTGTGTGTGTGTGTTTACCTCCTGCCCTTCCAGATGCGGGACATGTCCACTTGTTCCCGACGGAAGACGTCAAACTCATCATCATCAAACACATTGGATCTGCTGTTGAGAACATCTGGAAGTTCCTCCTTTACTGGCCTGCATCAAAAAAAAACCAACAAAAAAAACCACCCCATTCCAAATTGTCATGAACATCAATCACATGCAGTAATTCTGCAGGCAGAAAAGTTGCCCAGCTTCTTGGAAGGCAACATTTTGTGATTTACTTCCAGGGTGAGGCGCTAGACTACCTTGGCATGGCTCGGTCCAGTTTGTCCAGGTTTGGCGCCAGGCGGTCCTCCAGGATGTTGTTGATGACCAGCTCAGTATTGTAGTCGTACTCCTGCAGGCAGGCCAGCAGGAAGCCTTCGCCCAGATCTGGCAGCAGGTCTTTAATGCACGACAGCAGAGAATCCAACTCCGCCTGGCTGAGTGAACACGCTGCACCCTGACAAGGTGGACGGGCAACATGCTGTTCAGGCCAGTTGATATCAACGACCAGTTTTCCCCTCTAAAGGTTTCAAATCCAAAGGAACTCATCCAAGGAGTTATACTCAGACTCACATTGTTTCCTGCCTGGGCCATGGCCACCATGGCCTCTGCTCCCCTCAGGTCGTCTCCTCCATCAAACCCTCGTTCCTTCTGACCTTGAACGTCAGCTGAACGTGAAGCTGAAGCCGAAGCAGCAGCAGCACCATCAGGTTGGTGCCGATAGGCCGAGACTGACGGGACTTTTCTCTGAGCCTGTGGGTTCCGCCGGCCGATGCTGTCCCAGGCACTTTCCACCCCCTCAAGCAAATAGGACACCCGGGTCTCATCACTGCCAGGAGCAGTCAGGGAAATTAACATTTTTTGGCCCAAGAAAAGTCTCTCCAGTGAGTCCAGCGAGTGATGTTTCAATAAGAAGAAGAATAGCCTAAAATGTGTGTTGCAATTCATATTGTTGGTCTAACCAGTACTGACAGCACTGTTGATTTTATGTCCTGTTTGGTACAGGCTATTTGCAGAAGTAATGGCATGAGAGCTGATAAGGATACATGTCAGGAAGGGCCTGCTGTAAAAGGCTGACGTCGTCTGCGACGGGGAACTGTTCATCATAGTCTGACAAGAACCTGTGAAATTAAAAGTGTTACGATTCGGAGTACAAGTCAATCAGAAATCATACAGTTTACATTATTCCAGTACAGCAGGAGTAAAACAGCACATTTACCTTTTCTCAGTTAAAAAAGATGTAAAATGTTGTAGAAGCTCTTCTGCAAACGTTTGCAAATTTTCTCCCCTGCAGGAAGGAAAAAAAACAGTGGTATTTATATCTTCACGTATGACTCAAATTCTGCGGAGATGCCTGTTAATGGCGGGCTGATGTGGATGTCTCACCCCTCCAGGATCGGCTGTAAACACGTGTGATGCAGCAGCATGTGAGCCGTATCCACCATCCTGCGACAGGAGTGGGACAGTCTCTTCCACAAGTCCTCATGAAGCCTGCCGGAGGGTGCGGGACAGTTTTCAAAATTCATCGAGTCAGTCATTTATCAGCGCTCTACAGTTCTCGATGTGCGACGCTTTTACCTTTTTATCCAATAAAAAAAACAACGCAGAATGTGCTGACCTTTTATCATCAAAGTTCCTCTTCTTCACAGCTTTCTCCAGGTCAGGCACAGCGGTCTCGTAAAAAGAGGTCAGCCTGCCACGACAGGAAATGACATGATCATGGAAACAGCCTAAACAATAAGTATGGCAGCAGCAGCAGAGCAGGTGTTCTTCCATCTGTTCACCTGCTGAGGAAACCATGGGAGTGGAAGGTGGAGCAGGCGGCGGGGAAGATGTCCAGGAAGGCGTGGATGGTGGTGGTGGAGTCACACAGGTACAGAATAAGCTCAGCAAGTTCCTGTGAGGGGAAACAAAACACACGGATTCATTTATTAGTGACAAGTGAATCGAATTAGAGGACATGAAAGGTAAAAGTTCAATTGTTGCGCAGGGTGGGCGTGTTTCTCCAGACCTGCTGACTCATGGTCATGGGAGTCGGCTGTCGGTGAGCGTTGAGCTTCATGGGCTCCATGGCCATGGCTCCTTCACAGCGGAGGGAACACTTGTCCAGGATGGTGTCAAACACCTGGCAGGTGTGAAACACACAAGGTTTAATACCAAATCATCACAGATCAACACTATGCTTTTTCCAGATACTTTATTTTCCGGTAAATATACCTGCAACACAGTGGGCACCGTCTCATCCAGGTCACTGTAGTATGACGGCTGCTGAGTAAATATGTTATCTAAAAGAAAACATTGACAATGTTAACTTCCAGCTTCTAAAAGAGTTGGGGCAAAAAAGTACCACTATCACTGATAAACCACAGTAGAGGACAAATGCTTTGGCTGAGATGATATTAGAGAAATCCAAATGGTTCAGGACATATTGAATTAGTATGCCAAGCAAGTGGTGAATATCACTGCACATCAGACTGGCTGGGATTTTTCTCAGTAATTATGTAATTCAGTGCTACTTTTATGGCTTGAAGGCAGTCAAATGGGCCTGGTAAACAAACTGCACGTACGATAGAAATACTGGCTTCAAGCATATAAAACCAACTTTAATGGTGCACAGGTTGGCTTTAAGCCACCAGTTTCCCTTTCAATGAACCTTGTCAAACAACTCACCAATCATCTTGTGCAGCAGCTGACTGTTGCCTTTTCCAAAAAGCACGCACAGGTCGAGGATTTTGGGAATGTCAAACAGGAAATTATCATAAATGATTTCTCCAAACACGGCCGGGGTAAAAAAGTTTTCCTGTCAAAGACAAACAAACAAAAAATATGTTGAGATTTTGACATAACGCATATGACAATACAATTACTTAGTGATGTGTGATCACTTTCTTCTCATAGACACGTGGTTCTCCTACCTTGGACTCTTTATGTGTGGCCATTCTGAGAAAGGTTAGGAACACGGCTTTGTGAATAGTGCGCTGCATGTTTGCCACTGCCGGGGAGGCGGGCAGGGTTGCCAGGTCCAAGCTGCGAGGAGCGTGACGCAGGTACGAATCCAGGCATCTCTGCAGGGATTCATCAAAGACAACCTGGTGGAGGCAAAGCAACGCAACGTGGTGGATAATTGGAAAGACAGAATATTAAAATTGCCAATAACACTGTTTACACTTTGGCAAGCACTCACCTGACACCAGAACTTGTCGTGAGGCAACGACAGCAGCCATTCTAGGTCCTCTGTAATAAATTTGGCATGTTCCAAAAACTCCTCCACCTCAGCAGCGGAGCCATCCTCGGGCGGAGCCTTGTAAGGCACAAAGCAGCGCTCCTCCTTCCTGTGTGGGTGCTGACCATGAAGTCACAGTAGAAATATTAGTATCTGGTTATGACCAGGATTTAAAGAGTGCTCAAGGCTGATGTTTCACTGTACATCTGTCTGAAAAAATATATGAGTTGATGCGCTGACTCACCAGTGCAGGCAGTGTGACCTCTCTTCCCAGTGGACCAGGCTCAGTCACCTGTTGTTCATCCAGTGGCACATGAGCACAGGCCATCGCCTCACCCTCTCCAGTTTATTCCTGGCCAGCCACATAAACACATTTAACTACAACACTAAAATCAGTTTGAGCCCATTGGTTGGAACGATAAAGGTGGCGTGTAAATGCAGAATGACGAGCGAGTCAAACATGTTCATTTTGAGAAGACTGGAAAAACACTACAACTTCACCAGGTGTTTAAAACACTTGACGGTTTTGAAGATAAAAGGAGATGGTGCTTTGAAAGGTCAGAAAGTATTTGTTTGGTCAAAAAAAAAAAAAAATACAACAAAAGTCACTCACTGTTGAGACATGTTTCTGTTGTCTCACTGTTCATAAAGAATAGAAAGATTTAATCGTGTGGTGCCAGACCTAAGAACACTTATTTTGATAGACATTTAGTATTATAACAGCGTTTTTAGTCTGTCATGTGACCCAGTTATACCATAACAAATGCTGGAAGCGATTCAATTAGAGCTTTTGGAAAATGTTTTGATTCTCTGTTCTACACCAAAATGAAACGCCAATAGGTCTGCTTTATAGTAACTGCGATTTAGGAAAGACTGTCATCGTTATTACTATTATTACACCTGTTTACGACTCTTTTTTAAATGGGGAAACTGGTAGATTGCGGCGTAAAAGCCTGCACCTGAATTCACCGTGCGGTATTTTAGCCAAAGCAATCCGCTGGTCAAGTTCGTCAACTTAATGCTAAGTTCAGAAGCCGGCGGCTAGAGACACTGCCAGTACAATGCCGTTACCCTCGGACCATTAGGCTCTATAAACAAAACTGCATCTAGTTGATTTTTAGAGGAGAAACGACGTAATCCAAGTCAATAATTTGTTAGCCTGCTAGCCCTGTTCTGGGTTGAACCAGCTGACAGCGTGTTTAATGAATGGACGTGCTAACGTCCGTGTGACGTGGCTAGCCTTCTGGCGGCTTTAAATCGTTCGCCTGTTGCCAGTATGTAGTCACCGTGTATCTAACTAGTCAACAAACCATCTTACCGGCAAGAGTGACAATTTGCGAGTCTCTTCAGGCCATCACGCCACGACTGTGCAGAGTTTCAGTTCATTAACACTTCGCCAGGGTCCTCTCAGGAAGTGACGCAATCCGTTTTCTGGTGACGATCGCGTTATTTTTTTTCTGCAACCGAAACCAGCAACGAGTCGCCCGTACTTGGCTCTGATTGGCCACTCTACTCGCTTCTCCTTCTCCCCATTTGCTTCAAAAACCCCTGATCCTATGAGACACACGAACCTTTAAAAGGTCGAAAGGAAACATTTGCATTATTTAAAATATTATATAATTTTATATATATAATAATAATAATTATATATATATATATATATATACATATATATATATATATATATATATATATATATATATATATATATATATATATATATATATATATATATATATATATATATATATATATATATATATATATATATATATATTTTTTTTTTATTTATTTATTTATTTTTTTTAGCTCTGTTGCCTATCTGGCTACGTATGTATGCCACTTTGTGAAGTAAATCGCAGCTGCTTCGTGAAACCCATTTGCTGGTCAGTACGCATGCGTGGGACACCTCAATCCTTAGGCAATTACTGGATTGTTGTTTTGTTTTGGGAAATCGATATCTTGACATAAATGGGAGAAGACTCTACGAATTAACGTAGTAATGTGTGACTGACTCCTATGAGGTAAACAGAACTTATCATCGCACTGCAACATGGCTCGTTGGTCTAGGGGTATGATTCTCGCTTTGGGTGCGAGAGGTCCCGGGTTCAAATCCCGGACGAGCCCTCCGTTTTACTTGATAACGCAATTCACAATCAACACGACTGACGTTTCGAAACGGTTTCTCCGGTTATTCACTATGAAGGAATTTAACAACGTAATAACAGACAACCAACGACTGCAATGTGTGTGTTACCCTTAAAACAATATGAAGCCTGCCACAACTCTCAGACAATTAATCATTTGCAGGTTCTGTGCATTTTATAGAATCAAAGTGCTGCATCTAATCCAGTTTATCATTTAATAACTACAAGCGTGTTAAATACGTGTATTGTTAGGCATTTTAATGTGCCCTCGCTCACAGCGCCAAAACGTGTAAAAACGATCAGAGCTGGTATTCCTTACTAGGCCTATTTCACTGGGATAAACAATTGCATACAAACGTAAGTAAAAACAAATCAAACAAAAAAATTGACTCGCGCCACTACGTGTTCAAGTAATTACATGCAGTACCGCCTGGCGCACGCCGGAGGGAGACAGCCGTTTTGAAAGGGAGCAAACAACAATTGACGTCACCGCCGAAGATGAGCCTTCCACATCGTCCACGCGCTGTTCGGTGTATTTGAATGGAATACGACATAAAGGTTAGTAGGCGATGAAGCTGGGGGGAGAGAACCAAACACACCGGTGGCTTCGGTGAATGAGTGAATGGTGGCGCTTATCGCGGACGCTCCTCCCGACCTCGTCGCTCTTGGGCCGAGCCGAGCCGAACCTGACGAGACGCTGCCGTCGTCCGGAGTTGGCGCCTGCTCTGCTCTGTGTGTGCCCGGCAGCAGCAGCAGCAACGGGTAAGCTAGTGTCAGAGCTCTTAAGAAGCAGGCTAAAGTGGCTGATCCCCTCATTCTGTGGCGGCGCAGACCGGCTCCTAATCAATGGTTAGTACTTTGATTACACCCAGTGGATTTCCCCTACTTGACATCCTCGAGTTAACCGTCGCCGAAACGTATTTTCCACTTCAATTCAAGGCTCGCCGTAAGACGCTGGAATATATAGCTCCAGATAAATTGTACGTGTTGTCACCTTTTAAGACGCTCTCCGTAATAATCAAGTAAGGACGGAGGACGGAAGCCATAGTCTAGGTTTTTCCCCCCCTCCTCTTGATTTAAATATTTTTGATGATGTGTGCGTGTCAACGTGTGTACACGGGCGCTCAGTGCTGTAGCTGCATTCCCTATTCTGTGCTGCAGGCGAAAAGTAATGGCAGCTGCTTTTCTGTGCCACTTTGAAGTTGGTCAATGGAACAGTCACCCATTCAGTCAGTTGACTGCCGGTGTGCATTTTGTGCATGGTGGAAAATGCTGTTTAATTACTTGATATTACGCCATTACTGTGCTCATGTGTTAATGTGTCACAGTAGTTACATTTCAAAAGATAACAGTGCTGGGATTAAAAAAAAAAACAATACAATTTCAGCTTTGAAATTGCGAACTTGAACACGCATGCAGTATGGATGCATTACTTTACTGCTGTGCAGTGCTGATGACGCAGAGTGTGGAAGTGTTTTCTCACCATTGGTGGTCTGATTCTACAGTCATGCGATCCTCTGAGGTCCCAACACAGACACTCCAGAGATGATGCACAGAAACCACAGCAAAAAATAAATGTACAGCAATTGCAGAGTGACTGTTGAAGCGGGGATGACGTGCAATACTGTACAGACATTTCTTGCATCCCTGCCATTCACAAGCAACATTTTTCCAGAGATCGCAATCTCAGTTGCCAACTCCTCATTATTGAATAGTGGTTTCACAGAACACTGCTGCAACTGCTCGAAATGAGGCTCCTTTATGTTGGTGCGGTGCTAATAGGAGTTCAGGTACACAAGTGAACAGCATTCTACTTCACTAATTCTCGCTGCACTCAGGTGTAGGACACCAGGTTGCGTTCGAACCCCTCAATTACCTGATGAATAGTCCTTTTGTGCAGGACGTGTTTAGTGAAGCAGTGTGTGTCCTGAAGTCATGACTCTCTCACCATAATGACAGACGCGGTTGATGATATCAGCCCCGGGACGCAAGTTAGCGGTAATTACGGCTTCGCGTGGAGGTCGATGAGCGGGAGCGCCCATTCAGCCGCCGTTTGACCTGGCAGTGTATAAATGGACTGGAGGTGAGACAGATGAGTGTGGAACTGCCGCGGGATGGGGCCAACTGTAGCAGAGCAGTCAGCCACTTTGAGAGGCAGCCAGTGAGCAACAGCTGCTGCCTTTGTGTCATCAAAGGTACGGTGGTGCGAGACATCAGTTTGTCCTTTTTTAGATTTCAACTCTTCTGTTACCATGAGGCTAAAACAGTTGCTCTTCCTTGCCTTGATTATCCGTTGCATTGCTGAATGAGCCTGGAACTGTCCGGTTATACTGTATGTATTTATGTAAATACAATATTTGTCCTGTAACTACATTGGAGCGTTGCCCCCTGTAATTGGAAATGCAGTTTTCTGTCGGATTTTTCACTAATCTTTTATCGCTTTCACCCCTCTCATGTGGCTCTGGTCTTGTTGTACTTGGTGCAATTGCATTACTCTAGCCAAGCAAGCTAAACAGGTGCATCCTCAGTTCCCGTGGTTCAGCATTCCATTCGCTTTCATTTCTCTTTGTCCGTAGTCAGCTGCTAAAGTTGATGATGACAAGGGAAACTTCTCCCTTAGCTGTTTACACCAGGCTGCCGCTGCCGAGCAACCTCTGCTGCTGTCCAGGCACTCTGTCTGTCTGGAGTGGCAAAGGCCAAAACTGTATGACAGCAGCACTGATAACACTCAGGACTCAGGGGTGTCTGACTGACGAAAGCCAGTGACTTGTTGGATGATGATGATGATGATGATGATGATGATGATGATGATGTGGTGGTGGTAAAATGCTGGATGAACTCTTTGCGGTGTCATTGTGTGTGCCTTACAAATGAATCTCTTGATGCAAATTAGACCAAATCATGACTCTGGCGCTCAGCGTTTTACCTCGCTTCACTCCAGCGGCAGTGAACTTGGATCCAGTTTTGGTGACACTGACTCAGAGGCTGACTCAGAGTCAGGCAGTCTCTCTCAGATAAAGACAGAGACTGCCTGTCCCTCTCTTTATCTGCGCAGCAGGCACATATGGGCCTTGAACTCTAACAAGACACACACACACACACACACACACACGACCCGGTGATTCGGTAAGAGTGTGATGACATTTCTCTGACCTGACATGCTGACATTTAAAAAAAACAACAGCTTTTTATTCCCTCGGTACTGGGTCCTGTTAATGAAGAAAGCCCACTTGTCTTCTTCAGTGTGCAACCCCACAGTTTGAACCTGCCTCTGCAAAACACTGATTGTTCTTTGTCCTCACACCAAGCAAGCAGTCAGCCAACGCCAAAGAGGAGCTGAGGCACATATGTTTTCTGTAGCGGGGGTCGATGTTTGCAGAACGTCTCAGCTGATTGTCTACCGGTCTATAAAATGAGAATTTACAAAAAAAAAACTACTTTTTAAAAAGTTAAAAATGAAATTGGGCTTTTTTTTATGCTTGTTTTCATAAGTAACTGCTCTGTAAAGTGTATAATTTAATTAGCTGTGTTGACTAAATATTTCTAAATGGTGGCCAAACTAAATAGAAGCTGTATGCTCAATTGCACAATTAAAAGTAATCACTTGCAAACACTGAGCGTATTTGTTCCGCAAAAGAATTGGCTGGATTCATCCGCCAGCATGCTGTGTGTTTCGCTCTTGTTCCATCACGATGAGCTGCGCCTCTACATTTTACACTAAAATGTGGAGGCATTTGTACCATCATGCTCTGAAGTGTGAAAATGTGAGGACCATAATGAAGAAGACCAAAGTTGTACAAAAAAAAAAATTGCGAAGCCACAAGAAGTTGTAACCTGTGCTGATTGTGACAGTGAAGAGACTGACTGCCTGTTGCAAGGACTTATCTCTGCTTCTGAATGTCGGATCCAGAAAACACCCTTAAACCAGTTTAGTTGCTGAACTAATCATAAATCTGTCAGCGCACTGCAGCAAACTGTGTTGAAGGAAGCAGAAAGATTTGATGCCAATATTATAGTGAGACTTTTTTTTTGGTTTGTTTCCTCACCAGTGTCACGTGACCAAGACAGAAAATCTGTTAAAATGTTAAAAATGACGTTGATTATTATCAAGGCTCCTGGTTTTTAACTACTTTTTTTTTTTTTGGTTTGTTTGTTTCAACGTCATGGAAAGAAGTCGACTGGCGCAGCTGCAGTAATGAGTTCTGCCTCTGACGCACAGGCGCCAATTTTGCTTTGTGGAAACCCAGGCGAGACAAAACATCAAGACAGAACCTGTTTGTCTGGGGGGAGTGGGGGGGGGGTTTGTCCAGGCACTCCCCAACAATCATCTGAACACACAACATGGCAAACAATTAATCGACCAATCTGAATTGTAACTCGCACAATGAGTCGGTGGCTGTTATTTAGTTATTGAGTTTTGTATTGGGCTTGTGATTGCTTATGGCCTGCGTTCACTGAGATGATGCGCCAGTTGCTTATTGGATGGATTTTTGTTGATGCAAGAAGTTGGTTGTCTTGCAGTTGTCTTGCATCTCACTTGCTATTTATAGATGCAGTCGTCATGGCTGTAACAGTGACAAAGGCGACTGTGGCGTTGTTACCTGCTCTTCCAGGTCACACAAGCACGATGGCTGACTGCTCAGCAGCTGCTGCTGCTGCTGCTGCTGCTGTCGCCACCTCTGGAGAAACGATGCTAGTTCAGCTTCATCCACGTCATGAAACTGATGTGCCTTTTGACTTTTGATTGTTCTCAACTGTGTCGTGTTGTGTGGTGTTGTGATATCGTGCTGCGTTACCATTCGCTGCACTCCTAGTTGCACTAATTGCCACATGGTTCAGCACACCTACCGAGGCTTATACATTTGCTGACTTTGTCAGAAACAGTTTGTCTGCTGCTCGTCCATCTTTCCCACAAAAATCTTTTCACTTGCTAATTGGAGTTTGTACAATGGTTAGCTAACCCCAGAGATCTGCTTTTAGTTGACATGATATAGCCTAGCTGTGTTTGAATGATGCTCACAGTCGATTTAAGTGACGTTTGAATTATATGGAAAAACTGTAAAGAGTTGATAATGATTGTAGTGTTTTACTGCGGTTTTACAAAGGTTGAGAGTGGATTGAACCACACTGTTCAAGATGGAAATGCAAGGGAATCAGTAAAAAAACCCAAAAAACTTAAACTTCCAAGCTTCAGTTTTCATTGGATTGCCTCACAGGTTAACTTTCTGTCTAGTTTGACTTCAACTCAAGCAAAATATTGGTATAATTAGCAGTCAACCAAAGAAAAAAAGACATTAGCCCTATGTATTATGAAGTCTTTTTGATTTTATTTTGCTGCTTAAAGCAAATTCAGAATAAATAAAAGCTTCTTGTTCTCTGCTTACTTTCTTCTGTTTGTCCGTGATCCTTTCTTGGCCTCCTCTTCTTTCTCGCAGCCAAGTCGTGCCCATTGTTTTTTCTGCCTCTCGTCCACAGTTCGGTGCCTTCCCAAGGATCCCTGTCGGCATTTCTCCTTCACCAGTGACTGTTTCACCCTCCAGCGGAACCTCCCCAGTAACCTGTGCGGATTACTGAGCGCGCTCTCAGCCTCCGGACAGTCAGACCGACTCAAGCACTTTTTGAGCGCCAGCTGTCATCAGTGGTTCTGCAGGAAAAGGTGAGCAACCCTTCTTTTCTGTTTGAGTAATGAATGGGTCTGTTTATCCAGGGCAACTTTGCATGAGAGCCTGCTGGCTGTGCCTAAATGAATTGATGGTCTGTGCGTAGGAGCAGACCTGTAGGAATGTTAGCAGAGTGAGGAGCTGAAGGTTTGTGGAAGAGATGACCGAGTGGATATAGTTAAACTTTAATTCCTTCTTTTATTCTTCTGTTCAGTTGTTTTGATACAAAAAGGTAAGAACAAAACTTTTTTCATCTATTGGAAACAACTGAATTGTGTTAAATTCTTCAAATTCCAAACATGAATTTCTCCTAATATGACCAGGCTCTCTTGCATTTACTCTGTATTGTAACAGATTTATGCCAAGGTACAGAATTTGCTTTGCATTTTATGTAAATGCAACAAATAAAAAGTAATTCACTGAAAACAAGCAATAAAAAAAAGTGCTGGTCTGTGTACAAGTGGCTCTGTGAAGCACTGAGCGTCACTGTCACTGATGTGTTTTTGTGTTGTCCACCCATTACTATTATGGCCTCTAATTGCAAGTAATTGGCAGCTGTGTAAATCCCACCAGTTTCCAGTTTCCCCCACCCACAGCCGGCCTTTGTTTAGTGACTCGTGAGACTCGGTCTTCATTTGTCATTTGGATTGGGGCTGAACAGTAAGGAATTTTTTTTTTTTTTTTTTTAAAAGAAGAAGGTTGAGTTATCCCGATTGGAGCTAATTTTCAGATGAGATCATATCAAAGCCTGGTTGCACATTCCGATGTGGAGGTGCAGGTATCCGGTATGTTCACCTCACATGCATGTTTTTGGAGTGTGGGAGGAAGCTGGAGAACCTGGAGAGAAGCCAGCAGACACATTGAGAACATGCAAACTCCACCCAGGAAGGCCCCAGGAGACCCTGGGAATCAAACCCACAACCTAACTTGTTAGGCAGCAGTGCCAACCACTGCGCCATCATGTCTACATTGAGAGTGATCGACAAAATTCGGTGAAATTGTGGGTTGACATCTGCACCCTCCATCCCTTCTCCACCCCCCCTCCCCACCCCACTACCTCTCTGCATCCACAGATCCGCCCCCCGGCGGCCAGTTGAGGAGTCATGCTCGTCAGGTGCCATCATGACTTCGCCGCTAAGACGCCCGCCACCACTGCCGCCGTCTTCAGGTCCCGGCTGGTGTTTGTCCTCGCCCTGCTCGCCCTCCTCTGCCCGCCGAGCCGAGTGTCGGCTCAGACGGCGAGCGTGAGGCAGCTGCCGGCCCAGGTGCTCCAGGACCTGCTCGATCGCCACGGAGACAACGGCACCATCAGCGTCACGCAGCTGCGCGCTCTGCTAGCGCTGCTCAGCCAGCCGCAGGGCGAAGAAGAGGCGGCTGGCGGCAGCGACGCGGCTGGTGGTGGCGGCGGCGGCGACCTCCACATCCAGGAGGCACCTGCGACCACAGCACCCAGCCTGAACGGCTCCAAGGTAAAGCAGCCAAAACCCTGTTTGCCCATGAATGTTGTAAGTAGTTTCATTGACACACACTATTGTTTTAAAACATCATTTCCATCACGTGTAGCCTTTAGGCCATTGAACCACAGCAGTTGGGTCTCCCTGGGTTCTTCAGTGGTGTTAAAAGTTTTAAAATTCCTGGCTGCATTGGCTGCCAGAGGGGGCGCCGCACACACAAAGTTCACACAGTGAAAACTGTTCAAATATTGTCTTTAGATTACGCACTGTTGATCAAGTCAGGCAAATAGCAGCTTGACCTGTCGTCACTGTGCTGATGGTTAGTGGTTGAACTTCAGACAGTGACATCAAGGCCTCCACTGAAGCCCTGGTGACTCCGGGGCTTTTCCAAGAGGCACCATATCCAACCGCTGCAAGATTGCTGAAATGTTTTGCATATTTCTCAGGCTCAGGTCCATCTGTGACTGACACACTTGCTGATGGGCTTTAGAACAGACTTGGGCTGAAGAATGGTACCTGATGGTGGCGTGAACAACTTTACCAAGGGATGGGCAACGTGTTTCCGATTGAAAATATATAAATATCGCTACTTCTGTGAAGGATTTTGCTGTTAACTGTTGCACAGTTAAATTAAACATCTGTGTGCAGCATAAAATAAAATATTGACTTAGAAGAACAGGTGTGGGCCAACTACGGCCCGGGGGCCATATACAGTTTAACACAGCATATTATCTTTTTAATCCGGCCCGCCGAACTTGAAGAAATTATATTAACAGTGAGTAAGTAATGAAATAGCTGCTTTTCATCCGTTTTTTTTTTTTTTTTTTAATGTTTTAAGAATCATTTCAATAAAGAGCTGAATACTGTGGAGCTTCAGAGACACTTGCTTCATTTTCATTTGACATTAAAGCAACATCTTTTCTACATAGCCCATCCTCCACCCCCCTCACCCCCACCCCCAGGCACTAGAATGGACTTCACCTTTTTAAAGTTTTCCACTCGCATTGTTACACTGAAACGAGTCTGAGTTTCTTTTAACCAACAGTTGTCTCCACGCCGTCTGACCATCATTTATGTTGACAAATCCCAAACCCGCCACGACGACGGCTGAATGAACGAATGAAATTACGGTTCCACAGTAAGATGGCAAAAAACAGTCCCTTCACCCAATACTGACTGACTTTGTTGTCGTGGTTCCCAGTGCTTGCCTGCAGACGTGCTGGGTGTCTACAGCATCGGGGAGCAGTCCCGGCTGGACGGTGCGGGCCTCCACCAGCTGTGTCCCGTCATGCTGCAGCAGCTGGACGCCGGCACCTGCAGGACACATAAGGAGGAGCAGGGTGGCGACGCCTCCCCCAGGCCGTCAGACACTGAAGGTCAGCATGGGGCTCCAGAAGTTGGTCAAAGTGTTGAACAGTTTGTGTTAACGGATGTGATGATTGACTGTGTTTCGTGTACTTGACAGGTTTTGTTTTGCCTAAAAGTAGGGGTGCTTTCGATTTTGCAGATGGAGTCGGCTTTGAGTGTCGCAAAGCGTAGCAGAAAAGAGGTTCACATAACAGTTATTTCACACTGAGGGCTGACTGGATACTGGAGATATTATGTGATGTTCTCAAAGGAGACGAAAGCCAAAGGCAGCATGCAGGGCGAGCCAGAGACACATATTGCATTTCTGTTTGACTTGGAAACCCAGGCACTCTTTAGACTGCGCGGTCCAACCTGAGCCGCGGCGTCATAGCGGGGATCTGGAGGGGAAGCGGCAAAGCTCCGAGTGCCGCTTCTTCACTGTGCTGATGAGCAACTGTGACCCCTCACTGGCTGCAGACTGTGAACACACTGCAGGACGTCTTTGACAGCTCCGCAGGCTATTTTGGTGTCTGCTGTAATTCTGACGTTCTCAGGAATCTGAGGCACAGTGCAGTCTGATTTTGTTTTTTTTTAAAAAAAAGGGGGGGGCAAGAAAGAAAAGAAAAATGTCTCACTTCTGACTTTGATTTAAAGAGGCCTTGGAGAAGTTGGTATAAAAAGCAGACAAATTACAGACTCTGAGATTTTGGTCAACCTATGTGATCTTGTGCCTTGAGGGCTGCAGCAGAAAATGTCTGGAATGTTTATTGCTCCATTGAAAGCTTTGTAAATGTAACTCCGGGTTGCATAATCCTTCATATGAAGGAAACACTCTAAACTTTTACCCATCCACCCATTTAATTTAATAAGCCGGTAAATATTTTTCCTCCCTGTCATTTTTATAGTTTGCATCTCATCTGACAAAACTTTATTGTTTAAAATGCATGTTTTTATATACATAATTTCATATTTTCACTCACTTTGTCAATTTGAGTCGTTTTGAATTTGTATCTGTCCTACATACAGGTGTCACGGATGTCAGAGATTGTCAGTGTTTCCAATATTTTGTTGATTGTTGTTGCAAGTTTGTGTATCGTTGCTGTTGGGCACAAACCTTTTATTTCCACGGTAGCTTTTTTTAAAATTTATTTATTTAAACTTAAATAAATTATGATTCATTAATTGACATCAAAGAGTCATTACGGAGATGGGATGCTTCCTAAGCAGCCTCTTAACTTTTCATTGGCTAAGAATTGGTAATGCATGAGCAATTTTGCACTCGTTGACTGATCAAAATCATCTGCTTTGTCAGTTGACAGTGGTGAAGATGGAAGGTTTGCTTCTGACGGCGTAGCATCAAATTACTCCGTGTTTTCGACAACATAACATTTCAGAGGGAGAATAACCACGTTTTCATGTGTCAACGCCCAAAATAACGTGTCAGTCGCACGTGTAGTGGCTCCAGGAAATGTTGTGTTTTGGGGAAATAATTGATATGTATCAATAAAGGTCCCATATCACAGCATGTTAATCATCTGCAATCAAAGCCTGTCAATGAGCTCTCAGACAAACCAGCAAAGTCCATTCTGTACTTCTCCGTCATCTGGTTATAAATGACCCTTGTGATGTCACAGAGGGCGCTGCCTTAACTAACTCTCCGTCACCACTTTGCTGTTAAAGATACAGAACGTACGACAGACGCAGTCATGTGAATCTAACGTGATGTAACATGGGACCTTTTCTGAAGTTGCGCTGCATTGTCCCAGAATAACGCCGTCCCCTTCACTTCTATCCAATCTTTGCATTGCAACCCCTCCCACCCACCGCCAGTGTGGGGCTTTTCTTTCCTGAGTGTGACCGTGGTCAATGCCTTCTCCCTCACCGGAGTCTTCATCGTTCCTCTCATGAAGACACGCTATATGAAGTATGCACTCGCCTTTTTCATCGCTCTTGCAATTGGCACGCTGCTCTCCACTGCCATCCTGCAGCTTCTGCCAGAGGTTTGACATCCATCCACATCCACATCCATGCACATGCACACACACACAAACACACACCCCTTCTTTCCTTTTTATTGAAACTGTTCTCCTCCAGCAGCCTCCATCTTTTCTTGCTTTGTTGCAACATCACTTTCTTGCACCCTCTGTGTGCTACTGTCTCCGCCCTCTTGGCCGCCGCCGCCTCTTCTCACAGGCTTTTTTTGGGCTCTAATAAGCACTGTTGAAAAAAGCTTTTGGGTTTTTCCTTTGCCCTTTCTAAATTGTTTTTGCACTGTTGGTTTTGTTTATTTCCTCTGTACACCTTCCTCCGCTACCAAGAAGTGTTACTTTTTTCTTTTCTATTTATTTCCCTCAGAAACGAGGTTGCGGCCTTTTTCAACTCACGCAACACGTACAGAATTGAAACTGGCACAGACACTTTTGCTTCCGCTGTGTTTTTTCCCTCGTTGTTATTATCAGTGCACTTCCCTCTGTACTGAGATCGAGGCCAGCAAATGTTTTTTTTTTTTTTAGTATTTTGTTGTTGTCTGCTACTTGTGCACCATGAGCAACTCGGAAGCCGAACAGTTTTGCAGCATTGGCCTTGCTTTGTAGCCAGTTTGAGGCAGCTCTGGCAAAATGTAGTGCAGCTCTCCTTTGGTGTCCTGCAAATTAAAATGTAGCTATCGGTGCTCCTTCAGCTACTTTTGAGCTATTTTCAGTTCATGCGCCCCGCTTTAAGAGTCTCCAGGAAGATTTAGGTTGCATCTCTGCGCTGACTGGGTTTCACCTTTTTTTTTTAATTTGTGCTCCAGTAAAGAAACCTTGACCTTGATTAAAAAAATGGAACATGTACCAGTCGGTGGGAAAACAACATATTATGCATGCAACTTTGGTGTCATTTTCTTTTCATCTTCTTCCCAGTGTAAAATTAATCTTTTGATGTTTGGAAAGACTTGAAAGACCTTTTCCAAAATCTCCTGACTGCCAGATTGTCTTAACTCCTCCTTTCTCTCCTTCCAGGGAATTAACTGGTTGGTGTTATTCATTTTTTTTAACCCGGTGATTAATCTGATGGACTATGTTCTTAAGGTCTTCTTTCTTCTCTCCCCCGCCTCCTCCTCACCTTCCCCTCTCTTCCCCCCGCCTCCTCTCGGCTAACCAGTCTGGGGTTATGGGATCCTGTGTGTGACACTGATCTCTCTGTGCTCGCTGGTGGGCGCCAGCGTGGTGCCCTTCATGAGGAAAACCTTTTACAAACGGCTGCTGCTCTACTTCATAGCCCTGGCCATTGGCACACTCTACTCCAACGCCCTGTTTCAGCTCATCCCAGAGGTAGAGTTCATGCTGCTGCGACTCACTCTGCTGCAGACACTACGTGTCCTTTTATGATGACAGGAAGGAGCATTGGAACCTTACAACACGTTTCCCCTAGTTTGCTCATTGTGACTAGATTCCTCACCAAGTTATTATTGGGTAGAGGATTAATCTTTGTCAAGATTTTAATAGCTGATTTTTTATAGAGATTTAATAGAGATTTTAAAGTTATGTTGCCAAGTTCCAACAAATTCCAATGTAGGGAAAAACTAATTGTATGGAGAGTTCAGTTGCCCATCAGTTACATGCACAGAAAATATTCCAGATTTCAACTAACAATATTCCAGTTAAGATAGTTCTTTGGCTTCTGAAAAATTAATATTCCATTATTGCTGCAATTTATTTGCGCCTGTTTTATGTTATGCAAATGCAGTTGCTCAATTAAAAAAATATATAAATCCATGAATTGCTTTACGAGAGTTTAAAGACATTTAAAGGCATGGAATGATATCAGAGCAAATTTCTTCAGCAAGGAACATTTTGCATAAATCCAAATATTTAGTCCCTCCCTCATGTCAACATCTAGTTGTAGCATCACTGAGTAAGATAAGCTGTTGGAGTCGAGCAGGTGGTGGGTAAGTTGCCTGACGCTGCCCTCTGTCCTGTGCTGCAGGCCTTTGGTTTTAACGCCTTGGAGCATTTCTACGTGAGCAAGTCTGCGGTCGTCTTCGGAGGCTTTTACCTTTTCTTCTTCACGGAGAAGGTCCTCAAGATGGTTCTCAAGCGGAGAAACGGGGTGAGTACGCAACCAGCGTGAAGAAGAGTTCTGTCGGACACAGTTTGAGACTGTCGCACACTGACTGCAACAAGTGTCACGGATGTTGTTAACGTGTGATGTTTTTGTTAAGGATGCCAGAGGTGAATTATTCCAAAAAATTATTCCAAAAATTGCTTTTGATTTAAAGGAAGAAGCAAGCAGCCTTCCAGTTTGATTATGCAAAAACTATATTTTGGTTGAGGGTCCTCGTAAACAACTGACTTATGAGACTTCATTGGAGATTGATGAAAAACAGAGTACATTTTAAAATTGTAATATCTTTTTTTTTTTTACGTGTTCATCATTTGACACAAATGGCTATGCCTCCTTTTATTTGCTTTTTCCACACACTAATGATAACGAATGAATAATGAGTTCAAGTTTGAGTTCCTCCTCTTAAGGAGGCAGTGCAGGTCATGACTGAAGTTCAAAGCAACGCCCTGAGTTGTTTGCATGAAGACCGTAGACACAGCCCTCTCTTCAAACAAAGTTACAATATACAATAAGCCTTCCAGTTAAAGGAACACAGATGTTTGATTTCCCTCCCTGACAAAATGCTGGATCAACGGCGCTAGAAAACAACTCATGTTGAAACTTCAAAGGCACAGGCCAGACTTTCTTATGGCCAGAAATTACATGATGAGGAGAGCTGAACTCAATTTATGCAACACCAACAGTAATTCTCAAGACCATTTAATAATGTGTTTTTGTAAAAATGAATTCCGCCATTATACTTTGTAAATGATTGCACTTTATGGATTTTTCCTCTGAAGAGCAGAGTGAAATGAAGGAGCACGTTAAGTGTCTGAGAATTCCTCCAGAGATTCAGTTTACATTCTCATCCAATATTCATTCACGTTGAAGCTTTCAAACAATTGGCTGTGGGTGGCGTTACAGTGAGTGATGAGGTGCCTGCAAAAGCAGACTTACACACCATCAGGTTGGTCTTTCACACATAGACATTTAGATAAGTTTTACTTATGTTTCTTACGGTTTCTTACATCATGATTAATGCAGCACTTATAACCTGCCATAATTATAATAGAATTTCCCCAGTTCTCATGAGTCAAGTGTTATGTAAATAAGTGTCTGGATAATTAGAAACCGTCTAAGATGGGAATAAAGTTGCAACTGCCGCTTCTTTTTTCCCCCTTCCATTAATTGGACAGTTTTCAGAGTTCGTTCAAGGCTATTCACCATGATTCATTTTTTTTAATCGCAATGTCTGCCGTCTGTCACAGAGACACAGCCACAGCCATTACCCAGGAGCCGACCACTACTCGGCCAGCCACCCGGAGGTGGAGGAGGGGGAGAAGGAGAAGCTGCAGCAGAACGGAGAAGCCGGCAGTCGGGCTCTGGTCAAGTTGGATGCCGGGGAGGGGGAGCTGATGCTGAGTCCTGCACAGACACCAGAGGTTGGCGGGTTTCAGTGTCAGCGTGCTCAGTGTAGCTATGACAGAGCAGCTTGAAGTTGCGTTCATGTCTAGCATCTGTTCACGCCGTGCATGAAAAGTATGAAGTGAAGTTTTTTAGGGCGCCACTTGCGTAGATACTATTTGCTGATGCGAGTAGATAGTGAGACAGTTATGTGGATGGAGTGGATAGTTATGCTACTATCTGCTCTCATGCACGTGTGAGAAAGTGTGCAGAATAACTGGTCTAACCTGATGGTTGAGGGGCCAGAAAAACATTCAGATGTTCTCTGTTTATGTATAAAAACAATTCTGTATTGCCATGTATGTGTTCCTCACCTTTGCGGTTGCCTCTGTCACTCTGTACACACCAGGACTCCCAGAGCCAGAAAGGCACGGGCCGAGCCAGCACCGGCGGCAGCGGCGGCTGCTACTGGCTGAAGGGGACGTCCTACTCCGACATCGGCACGCTGGCCTGGATGATCACGCTGAGCGACGGTCTGCACAACTTCATCGACGGCCTGGCCATCGGCGCCTCCTTCACCGCCTCCGTGTTCCAGGGCATCAGCACCTCGGTGGCCATCCTGTGTGAGGAGTTCCCTCATGAGTTGGGTGAGAGAGGGCGCTAGGTGACGTCAACTGGTCTGTTTGCTTTCTGTGCGATTAATTTTCAATCCTGTCTTTTCCCCCCAACCAGGAGACTTTGTGATCCTGCTGAACGCTGGCATGAGCATACAGCAGGCTCTCTTCTTTAACTTCCTGTCGGCCTGCTGCTGCTACCTCGGCATGGGTTTTGGCATCTTGGCCGGCAACAGTTTCTCCCCGAACTGGATCTTCGCCCTGGCGGGTGGAATGTTCCTTTACATCGCTCTGGCAGACATGGTCAGTATTCGGTACAGAAGTGGGCTCTGTAAATAGGATATTACAGTTTTTCAGCGTGAAGATGTTCAGCAGAAGATGCCCATGAAGTAACCTGTGACTAGGTTCTATTGGAAAGTCTCATTGTTGTACTTTTCCACTGTCAGTATTTATTGACAAGTTAAAGCCTGTTTTTCTGCACTTTTCAGTGAAGCATCACTTGGTTTAAACACAAAATGAATTAAGAAAGTTAATATAGATAGATAGATAAGTAGGTGTACTTTATTGATCCCAAATTGGGAAACTACACCGATGCAGCACTAAAAACAATACAACATCTATCTATACAGCAATCACAAGAAAGAGTCAAAGTGAATTTAGATAGGACAAACAAGCAAGAGCAAGATGTGCAAAAAGGCAGTCAATTGTGCAGAGGCAGGGATAAGCAAGGTTTTATATACTATTAGTGCAATATAAACCATTATCTGGTGTCTCCCAGTTCCCAGAGATGAACGAGGTGAGTCGGGAGGAAGAGGAAGCGGGCGGCAGCAGCTTCCTCATCACCTTCGCCATCCAGAACGCCGGCCTGCTGACGGGCTTCGCCATCATGCTCATCCTCACCATGTACTCGGAGCAGATACACATGGGCTAGCGCAACGCTCCTGGGAACCATCGACGAGTGTGCAAAACTAAGCTGATTCTAGCAGCCGTCATGTGACCCGAACAGCAGAACTTTCCTCTGGTATCCTCCTCCCACCGTTAGGTCCCTTTGACTTTGGGCAGTTAAGGCTGTCGTGCGGCAGGTACGCACGCCTTTCTGTCAGAAATCTTCAAGTAGCCCTCCGTGCACAGTTCCTACATGCAGTAGATTCCATGTAAAGCAGATGGCGACCTTCTTTGTTGAGTTGTATCGTTTTTTTTCTTCCCATCATTGGAGCGCTCGGCCTCCTGCAGTCACATGGATGTGTGAGCATCTCACAAACTGATGATAAATTCAGTCACTTTAGTTGTTTTTCCTTTTTTCTCTTTCTTAGACTACTGAGCTGCCATTTTTGGTTCCTGCTCCTCTGCTCTCCCATTCTTCCCACAGTGACATCATCAAGCCCCAACCGTTGAGATCTCACAAAAACAAATCCTGAAAACGTGTTTGAAAAGAAAAAGTGTTTCAGTCAAGAACAATCTGTGTCCCTAGGAGGGCGAGGAAAGCGCTCTGTGAGACGCCTTTCTGTCTCTTTTCTGACTTTCCTTTCCACCCCCCCCCCAAAAAATGATCCAACTGGAATTGAGTGTGAACATGCGACAGACTTGCGCCAGGACTCTGCTATTCCTTCCTCTGCATTATCTTTTTTTTTCTATACCCAGCAAAGGCAAAAAGACGATCTGACCTTTAAAGACCAAATATGGACCAACCATTAGGGAGTTGGAAGGGCTACATGCTGGCGTCTGTGAGTGTCACTCACTGGTTGACTGTCCTCCAGTTTGAAACCCCTCATGAAGCCTGTGACCCACATGTGAAATCAGCAGCTCAGCATTTGTGACTGTGATCAGATGATGATGACGATCCCTGCATTTCTGCACATAGTTTACCGTCTGTGCCCGCTGTTCTGTCATTTTTCATCCATTCAGTAATCATGTTTTATATATATAGCTGGAATTTTGAAACCCACCTCTGTGCTCTTCTTACATCTCTTAGACGGTTTTTACCTTGAATTGTCTGTTCTTTTGTTGTATTGAACTAGTTTTGAATGGCAAAATACTGTAACATTAACCATACAAGCACGCACACTTTGCCTCCCGGCTTGCTGGTTTGCCTTCCCCATTCATATTACATTTACTAGAGATGTTAGAAAAGTAACACGACATTCAAAGTAAGTGTTTAAAAATGCGAAAGGCGAATATTAATATTATTCCTATATTGAAAATGTTTTTGCCTCATGCAATTTTCTGAAGGCCCAGCATATTAGATGTAGTAGCATCTAGTGGTAAGAGATTATATTGCAACGCCATGAACACATTTATCCATTTTCGATGGCATTCTGCTCCTGGCCCATCTGTCATTTTAACTTCAGCTGTCCGAAATATAAATTTCAATCATACTGGGAGGCTGGATGACCCCCTTTGCAGGAAACAGGGAACTTCAGCACCACTCGGCAAACCTTCTCCCTTTCAAGTCCATCTGGGAATAGGCCTCACCAGTGTTAATGTCTCTTTTCTCAGCTGCTTTTACCTGTGATATCAAAGGAAAACAAAATCCAAACTAATTCTTCTTTTTTTTTTTTTTTTTTTATTACTAGTGACTTATCTAACTGTGTGAGATTTTACATTCCATTTTTGCCAGTAGATTCTAGTAAATGTTATTCATGGGCCTTTAACATCTCATGGGAAGGCTCAAGGTTTGTAGCAACATTGATCCATGTGATGGTGCAACATCACCAGGTCCTCAAAGAAGCAGCCGTGTGTGTTCTCACACACCAGAGAGGTTTAACAGCAACTGATTTATGCCCATGATGTTTTATTTAATCCGTTGTTTTTAGACATTGTAGTGTTTGATGCCCACATACTTTTATCCTACACAGTAATTTCATTCTCTGGTTCACTTCTTCTCTGTACAGATGTGATGGTTATTGTTGGTGCATATTTATGAATTTGTAGTGGCAGTATCCAGAGTTCATCAGCACACACATCTGCTCACATCTTTCTGCTGTATTTTTTATTATTTAAATTGTTGATTTTTTTTTTTCAAATTCAGTATAAATCTAGAATATAGCAGTAATTCATTATTTATCACAGATCCTAAACAAGAAGCTATGTTGACTATGATGTTGTATAAGGTTTTTTTTTCCTATGTTTTCCAAAGTTTCCTCCCCCCCACCCACCATGAAGGTGAAGGCAAGCCATTGAAAGCATGTACCACGACAGTACTCTGCTCCTGCTGCTTGATATGAAGATTATTTATTGTTTGAGCCATAAAATATTTATTTTGTTCTACACAAAATACTCTTTAGATTTACACCATACCTAACACATTTTTGTTGTTCATTATTGTTATGTGTAATTTTTACAGGTATGTGACTGGAATACCTAAAACATTAATGCATTGCTCATCAGAACTATTTACCTGAGGAGATATTGGGGGGGAGGAGTTCTGGAAGCTTCTGAAAATGTAATTGTCCCAGTGTTAAGATCAGACCCAAACCAATTACTTGAGACTTTACTGCTAGAAGTCATATCATTTGCTGGAGGTTAAAATATTTTATGGATGTGCTTATGTTTTTTTTTTTTTTTTCAATCTCTATTTACTTTTCTCACTGTATCATGGAATTTGTTTTATAAACTTCATTTTTCCAAGAAAACCATGTGGCAAGAGCTTTATTTATTTATTTTTTAGTAATTGTTGTTTATGTCTACAGCATGAATGTATTAGTTTATTGATTTTATTACGCTTTTATTGTTTCAAATCCAAATGAGAATTCTTTGACACGGTTATTTGTATTTGTGATATTTAAAAATAGCAAATCTCCCTGTCTAGTAGCTCAAGTAACATCCCAGACTACCCTCTATTCATTCACACAAAATAAGTGATGGATTTCAAATAGTGTATGCTGTATATTGCCATACAGGTGGCTTCAACACACTTGTAAATTTGTTGTTGAAACTCATCAGTTATGTTTATAAAGAACCAATAAGATAAAACATATCTAATAAATTGACATTTCAATGAATTAAATACGCTACATATATTTTTCATACTTGGCATGTATGTATTTCCACTTTTAATGAATGATTGACTAGTTTAATTAGCCCTTTATAGAGGCCTATGCCACAAAGACCTTCACATTTGGACCATAACTGGTTATTTGTCTTTATATTTTAGCTGTTGGACTTTATAATAACAAAAACACAAATTATAAAACGGACATTGTGCATAATTATTCTTCAATGTGCGTAAGAGGGTGGCAAATTTCCTCAGTCACTAATGGACAGAGGAAGAAGTACAAATCGTCATTCAAAGAATCACTTGTTTCACGGAAGTGACGAATGCAGTTACGTGTTCTAACTTCCGCAACAGTGACGTCACGATTCATCTGGCGGAAGTAGTTATGATTGCGGAAATGTTCAGATGCTGGAGTTGCAGCCTGCTGAAAAAATCTGGCTAGGCACCATCGTCTTGTCTCTTATTTTGGCGTCACTTATGTCGGCCCTTTGAGTTTGGGTTTTAGACATAAACAACAGGTAAGAATGACCATGTTATGAGGGTTGCCTTTATACAGATATGTTGAGCCGGCCCACAAGAGCGAAGGATGGCTTTGCTAAGTTAGCGCGACTAACGCGCGGCTCACAGGCTAGTTATTGACACATTGATGAGTCCCTTGACAGAGCCAGCTTACCTCAACACGTGCGAAAGGCATTGTTTAAATGAATGGTTTTAAACGTTAATAATCACTCGACTCAACTTATTGACGGAGAAATATTATATTTATGTCACTCGCTGCTGGAGCTGAACGGGGCCTCGGTGTCTTGTTTTGCTACTAGTGAACGTTCACTGACTGACAGGTTGGGCAAGTTTGCATTTATTTTTTACGTTGTCTATGGCCGATGTAGCTTTATAGTATGGTATTCCCATATAGGTGCAGCCTAGCCAAGGATTATTGAATTAACTCATGTTTACTGTAAATGTGGAAGCTGATTGGAAGCATTTGTAAGCTATGTCCTAAACTGAAGAAAATACTTTGTCTGAGTCGTTATAAACAATGATGAGTCCTTTTGTTGTTGTTGTTGTTGTTGTTGTTGTTGTTGTCCCAATAACTTCCAGTTATCTTACTCGTTTACGCTGGTGGCTAACGTGTTAATGATTAATAGCAGGCACCACTTTCTCTTCCAACTCCTTCTATCATGGCCACTCCCAGTTTAACCGGCCACTCTCAGACACAACCCTGTTTGTCCCCGGCAGCAAATAATTCCTAATGAATAATCGATGCAGTCCACTCGGCTGATTAGGCATAATTCTGACATATACCCAAAATCAAATCCATTCGATTGTTAGGGAATATAGAACCATTTGTCATATGTAATAGAGCCCCTGAGGGAAGCCTGAAATAAATTTTGGGCAGCGATTGTCTGAACTTTAACCTGGTGAAGAGGGAAATGCTGCCTCTTTGTTTTGAAAGCGTGTTTTGGGTGTGATCTTGCATACTCATGGGCTGATGTAAATATGAAGGCGTTGCTCTATTCATTGCGAGTAGAATACTCTTTGTTTAAGCAGGCATGAAAAATGAAACTGTTCATTCAGAGCAGAGAACTCTAATCCATTAGGCACCATCAGTCAGCTTTCCTCCCGCCTTTACGTGTAGTGTACACATCACAATCACAAATGTTCACCTTGTGTCACAAACAGTATTCCCGGTGGAGTATCCACGATGGCAGACCACACTGATGTCAGTCTGACCCCAGAGGAGAGAGTTCGCGCTCTCACCAAGAAGGGAAGCTCGGTGGATGTGAACGACGACGTCCCCCTGCGCCGCTACTTCCGCTCGGGCATGGAGATGATCCGCATGGCTAGCATCTACACTGATGAGGGCAACATCGAGCACGCCTTCCTCTTGTACAATAAATATATCACGTGAGTGTCGGCGTTGATTGAGCTTTTACTTGCCAACATTTTATCTCTTAGTTGAGGAGATTTCAAACAATAAAACAATAATTTCTTTCATTTCTCTTAATAGTTTCTCAGTAAAACTGCTGATGGTGGACTAGCACTGAATGAAAAAAATCTTTCAGGCACCTATGCATTATCAGTTCATAACTGATAGCTGTTTTTGTTCTTTGTACCAAGTCTCTTTATAGAAAAACTTCCTAAGCGTCGGGATTACAAGACCGCCAACATTCCTGAGAAGAAAGAAACACTAAAGGTACACGCAACATTCAGATTGCCCTTGGATATGAAATTAAGGGCAAACAGGTATTTGGATGAAATGTCATGTTCTTTTTTCTTTCCAGAAATTAAGGGACATCGCATTCCCTCAAGCCGAGGTCTTGAAAAAAGCTCTTTTGCGGAGATTTGATGAAGAGTATGCACAGTATCTCGTCAGAAAGGTAAGCGGTTGGCCAACCACACGCGCACTCACAGTTTCTTCCATTTGCAGTGAGTGTGATGTGTTTGCTGCATCCTCAGAAAGCTGAGGAAGAGGTCCTGGCACAGGAGCAGTCCAGGCAGCGTGCTCTGGACGCCGAGCGGGAGCGAGTGGCCGAGATGCAGCGGCGGCAGCAGGAGCAGGAGCAGTTCAGTGCCTTTGAGGAGATGATCCGCCGCCAAGAGCTCGAGAAGGAACGCCAGCGGTTGCTCCTGGAGTTTGCAACGCCAGCGATGCCTTCTCCCGACACGCCCCTCATCCCCGGCATCGGGGGCCCCTCAATCGTCTCCCCCGCTGCACTGCAGAGTCCAGGGGGCCTGCCTGGCGGCTTCAACCGCCCCGCTGCCAACACAGGCCCGCCCATCTTCGACCGGTCACTCAAGCCTGGTTCTGTGCTCAGCCCGGGGAACAACAGTGAGTTAATCTTTTTCCTGATACAAGTGGGGGCGGCCTGCAGGGGATTTAAACGCCGCTACACTCTTGCTTCAAAGTATTTATTCTTCTGAGCTGATTTCTTTCCCCCCCTGACCTACTTCACTTCCTGTCAACACCATGCCTCGTAGCAAAACGTCACGAGATTCTTACTTTTGCATTCAAGTTTTGTTTACTCCTCTACATGGTCCTTGCAGATACAATGGTGGATGCCCTTCGGCAGCTGGCAGTGCCTGCTGAGCTGTGCCAGAGCTTCCTGAGGCTGGCCGAAGCCAACACCAGTCGGGCTGTGGAGACTTGTGGCATCCTCTGTGGCAAACTGGTAAGACTCCGGAACAGAGTGGCACCGCTGAGCTCCCACTGAATAGATCTGTAACGGGAAGCTGAAACATTTGTTTGAATGAGATGTTGGTAAAGGCCTTTATTGTTCCTTCAGCCAAAGCGTGAAATTGAAATGGTTGACCGCCATAACCCGACTTAGTCAGTGGAGTAAAATTCCTTGTTCTTTCTCCATTAATTGCATTTATTTTTCTTTTCATTTTACCAGGACTCTTCCATCGGTTTATTCTGTTCTTTCCAAAGAGAAGCAGTGGGGAAGCTTTTGGAAAACAGCATCTCTAACATTACACTTTTTTTCCCCAGACCAGAAATGCGTTCACAATTACCCATGTCATCGTACCGAAACAGAACGGTGGCCCCGACTATTGCGACACGGAAAACGAGGAGGAACTCTTCCTCATACAGGACCAGTACGATCTCATCACTCTGGGTTGGATACACGTAAGTGACAGCTTGGCATCTTTTCAGTAGGGGGCTTTCTCCAGGGGGAATATTCTAAAAAAAAAAAAAAAAAAAATAGAAAGAGCACTGGATGTTGCGGCTCGTTGTAGTGTATGAGGATCAATATTCTATACTATTACAGCTGAATGAACTTGATTCTAGCACTTATACTGTACATGGCCATTTATTATTTAGTTCTCTGCAGTCCACAGAAGTAGAAGAGGAGCTGATGACCAGAGTCAGAACACGAGAGCAGTATGACAGTTGACCTGATGTTTGCGTGTGTTGTAGACTCACCCCACACAGACGGCCTTCCTGTCCAGTGTCGACCTCCACACACACTGCTCCTACCAGATGATGATGCCGGAGGCCATCGCCATCGTGTGCTCGCCCAAGTTCAACGAGTGAGTCGAAAATGTTGGACTGCTCGTTATTTTTACGTTGTTTTCATTTTTTAATTGTGTTTTTCTATGCCTGCTGTGGTTTATTTTTTTTTATTATTATTTTTTTTATTCTCCATTCTAAAAAGAAACTTTGTTCTCTTGCCAGAATCGGTTACTTCAAGCTGACAGATCGGGGCATGGAGGAGATCTCCACGTGTAAACAGAAAGGCTTTCACCCTCACAGCAAAGACCCACCGCTCTTTACCGTGAGTACAATCTGAATGAGTGAAGGGTGTGTGGTAATCATTCCCATCTTCCTTCCCAGAACCTCCTTTCTAATTTTTCCTCCTCTTTCCCTCCATGTTTTTCTTCTCAGCAAGCGGGACACATCACCATCACTGACAGCACTGTGTCCATGGTGGATCTGCGGTGATTGGTTTTTGCTTTTTCACCAGATCAACGACAGACTGTTTTATCAAGCTGCAAACATTTTTAGAAGGAAGCACTCATTTTACGTTCTGGACGGTACTGTACTGGGCAAAAGCTGGCCGCAGGTTTACCATGTACTTTAGATTTTTATTGTTCTCAAAGGGAACAACATTGTGAACTATATAAATATATATATTTTTGCTTTTTTGCTCTTTAAGAAGAATTTTGCATATTATCGCACTTTCCGAGCAAACAACTATCTACTAAATAGACTGATTAGTCTTTGTCTCTCCAACTTTTTTTGTGTATTTGTCAACGTGTGGTGTTGCTCCTTATTGTTGTTGTTTTTGCCATTAATAAAAGTCTGTGTTTGTCAGTGACAGATAAGTGTTCACAAACCCAACCCAGATTTACGCTGTGTTGTTAAACATTTGATTCTGCCCAACAGATGAAGTGCCAAGGATAAGAACATTTGCTGTTTAGATGTTTGTTGTGCATTTTGTCAAGTCAATACTTTGCGTCTACGTCTTTGTTCTGTTGACTTTCCTTAATCAGCTGTTTTAAGCACTGATCACGATGAGAGAACGGAAAGCCAGTTGTTTCTCAGGTATGCAGGCAGTCTTGCTGTTCTGTATTCTATTTTTATATACAAACACTATTTCTCCAAGATTTAATTTTATTTTGTTTTTCATGCTTTCCCCTTTTTATATGTTCTAATTTGCTTATTCTTTTGCGTTTTGTGTTGATAATGTTTGGTGGTCCCTGTAGAAATCATCATTGCTTTGGCAACAGCCCAACTGAATGTACTTCCTGCTGCATGTTACTAATCATCGGGCTGAGGTTAATTTCTCTAACCTTTTATTTTGTTTCTTTTGTCAGAAAAGAAGTATGAGTAGCCATAAATGTGAGAAGACCTTCAATGACCTAAATAATGACATGGTTAATAAAGTCCTGTACATACACTTTTCTCATTGTTTGGTTTGTCCAATCAGCAGTGTTACAATTTTAAACCCTTGGCCGAGCATGGAATTGAAATACAGAAGCAGACATGCCATGCCAAAGAAATACTGTACACATTTGTAGTTGGAAACAATGCAAGGTTGCTATTGATGTTTTTAAATCAGTTGTGATTAGTCATCGTGGGGTGTTGAATATTCATACATTTGGAGTGGGTGTACATATCCATTAACACTGAAGTTCTTTCAGCTAATTGTGTGCATAAACTTTAAAGATCACATACAGGAAACCACGGAAGGGAAATGACGTAGAAAATGTACTTAGCCAAGAACTTCGTTGAACGTCGTCCAAGCAACGTTTGGGCGGAGGGGGGCAGTATTAGGCGACTGTTGCTTAACACCCTAGCATAGAAGAAGAAAGAGAAGCTAGTTGTTGTTGTGGATCATTTCTTGTGTGTATTTTATCTTACTTTTTCTGACATTCGTAAAAAAGAAAGAAAGAAAAGAAAGTAAAAATGGGGAAGCGACAGCACCAAAAGGATAAAATGTGAGTAAACAAGTTATTTGTCACGAACGCGATCGTTGTTGTTAGCTATCTAGTTGTGTTTGTTCACTATATAGAGCTAAAGCTAACTGGCTAACTTAGTTGTGTGACGTTAATTATAACAGCATTCTGTTTTATTTGTTTGTTTTAGTATGGTTTAGATTGAGACGTTATCCCGTTAAAATTAAGATATATAATTATTACTAACCAACCCGGAAAGCATTTGCTACTTTACCTCCATAAATATGCTGTCTGTTTAGCAGGTATAGTGTGTAAGCTACCCGGAAAAGTGCGCTAAATGGCAAACGTTGGTCCCACAGTGTATGCAGTGCGTTATTACTGACATGTGAAATGCACTTATCTGGCACTTTATGTGGTACAACTGTTCGAATCCTGGTTCACGCCAATTTCAAAATCAGCCAATCACGTGGCAGCGACGCAGTGCATTTTAGATATCAAGACGACCTACAGCGGTTGTGTGATGCTGCCTGTCGAGTGTGGACCAGAAATATTTTACCACCTTGTTGAATCTATATCGTAAAGAACGCGTTTCTAAAGGCCAGAGTGTCTGCAGCCAGATGTGCCAGATGTGGCCAGTGAGTCTAGATCATAGACACACAGCCAAGCAAGGTTTTTTTACAGTGTTTTATCCTGGTTTATGTGATTAGCTGACCACCACTTTGTTTTGACCCAAGTTTCTTCATTGTCTTTGTTGCCTTACAGGTACATCACATGTTCAGAGTATACAAATTTTTATGGTGGGAAGCGAGTAGGTGAGTTGACAGTTTGTTTGTTTTTTATCACCTATCCGCATTACATTTGTTGGTTATACAAACACAACAGTTTGAACATCCATCCATCCAGTTGCTTTAATCGCTTCCTCCTGCACTCAGAGTGTGAGTGGCCTGCTGGAGCCTCTCCCAGCTGTCATAGGGCGAAGGCAGGGTTACATCCTGGACCAGTCGCCACTTCATCGCAGGGCCCCATAGAAAGACACACACACACACACACACACACACACACACACACACACACCTACAGACAATTCAAAGTTCACCTTTGGTCTCACTTGCTTGTGTCTGGCCTGTGTGTGAGGAAGCCGCAGGACCCGGAGAGAACCCACACAGGGAGAACATGCAAACTCCACCCAAATCTCCGACCTTCTTGCTCTGAGGCGACAGTGTAACCACTGCACCACCATGTCGCTCCAGCTTAAACATTCATAATTCCCAAACCAATGCGATGAACTGGCGACTTGTCCAGGGTGTCCCCTGCCTTCGCCCTATGACAGCTGGGATAGGCTCCAGCAGACCCCTGTGACCCTGAGCTCGGGACTAAGCGGGTATGGAAAATGAATGAATGAATGAATGATGAATGAATTCCCAAACCAGTCAAAATGAAAGTATATCAGTATTAACGTTTTTCTTTTAGAACAGACACATGGCTTTTTTTAAGATGTTATTTTTGTACCTTTACGTGTTTCGACGGTAGTTTCCTTCTTCCTCACAGTGAAAATATCTATGTGTCTGTCTTTTTGTTTAAATCAGTGTCATTTGATGTTAATTTCTTCTTTTGTTATATGTTTTTTAGTCATTCCTCAAGCAAACTTTAGACGACTTCCATTTGACCACTGCAGGTAAAGGAAACCCTATTTATCCTCTTTGTTGGCCGATAATTCTTCACAGTTTTTGTTTGTTTGTTTTTTTACTTCAACATTACCCAGCATGACTTGTACACTTACTTGACACCATTTTGCGCTGTGTGAAGTGCCTCATTTTGTCTTTGCTCTTTTCTCTGTTACGATTCAGTTTGTCCCTGCAACCGTTTGAGTATCCTGTCTGCACTCCAGACGGCGTTGTCTTTGACATGCTGTAAGTATGTCAACATGTTGCCTGCACCAGAAGCCTGGGTTTCAAATGTTTTTTGAAAGGCTACAGGCTATAGAAAAGTAATCTTACTGAGTTATCTATAGTGCTAGCTTTCTTCGTGTTTTCTTTAGTCCAATTGTTGTGCTACTACCTGTAATTGGAAAATATCAGTCTTTTTTGGACTAAAGTAAAACTCTGTTCTTTTCTTTTCCTTGTGTTTAGGAGCATTGTCCCATGGATCAAGTCATATGGAACTAATCCCACCTCTGGAGAGGTAAACAGCAAACAAATACGTACTGTAGAAAGAATTTTTAGTCAAAAGATTATGAGAAAAAATGTACTAAACAAGCTGCGTTTTTTCCTTTCAGTTCAGCTCTAACGCCTTATTTTCTTTTCTCCCACAGAAGCTAGAAGCCAAGTCTCTCACCAAACTGAACTACGCCAAGAACAATGATGGTAAACTCATACACTCAGTGTATTCTGACTATGAAGCTATCGGAGCTATTATGGCTTGACGTTGTGCTTCAGTAGTTTCATTTCCCTTAATCAGCCAGTGATGTCAACAGTGTTGTTAAGAAGCAAAAGGTCAAGTCCATATTTGCCTCAGTGTGCATTTTCCCCCCACAAGTTTCTTAATTTGGCAGACTTGAGAGCTGTAATGGATCTTTTTTGTGAGCCGGTATTCGAGCAAGTAATTAAATGGAGTGGAAGACATGATAGCAAATTACATGAGATGTTTCCTCATCCCGTGGCAGCACATCCAGGAGTGATTCCGTGATTCAGCTTGTTTTTTTTTTTCTTCTGCTTTTGTTAGGAAAGTACCACTGCCCCGTCCTATACAGCGTCTTCTCCAACAACTCACATATTGTCGCCAACAAGGTCAGCGGCAACGTGTTTTCCTACGAGGTGGGTGAAGTCAGCCGTTACTGTCACAGTCGGCCCACTTTTCTTTTCATCGGACCATGTTGCTTCTGTTCAGAGTGAATCCAGACATTTTTTATCTGTGCACTTCAAAATCAACCGGTCCTTTTATACCATCAGGCCGTTGAGCAACTCAACTTTAAGACAAAATCTTTACGAGACCTTTTGACCGATGAACCTTTTGCCAGAAAGGATATCATTACTATTCAGGTGAGTTTTGGTGCTTTACTTTGCACATGTAAATGTTTGGAACATTTAATGTTGTACTGATGGATCTGCATTTTTGTTTTTAGGATCCAACAAAACTGGATAAATTCAATGTTTCCGACTTTTTTCATGTCAAAAATAACTTGAAAGTGTTGGACCCAGGTGAGTTGTTTTTGTAATTAAAAGTATTTGTTGTGGAAGCCCACTATTGAATTACCAACTGCTGAATACTGGCGTTGCTGCTCGTGATGGCTGGTTCACTGTGCAAGAAATACACCCACTCCTTCATTTCAGAATGCAATTTGAACTACAAATATTTTTAAGTTACTGGAGAGCCTGTGGTCAGGTCCTGCTGCTTTTGATTCATTATGCAATTAATAGCGTGCACAAAGCCCCCCTGATGCAACCTCAACACCGCAAGTAAAGTTTGATTCTGTGGGAAAGGTTTTAAAATGTCCTCTCAGATCCAGACAATCTTTTTTGAACTTTCGGAAAACCATTTCCGGCCTCATGTTCTTCTTTTTTCTGGCCTGGTTTAGAGGAGGAAAAGGCCAAGCTGGACCCAGCGTACCACCTGAAGAGCACCAACCTGGAGACCAGGGAGACTTTAGCTGAGCTGTACAGAGACTACAAAGGAGATGAACTCCTGGCCTCCACTTCAAAGGAACCAGAGGCCAAGAAGACCGATAAATTAAACGCTGTAAGCACAAAGACTATTTCTTCACTTCAAATTATACAAAAAATGTTTTTATGAAAATAATTATTATTGTTTATTTTTTTAAAAAAGACAACGTTTGATGATGGTTTCTCGCATTTATCAGTGATTTCTTCAAACATTTCCATTAGCAGATAACGGGTGAAGTCTGAATTAAAATTTTGTGGTCGTACACCAGAGGGCGCTAAAGACTCAAAAATACAGTGAAAGTATTTTTGGCTTGCAGACAAACAACTGCATTCAGAAACAGAACAAAGAGCCTTTACATAATTTTGTGTGTTTTCTTTTTTTTAAACGTACATTGTCAACAAAATACATCCTTTGAAAGACAACCACAAGCATTTGAGTTAAATTCAAATGCAAGTCTCCCACTATCGGAAAACTAACCAGCCTAAACAGGTCTATGTGCGGTGCAGGTTTATATTCTTTATTTTTAGAGGCTGTTTGGAAGTGAAACCTCGACCTCCAGCTGTCACAGTGTCCCTTATTTAAAACACATTTTCTACCACCCTGGAGATAATCACACACATTTGTAACTGAAAAGGTCATCGTCATTACCATGTCCCCAAATAACTGAAGAGGTGGTGGGGGGGTGGGCTCTTCTCCCTTTGAGCAGCATCAACGCCCTTTCCCCGTTCATCAAATGGCTTTCTCTGTTGCCCACCCCCCCGCCCCCAGCCCAATCTCGGCTTTGCGGACTAAGTGATGCTCTGACAGCATCTGAGAGAAGAGTGAATATAGGTCAGACAGAGCACACAAGGTAAAGTCTGTTGTTGCTTCCTTCACAAGAACTGGAGCAGAAGAATGCCAAAGCAGGGCTAAAGAGGAGACGCCAGCTTTTCAAGTCCATTTTCACGTCTCTGCTTTCATCTATGTGAGATCTGATGGCTCGCATAACTTTTAATCTCACTGCGACGTGTTGTTTGTGGAAGCTCAGATACCCAGAGTGTGGAGTCTACTGTAATTTCAAGCAAACAACGTCCGGCCACATTTTGGATCCATTTTGTCTCACAAAAACATCATTTTGTTGTGCCTTTCAAATTTGCACCAGCATTGACTTTCTCTCTCTCTCTGTCTCCTCAAGGCCCACTACTCCACCGGCCGAGTGTGCGCCTCCTTCACGTCCACGGCCATGACTCCCGTGACGACACACGTAGCAGGCGAGTGAGCGTCTCACACAGGAAAAGGACAGAAACATACTTTCTGTCGTCTATTAATGCCTTCATCTGTCCACGCTGGGACCGACTTTGTTCGACTTGGTTCTGGTGCAGCGAGTTTGAGCCGCTCAGTTCAGCTGTGTCTGGCTGCCGATCAGCCTCAGAGCTGCTCCACCGCACCGGAGACACTCTGTGTTATGCAACTGTGTGACACTGTACCATTTGACGGTGTTTCCAAACGTCTTCATGTCTTTTAGTTTTTGGATTGTAAATAATCCTTTACAGCTCAGCAACACTTATGTCACTTGAAGTAATGACCTTCCCCAGAGGTTGATGGTAAAGATCCAATACAGTTCGCATCCGGAAAAACACGCTGAAAAATGAAACTGAGAGGCACAAATAAACTGCTGCCACAGAAACGCTACCTTTTTTTTTTTCTTTTTTTTTAGCACAACAGCGTAAACCACAATGTTTGCTCGTTCTGTAATTTCAGTTTTTGTTATCATTAAAAAAAAGAAATTGAGCCAAAGGTTTTTTGTTTGTTATTCCACAGATGCCATTGCAGACGACACGGTGCGCTACCAGTACGTGAAGAAGAAGGGCTACGTCCGTCTGCACACAAACAAGGGAGATGTGAATCTGGAGTTGCACTGTGATAAGGTAATGACCCTCATGTTCTCTCAGGAACAAACAGAACCAGCAATTAAACTGTTTAAGTCCCACCCAGACACGCCGCTCTGCCGTATTAGGCATTTCAGAGCTCGTCAAAGACACGTTTCTGCGGGTAATCCTCCATAGTGCCTGTGTTCTGTTAATTGCACCCAAACAGAAGATGAAGAACATTTTAAGGCATTATTTCTGGATCCCTCTGGTGGATGACGGGATGAATTGGACTCTCGTCCGGTGTTGCTGGGAGGGATTGTGAGAAGCATTCATCCGTCCTTGTATTTCTGAAAGAAACTTTTTGAGATTCAGAAGCAAATCAATGATGGCATCACTGTGTATTATCATCATTATTATTATTATTATTATCTAGGAGTCACACGGTGCCCTGCACTGGTGTTATGCAAGGTTTTTCCCAGAAGTTGTCGAGTGGAACACCTCAGCAGCATGTATTTCGCTGCCTTCCGTGCGCGGCCCGCGGCTCCAGAGAGCTCCTGGAATGCAGTTCTGCTCCGATTACCAGGCACACGATCGGCCGCATTCATTCATTTATTTATTTGAAGGGTTTTGGGAGGCTGTCGTATCAGAATAATGAGCAGAAAGTCGCAGCACTCAGACAACCTGCCCTCCCTGCCCTAGATCTCCCCCCTGCCCCTCCCCCTCCACATCCTCCCTCCCCTCCCGTCGCTTCCCCAGTGGTCGTCACTCAGGATCCCGGCTCTATTCCTGGCTCGCTGCTTTATGAATTAATAAGCGCTGTTTCACTGTCGCAAGCGCTCACCATCACACACGTCGAGCTCTCGGCTTCCTGCGACGTGGCCGACCGGCCGGCCGGCCTCGGGATGTTTCGGTCGCTCCTCGAACCCGCTGTCCCCCAGGTTAGGTAACGCGCGAGGGGGCTGACGCCTGAGATGGGATGACGTGGCCTTAACCTTGGTCGTACACAGACAGCCAGACAAAGACAGCGGCGCATGCACAGGTGCAGAGCCGCCAGACAGGCCGAGCACCGGAGGAAAGGCTTGTTCGTGACTGCTGGTCTGAACTCTTCAAACTCCACATGCAGACAAGCAGATGTGTTGAGAGGTAAAATACGCAGACGGGCTGGTGGTTACCCTTCTCAAGATTGAAAGATTTATTTGTCACGTGTCACGTTACATGCCAGTGAAATGTTGGTGTGGCAGCACCCGGCGTGATTGAGCATCCAAGGAATAAAGAAAGTGGTGAAAAAAAGAGTTTAAAAAGTCCCAAGTGGCAAATTACATATAAAAATACAGTTCAAAAGGTTTTTTTTTTTTTTTAAAGTGGCAAGTACAGATAAGGGTGTTTGAAGTGTTACAATACAATACAATACTAGACAATATATATAATAT
The DNA here is from genome assembly GCF_046127955.1 of Nelusetta ayraudi. Taxonomy (NCBI): domain Eukaryota; kingdom Metazoa; phylum Chordata; class Actinopteri; order Tetraodontiformes; family Monacanthidae; genus Nelusetta; species Nelusetta ayraudi. Next base: position 1,893,283 of record NW_027466142.1, read on the forward strand.
CAGCAGTAATAATAATATCAGTAAAATATTAGTAGTAGTATTAGTAGTTGTAGTAGTAGTAATAGTGCAGTATAATATGATCGACATAACCAAACAAACAATATAATATGATAGAGAGATACTTTATTGATCTCCAGGAGAAATTTGTGACTAATGTAATTAGTTATGTGATTTTTGAAATGTGATAAATAATCTAGAATATAATATATATGGTAGTTCTTAATGCTTATGTATTACATTTTCATCAGTTTTGTCATCATGCCTGCCAAAGCAGGAAACTTCATCACTCTCTCCCCTTCATCTGCAAACATTTTCTCCGAGCTGACCTCGCAGATTACTGACAGTTTTAGTCCACAGCGAACATTCCAAACAGGCTCAAACTAACACAAACATACAAAGTCATGCATTTAGGTTACGCTAAATTAGCCACCATTAGCGAGCAGCAGCAGCAGCAGCGTCATAGGTGGGAGAAGCTCCCAGTGGACTCGTCTGCTGTGAGTCAGCTTAAAATGAACATGATTACAAAGTGAATTGCCTCCTCCGTGTATAAATACGAACATTCATCCGCAGCAGATGGATTTATGTAACCCTTTTCACATGTTTATTCCATTGCAAAAATCAATTTTATGAGCAAGAAACTTCTTTCCCCTTCCGCCTGGTTCTTCAAAAAACAACGGTCCTCTTTGTAGCAGAGCACTTTGAAGATCCGCCGTTTAAAATCAGGCTTAAAATGGCAGACGGCCGAATCCCAACTGCCCAGTCGAGACGTAAAGAGGGAAGCAGAGTTTTGAATCATGGCATTGTTGCAAAGGAAGGGAGACCGAGTGATCCAACCTGAACTGCACATCTTATTCACGTAAACCAACTCAGCCTGTCAGTCAGAATGAGCTCCTGTCAGTGTGTCTCTTTGATGTTTCAGGGGTTTTTGTTTTGTTTAAAAAAGAAATACTTTCAGCAAGCACGAAAAACCAACTCAAAGTCATGTTCCCGATGGTTTGCCCGGGGCAACAGTGTTGCTCTTCTTCACTGTTTCCTGCGAGGTCAGGCAGAGTTGTACACAGGTGACGGTGTTGGCTGGAGTGGAGACTTGAGCTTCACGTCTTCAGTCAGTCTGGAGGTTGACACATGAAACACGATCTGCTGCTACTCTTCTCCTCCGACGGCTGCGGCGTCATGTGTCTTTGGTCACCGTTCCGCTGTCTGTCTGTCTGTCTGTCTGTCTGTGATTATATAAGCTTGTTTGTACGTAGATGTAACTAAGAAGAGTTTCCTGGAGAGTTTTAATTATTTTAGTCATTAGCCAGAATGTTTCTGTCAGCTGGAGAAGATTCTTACGCTGACTGACAATGAATTTCCTTCCTGTTTAGGTTCCGAAAGCCAGCGAGAATTTTATCGGCCTGTGTAAGAAGGGCTACTACGACGGGACCGTCTTCCACAGGTCTATTCGGAACTTCATGGTAAGGCCTTTAGCCATGTTTTTGCATGCGCCCTCTTTATAAGCCAAAGCGGCCTTTGTGTTTCCCTTCTGCTTTGACAACAAGTTGACTAAGCACGATTTGAAAAGGAGACGCAAAGTTGTTTCTTCTTTGAGTTGCTGTTGTTAACTTTACAAACACACACACACACACACACACACAGTAGATTGTGTTGCACACTATTGCATCATATTGCTTCTCAGCACTGTCCTGGACGAACTCCAAACCCAAGTTGGATTAATTACAGTGAATGTAAATGTGCAAGTATTTTCCATCCAATGTGCGTCTTGTTGTGGAGGGGTCGTTTCCGAGTTTCAGATCAGCGTCATTTAGAAAAACACTGCCCTACACAACAACAAAACCTCTCAGATCCTCCACCCCTCTGACAGGAGTCTATCAGAACAGTGCGAGTGAGCATCCCAACATGTTGCTTCCAGGTATTTGACAGTTTTAACTGTGCCGTGCCAGAGGCTGGCCGCCGGCTCTCCCATGAGAACATTCTCAGTTCTTCAGCGCTGACGCATCTGCAGGTGTTTCACACGTGAGCCCCTGAACTCCTCAGGCCGGCCGCTGCCACAGCCGCAGCCGTGGGTTGACTGGTGAAAGTGGCCGTGCAGGAGTTTGAAGCAGTTGGGCTGTTTTAGCGTTGAATGCTCATAAATCTTACTTTAAAGCCTCCATGTCTGGGCCACTGTGCCGCATTTTGAGTTGGAATGCACCCATGTCCCCACTGTACGTTGCTGTCGGTGCACCTACTGATGGTAACAAGGCTGTTAACTGTTTTGCTAACTCTTTTTTTGGAGCGGATAATTTTGCAAAGACAAAAATAATCAACTCCAGCTGCAGCCGACGTCTTTATCAGCCGTTTGTATCCGGCCCCAAGAAGCCAGCAGTGGTGAATCAATAGTGTTTAGCTGGGAGATATGTGGAGACAAAACACTACCTGTAATTTTGTATTTATATTGGCGCGACAAGCCAACTTTTTCTATTTGCTTTTCATTAAGGCCAGAACAACAGAACGAAAGCTGTCAGAGAGCAACACTGTGCGGTGTGAACGTGCGTGTCCCTGCACACAAACACAACACGGACCCACTCAGCAGACCTGACTCCACTATTGACCAGAGCCTCCAGTGTATATTTAAACAAGGGGACCCAAAGAAATGCACAGTGTGTGTATGTGTGTGTGTGTGTGTGTGTGTGTGTGTGTGTGTGTGTGTGTGTGTGTGTGTGTGTGTGAGAGAGAGAGAGAGCGAATGTTATGCTGCGCTGTATAAACAATAATAGGAAAGTTGAGCCCTCACAATAGACAATAGAGGCCTGTGTTCTTGGAAGGCCTTTCCACTGGCTGCTGGGAACTATAGGCTCTGTACAGAACATACCCTCACTGTTAACATGTGCTTTTCAACTCAATATTACTGCCGCCTTTACCATTTTAAAGCAATACAACTCGTCCCTTATTCCACCACTCTCACCCCGGTGTAAAGCAGTTAAGCCACAGCCACACTTCATAAAGTTTTCCTTCCCTTCTCTCTCTCCCTCTCTCTTTTCTCCAGATCCAAGGAGGAGACCCCACTGGCACCGGCACAGGTGACAAGCAGCAGCAGCAGCAGCAGTGCACTTAAACTGGATTTTGACTTACATAACTGGTCTCTGTTCAATAATTAAGAGCTCCTTTTTGGAGGTTTTGCGTAAATATGGCTCGTAAAGTCAGGATCCAAGTCGAGGGTGTTGCTAAATATACCTCGTACACACACACACACACACACACACACACACACACACACACACACACACACACTAAGTGATGGTGGCAAACAGGGTGCAGAGTCCAGTTCTGGTCAAGCAGTTTGTTGTATTTCTCCTTGTTTTTAAAAGAAAGTTAAACAGAACAAACAACAGAAAATGCACAGCTTCATTGAGCGTCACGCTTGTAGCTTTGATTTCCTGTCTCTGTGTTCTCTGAGCCGGGCCGAGACACTTTGGAGCACAAAGTCCGCTCTGTGAGTCTGTGTGAGTCTCTGAACGCTGCTCAAAAAAAAAAAAAAAGAAAGAAAGAAGTGCGTGACAGATTTATGGAGGTGCAGAATTCCCGGCCTGTGGGTAAAAATTCTCCTCCTCACCTGAACTGAACATTGTGATCTCACAAACCTCAACCAGGCCTCTGGTTGGCCTTTGAGAAGGTGAAGCGTTCATGTGTTCCTGTGCTGCTGGTGCCATGGCGTTGTCAGGAAAAGGCAGAAACCCGAGGACGAGGGAACGCCGTCACTGATTCAAAGCTCCTCTGTTGACTTGGCAGATCCAAGCAAAGGCCGACAGTCGCCAAAGAGCTAAATAAGACGTTGGGCCGTGATGAATTTTTTCGATTCAAGTTTCTGAAGATAAGCCTCCCCCCCCCAAAAAAAAAAAAAAAAAAACAGAAGCGCCACCCCGCATTGCTTTTCTCTATTGTGTCTCTCTGAAAGAGACGCGTTTGTCAGACAGCTCGCTGGAGCGTCAACTCTTCCCACGAGCCTCATTAGACTGAGACCCTTCAGAAGCAGATAGTTGGGGTGGTGGGCGGAGGGTTTAGGACATGTTTAAAACATCCACCTCGGAAAACATCAGAAAAAGAAGATATAAGAAGCATCCTGCTGCACTTTGAAACGCTCCGATGATGTTTTCATTCTGCGACGAGCCCTTTGCCAGCTGCCAGTGGCTGGAGAGCTGCTTCACAATGCAAACACCACTTTAGTCAGCGTCCTGTTCTTTGATGGAGCCATGCCGTCCGTGACTGGTCGACTGGGGACAAGTAACCTCTTTTCTCTCGGCCGCCGCCTCCTACGCAGCAGCAGCAGCAGCAGCAGGCCGAGGTTAAATGTCAGCTTGTCAATGAATTATGCAAAACTGTCAGCGGGGCAAAGCTGGCGAGTGCGTCACGTCTCTGCAGAGACTCTCAGGTGGTCGGAGCCACGATGAGCACCCCCCCCCCACTCCGCCGCCGCTGGCGTCCTAGTGATGACCCTTAACGACGACGAGTCGCTGTGAGTGATGATGCACAGCCGAGGGCTCTTGACATGACGCTGCGTTCAAGGACAGACGCTGCCGCGGCATCTCATGCAAAATACTGAGTGGATTGTTTGTTTATTTTATTTTTTATTTATTTATTTAATTTCTGTCTCTGTGGCGCCGGCCGTAATTTGACTGATGGGAAACAAAACGGCCAGTGTTGAGTTGTTGACGAAAACGCATAGAGGAGATTTTGGTCGGAACTCAACCTGAAATTCCATCTATTTATTAATTTATCTGTTCATTTATGTATGCATGTGTGAGGGTTAGTTAGATCAGTTAGTTAGTTTCAGGGCAGGACAGAAACCTTGTTTTTGTCTCCCTCCAAGCAAAGCATCGGTTTTGACAGCAGGCCAAAACCTGCTCAAATCTAAAATTTAGCTGGAGGCTGTAAACAGAGGGCTAAATATGTTGATTCCCAAAGGTCACAATAGATCTTCACAAATTGCACCGTGTGACTCCATGTCAAGTTGGTCTGCTCCTTGGGAGAAATGGGTTATTAACCAGCCGTCGTCGAGGGTTTTTGCATTTAGTGTTTCTTCAGCAAGCCACGTGGTGTCGGCTGCAGCAGCAGTGAGACACCAGCAGCAGTGAGACACCAGTAGATGAGACGCAGCAGGTTCATCTGCTCCAGCCGCTCTTTTTGAGTCTCTTCTGTCTCCTGCAGGAGGAGAATCCTTCTGGGGGAAACCTTTCAAGGATGAGTTTCGGCCAAACTTGTCTCACGCGGGCCGCGGAATTCTCAGCATGGCAAACTCGGGTCCCAACACCAACAAGTCCCAGTTGTAAGTGAAGAGTTGCGTCTCCTCTTGTCAAGAGTCAGTCAAAGAAGGAATTGCTCGGGTAAAATTGAATCATTTGTTTGTTTTTGAACTCTTGAATTTTTTGTCCCTTTTTTGTCCTTCCAGCTTCATCACATTCCGGTCGTGCACCTACCTGGACAGGAAGCACACTATCTTTGGAAGGTAAAGCCTTTTCAAAACAATGCCTTTTTTATATGCTTCATCCTTCGCGGCTGTGTTTTGACCCCACAGTCTTGGCCAGATGGAGGACAATTGAATCCAAGCCGCTTCTTTTCATGTTTTCCTGTCTCCTCAGTCTGTTTCTCAGACTGGCCTATAATTCTTTAATACATATTTGCTTCCTTTGGAATTCCAGACAGAACAAATATTGCTTTCACTTCCTCTCCGTCCTCTGGTGACCACCAGCAGTAAAAAATTTACAAGATTCAGTAGAATCTGATCCCCAAAGTGTTGGCTGGGCCCAGTCTCTCTCTCTCTCTCTCTCTGCCTCCCTGTCTTTGTCTTTCACGTGGTTTGAAATGGTTGTCTATTCGGAGAAAGCCCTGGCTTTTGTCTAAAAATATTCCCGCTGCTTTCAGCAGACTGCTCCTTCTTCACATGGTCATGACACCAAAATAACTCTGCTCCTTCAACAGCGTCCAGCTCTTTATCCTTTGCAGAAAAGCCTCCACTCTTTTTTTCTTTTCTTTTTCCTGGGACATTTTTCTGAGAGCGGCAGTGTCTGCCGTCCATTTAACCTCATCCATAGATAATGTGACCGCTGTCCAGAGAAATAAGGTTTTCTCACGTTAAATCTGGACCTTATTATTTATTAATGGAAGAACAGCATTGTTCAGCATTTTTAAAGTGATCTCCATTCATATCATTTCCTAGACTTTGAGCTTGTGCGTTGAAGTTCATGGTCAATATCTTTAAACCTGGTGGCTACACAACACAACACACATCAAAACACAACTTCTGCCCATTGTCAGAGCTTACATTTCTCATTCCAGACGCCAGTGGAGCGGCCTCGCATGATTAATTATCCTCAAAAAACACTCAGCGTCTCTTCAAAAGAAAAATAAATGTAGCTCATTTAGCCCGGTGTTTAAAACCTTCCATTAAAAGCCCTCCCTTAACTGTGGCCTTGTCGAACCTCCCCCAAAACAAGGCGTTTCCGTGGGCGCCGCAGCACATGACTAGGTTTGTACTAATCTGGGGGTGGTATCGGTGCCCTCTGTGACATCACAAAGGGCACTGCTTAATGTTCCGGTTAATCAAATAATCATGAGTGTATAATTAATCTCAATTCTGAATAACTCTGCTCTCATGGTCCTGGAGATCCTCTCACTTGAAGTGACGTGAGGATCTCGGAGACTCTTCCAGTGTTCAGACAGTGAATGATTGGTTTCACGTGGAAACCTCGGCCCTGTTTGGTTCCAACCTCGGTCAGCGAGGACAGACAAAAAAAAAGGAAAAACTTTTTCTTCCTCTTCTGGAAAACGTGGTCGCTGTGGCACGCCTGACCTCGCGCACCTGTGGGATCAATGTTTGCGTCGATGAGCCGAGACCTGGTTTTGCAACCGCAACACTTTCATTTGAACCTCTTTTAAGGTCAGCGAGTCGATGCCAACAGAGTCCCAGCACGCCCCAGACCCTCCCAGGCTTTGGATGTCGCCCCTTTCCCTGCCATATTAACACCTTCATTTTGTTACGCTGATAAGAATGAACAGCTCCAAACATTTCCTCTTAGGTCTGGGTGAAGAGTGAGTGTGGAATATGAAAGGCTGAGCGAGAAAGTTTTGCAGTAGATGATGATGAGACGACTCAGGGGCGCCGCAGACAGGGCTGACAGAGGAGCCTGAACTTAGTTTCACCTTCTGCTCATCGCCACCTACTCCCGACACCCCTTCCCCGCCACCCCCCTCCCCTGCTGCAGCTGAGACAGCTGAGACAGTGAGCCGTATCTCTGTAAATGTGAATATATACACACTGCCAAGTGAAAGTGTCAAATAACTCAAACACGTTTTATATTTAAATTCTTCCAAATAGCCACCTTGCATAAAAAGCATATTTCGAGTTATTCAACGGGATTTTCTTTGCTGCATTATTGCAAATATCTTGCTCATATATGTGATGTCTTCAGTATCTATCTGCAGTGTAGAAAGTTGTAAAGTTGTAAAGATTATATGGTTTTGCTTTCTGTGAAAGGTGTTGTGTGGTTGTTGAATGATTTTTTTTTTTTTTGTGGTTTATTTTGCAGAGTGGTGGGTGGATTTGAAGCCCTCACAGCCATGGAGAACGTGGAGAGCGATCCCAAAACGGACAAACCAAAGGTACAAATGCGTAAATGCACCCCCACCCCTCCACCCCCAACTCCACCCCTACCGCCGCCACTACCACCACCACCAGCTCACGGTGAAAACACGCCCTAATCGTTCCTCACTCTCGCCGAGTCCAAAGTCGCTTCAAGTCCTGAGAACAGGAGCATTAATAGCTGGTGCAGAGAACACGACCCAGACGTCAGGACGGCTGGACCCTGACGGGAATCATGTAACGGCCAAAAGACAGGACACACTGACACCAGACCAGTGAGACCAGTGAGGCTTCACGGCAGAAAGATGTAAAAAAAAAAAAAAAATACAGATTGGCCTTTAAAGGTTGCAAGTGCAGCTCTGGGCGTCTCAGTTTTTGGTCGAGTCTCGTTTCCTCCCTGAAGGAACCCAAACAGACGGCGTCGTTGCTGCTTTTGAAAACTCTGATTGCTGCTTTGTCAACCTGTTCACAGAAAGAGCTCAAGATCCTGAGCACCAGTGTGTTTGTGGACCCGTACGAGGAGGCCGACGCTCAGGTTTGTCACCTCATTTAAGCGCCAATCACAGCGTGACATCCCATCTGTCCTTTACTGCAACCGTGTCTGTGGTGGAGTGGAGTTTGAGTCCAGACATGTCGAGGTCCCTGCTGTGGAAACCTAGAAAGTAGAAAAGCTGCGATGTTGCTTTAAGCACATAAGTAGCAATTTTTTTTTTATTAAATCTCTCAATCTATTATAATTTAATTGTATTTATATTAAATGTATTTATTAGGGTTATGAATAAATATATTTATGCAAAAGTGTATTTATATATAAATATAAATAAACAATGTATTCAGTTAATATTTAATAGGATTATTTATATTTAATTCTATTTAATGAATTATAATCTAATAATGAATGTGATGCAAGAAACTCACTCATGGTTTTTATTGCTAAGTATGATTAAAAATCAAGCAGATTTTCTAGTTTTGTGGGACCATGCTTGTGTGTGTGTGTGCTGTTGTGTTGTGTTGTGACGAGGGTGGCAGCTGGTTGGCAGATGTCACTTCATGGTGTCTCCCACATATATTGTAGCCATGGACCTCCACTATTTACTGTCTCTATCGCACCTGCTGCGCTGTCAGCTCAGAAAGCAACACTGCTCGTTATATTTACAGCTTATCAAAGCCTCTTTTATGGTCCCACCTGCGGTTTCCTCCTTTATTTGCACAGCGACAGTGTCAACATCGACACGGCCCATGATGTCCACTGACGTGAGCCTTGTCATCCCAAGACCACAGCCTCACTGACTGTGTTCTGTTGTTCTCTCTCTCTCTCTCTCTCTGTCACACCCCCCAGATTGCAGCGGAGCGAGAGAAGGAGCTCCAGAAGCAGCAGGAGGAGAAGGAGCAGAGCAGCATGGCCCTGAAGAGAGCCAAGGAGGAGCAGGCGCCCAAAACTTTCAAAGCAGGCGTTGGCAAATACATCAACCCTACCACAATGTGAGCATACACACACGCACACACGCACACACACACACACACACATACACACACACACCTTACTGCTTTGTCTTCAGTGTTTTTACACTGCAACTCCTACGTCTCCTTCCTGCCATATGTGAAATATGTAAAAGCAACACAGTCGCTATACAAACAACAGAAATAAAGGAATGAGGATTTTCAGGATGTGAAGTGACTGCAGACTCTCACTCATTGTTAATAGAATATTGGACAGGTGATAAACTGTGACGATCACTGCAGAGACATCGCGCAGCTTAATTGGCTATTGTGGGGAAGATTGTCTGTTTAGCCCAGGGCCACATTTTGGCTTTATTATCACCGCAGTATCTTTTCATGGCTTCATTTCTGCTGAAGTCTAATATTATATTGCCTCGTTTAGCCTCTTCTAGTGCAGATGCCACATTAGCTTTGAGGGTCGTCTTCTTCTTCACAGAAAAGGTTTTCTTTCTTTTTTTCTTCCCTTCCTTCTCAACCTCTGCTCTCTGCGTATTCATTGGTCCGTTCATCAACAACATCAGCAGCATTCCGCTAGTAGAAATGAGCAGACTGTGTTTCTCCTCCAACCTCCGGGTCCTGTGGATGTTGTTGGCTGGTGAGGAATTTGGCGTCGATCGAGAATCGAGAATTGCTAAAGTAAAATCGAATGTAAAAGTAATAAGTGAGGTCCTTCAGCTTATAGCTTAAAGTCTTGGTTGGTTGGTGTGGTCTTGACTACAACACCGGCAGCGTGTGGAGCAGTGAAGTCAACTGCCCCGACCGCGGTTTGACTTCCAGTCAGAGGAGAAGAAGCCCAGCGGCTTACGTAACACCGTGTTATATAAAGAGACGTCCGGTTTAATCCAAGAGTAAAATGGGGGGAAGGAGAAAAAAAAAGTTGAGGTGAAAGTCAGTCACACCTCCTGTGCTCCTCGACTGCTGCTTGACTGCCTCTCATATTTTCCTCCTCCTCCTCCTCTCATTCAGGAAACGACCGGCTGCTGCTGCTGCTGCTGCTGCCGCTGCCGGCGCCGCCAATGACAACGACGGCCCGTCCACCAGCAGCGCTGCAGCTGCCAAGAAGCCCAAAGGCAAAACGGGCTTTGGAGACTTCAGCTCCTGGTAGCAGCGACGCATCTACAGCCAGCGATGGTTCTCTGCTTGGTTGCTTGTTCGTTTTATGTTTTGTTTTGTTTTTTTTAATTGAAGCTTGGGAAAGAAAATGTTGTCTTTTTGCTCCTGTCAACTCCTGGTTATGTGTTGAGAAATTATTAAAGTGTTTTTTTTTTTTTTTAAATTATGTTAATCTTGTCATGATTTCTTTTTTTCTTTTCTTGCATCCGTCCATCTTCAATACCCGCTTCCTCCTGCACTCAGGAGGTCTGCTGGAGCCTCTCCCAGCTGTCACAGGGTGAAGGCAGAGTGACACCCTGGACCAGTGGCCACTTTATTGGGGACACATAGAGACACAGAACCATACACACTCACAGGCACACCGAAAGACAGTTTAGAGTTTCCAGTTCACAAAAATGCATGTTTTTGGTGTGTGGGAGGAAGCTGGAGAACATGCAGAGAACCCAGCAGACACATGGAGAACATGGAGAGAACCCAGCAGGCACATGGAGAACATGGAGAGAACCCAGCAGACACATGGAGAACATGGAGAGAACCCAGCAGACACATGGAGAACATGGAGAGAACCCAGCAGACACATGGAGAACATGCGAACTCCACACTCCTGGGAATCGAACCCACAGTCATTAATTACAGTGTAACAGGTTGGTTGAAATGTGAAGGTCCTTCCATAGAGCTTAAAGTTCATGACATTTCTCTCCTCCGCGACCGTCAACATAGCAATAAATCTGCCTGAACATCCATTGATATTTTTGGAGTGACTGTTTAATCAATATTTTGCACTTATTACCCTAATCAGTATTTTTTTTCCCCCTTTGGACACGACTTTGCTCACAGCTCCAGCCCGCTGTGACCCCGTCGAGAGGTGCAAACATTTTACCCTTTTGGTTTTCCTGTTTTAAAAGATGTTGCCTGGCAGCGGCTGGAGCTCGCAGCCAGCGTCTCTGCTCTGGCTGGCCTCCCGGCCGCGTTTAATGGCTTTGCTCTTAACGTTTCCATCATCATTTAGCACAGCTCGTGAGTCATGCGTTGCGTCAGAGTCAAGGTGAGGCTCCCACACATGAAAGATTCATCCCCGGCCCTCTTTATGTCCACCCTTTGTTTGTTCTGGATATTTCACATCACGCTGGGATGTCCCTTTTATGCAAATAAACACAGGAAATGGTTTGGTTTTGCTTTTGTTTGTTTGTTTTATCTTTCCCTCTGCGACTCCTGTGGTCTTTGAAAAGAGTCTGACACAATAAATCCTACAGTATCCTCAGTTTTCCGAGTAGTCGGTCCATCCCGTGTGAGCCACTTCTGGTTGTTTATTGCTGTGTGAGCAGTACAAATCCCAGGGAATCTCATCTTTACGATTCAGATTTGGCCCACTTGTTGTGTAGCTCTGAGTTGGACACATCAGATTTCTTCATGACCTCAGTCTGAATGGGGGTGCGAGTCAAAATCGAAATTAATCGCGACTTTTGAGGTGACGGGAATCACAAACTAAACTGTGAGGTCCTGCTCGGACGAGTCGGAGTTGCAGCACACGTCATCTTTCCCCTCAGTCAACAGTCGTCTGCTTCTGTTGCACAATAACCTTGAAGTGAAGTGGAGTCTGCACGCTGACGTCTCCCCATGACCTTGTTTACTTCTGCTGATGTGCTTCTCAGGCCAGGCCAGTCACACCAGGGACGTGACCGCTGAGGTCAACTGTTACAGGATATTGAGCAACAGTTCTGCCGTTGTCACAGTTTATTTTCTTTCACAGTTGCAATTTTTTTTTTTTTTTTTTACGGTAAAATGCAAAAACATGAATTTCAGTTTGAAGTCAACACTTCCTGCTTTTGTCTCCCTTTGATTTCATGCATTTCTTTTTAAAGAGTTACACAATGATCCTCCTACATCCAGCTGCTGGTCAGGCGTGAAATCTTTCATTTTAATTTCAAAACCCAGCCCAGGATCGGAATCTGAGTGCGCTGGTGGACATGTGTTCCTGGCGATGGCACCCCTGCATCGCATAACTCATCATTTATCAGCCTCGTGCCTGTCGCCTTAAATGCTGCCGCCGCTCGGGCCTCGTTATTCAGCCGAGCTGCAGCCGCAGCAGCAGTTCCTAGCTTGTGCCTGTTTGACGTGACCTCCAGTGCCCCCTCTCTGCGTCTTGCCGTGGCTGAGCGATGAGACCAAGAGGTTTGCAGAAGGAAAAACTGTCTGTGCCTATCAGGGGATGAACTGATGACAAACACCGCAGAACCTTTTCACACGTCAAAGTGCTAAAAGTGAGCGGCGGCGGCGCCACGGCGGCCTCGTCACTTCATGGTCATGTCGGAAAAGTCACTAATTGGATGAGTAATTGATGCGTGACAGTGGGAGTAATTTTAGGTGGGTTAGGGTTAAGGTTGAAATTAGGATTAGGGTTACGCTTAAGGCTGAAATTAGGGTTAGGGTTTCGCGGTTTCTCAAGTGCTAGAAGCACCAGATTTGGCGTGGGTGCTTCTATGGCGCTTCTGATGAAAAATCAAATTGACCTTTGACCCTCATAGACTTGCATTGAATTAGGGTTCGCGATAAGGCTGAAGCTAGGGTTAGGGTTAGGGTTTCAGGGTTCCTCATGGGCTAGAAGCCCCAAATTTATAGTGGGTGTGTCTTAGGGGGTCCTGATGAAGCAGCAAGTGGCCCCATGTCTCTAGGACAAAGTTGAAATTTGACCACATAGACTTGCATGGCATTTGGGCATGAAAGGCTGAAATCAGGGTTAGCGTGTTGGAATTAGGGTTAGGGTGTGATGGGTGTGATGGGTGTGATGTGATGGATTCCACTCTCAGAACCGACTGTACCATCTTTAAAGCATCTGATGCTTGTTTTTGTGCTCTTTATTTATTTATTTTTTATTTACGTCTGGAACAAACAATAGGAGAAGCAAACTGATTATCACCCACTGGTGATGTTGGAGGATGGCTGCATAGAACAGCAGCCAGACGCTGGTACTGTTTGTACCAGCGTCAAAAAATCACACTCAAATTTATGACAGCAAAGGGTAACATTCACAATCTGGAGACTGCTTTCATGTGGACGGTGAAGTCATCAAACCACCTGCATTCTCGCATTTTGGACTTTTCATCACCATCATTAATCTTGTTGGTCGTGTCTGAAATGGTGTGAATCTTCTCTTCCCCCTGGTGCTTTTCTATTTTCTCTGCGTTCTTTTTTTGTCACGTGGAACTTTTCCATGCAGTTATTATCTCAAAAGCGTACAGAAAAATCTTTTTATTTTTGGACTTGAAGCCCCTACCTGTATTTTTTTTTTCTTTATTTTCTTCTGAGGGTTTCATCGGCAGCTTGCAGCAGCTGAATGTGATACAGACATTTTGCACACTCAATTCGCTCGCATTTGGGTTGTTTATTTCCGGGGTGGCAGCGTTTGCGAGCCTGCAGGCATCTCCAGCTTGCAGCAGTTACCTTCTGTTATCTTCACATTGTAAGAGAAGCTGATGGGCTTAGGAACAATAGAAGATTGGAGTGTTGCATGATGGATGTGCAAGATTTGACTGTTGAAATCCAATCGATCCAGCTACCGGGCCGAGGCTAAGTTTTGCACAGAAAATGCTAAAATATTTATCACAACGAAAAACAAAATAACATGGATATTTTCAAAAAGTGCTTATGAAGAAGTGCTGTAAAAACGAGAAGCAAAAGAAGCGCTGCCATGAAGATCAATAAGGGAGTTACAGCTCCTTATTTAAAAAAAAAAAAAAAAAAGGCACAGAATAATGTCCTGCTTTTAATTACTTTCCACGCGAGCACAGAACCTCTTCATCTCAGCTGCCGCGGCTGCACATTTGCTGAGACATTTTGTAATGAATCACCAGTGGAATCACTCGTCGGCTTTAAATTGCTTTTAACTGCCTGTGCGTTCGCCTCAGCAGAGACTCGTCACGAGCACATAATCCACAAAAGTGTCTCCGCCAAAGCCTTTTTTTCTGACGCAGAGGGCTCTCTGCTGCTCCCTCCAGACCGTGTAACGTCATAAATGTTTTAGATTGAATAGATAAATAAACAAAAATAAAACTCGGCATGCAGCTCGAATGAAACTCCTGCTGAGGTGCAAGAGAGGAAGGAAGTCAGACTCCTGCCTTCTTCTCCTGGACGGCTGATTTATTTGGTGCCTTATTGGAAAAAAGAAAAATGCTACATTTTAATAAGGCATAAATAAATAAACAACAGTGATCTTGAACACTGTACCTTTTGTTTGGACGCAACAGTCGCTGGATGTGAAAGTGGAAATCTAAATGAAAGTGAACCTTTCTGCCGATGTTTTACTTGGTTGATCTGGACTGTTGATCTGGCTGATGGCCGCAGTCACGACAACGGATCCTGGTGGGCTTTGTTGATATCTTATCAAAAGAATTGAAAAACAAGCCAACAGCCTAGTTAGACAATATCTGTCGCGCAGACGGAAACACTGAGGTGCATTTCTGAAGTGTTGCACAACGATCAGGCTGAATTTATGCTTAGAGCCTTGTTTGTTTGCTTTTTCTTTCTTAGTCTGACTTCATGATGTGAGTCTGAAAAATGTGGAGGAAGCTGCTGGGCCAGATGAGGAGAGGGAAATAAAAAAGAAGATGACGTCTGAGTTACAGACAGACTAGATGCACCCACTCTCCTCCCCTGCGGTATCTCACCCATCTTCTCTTCTCAATGGCAGACTTCAAACAGGCGGCGAGGAAATAAAGGAGTGAGAACGACGGCGGGGAGATTGTGTGAAGGCCGTGTTGCCATTTTACACACGTACTCCGACAGATTCCTGATCTGGGTCTATCTGGGTCTATCTATCCGAGTCGGTCCGGAGGTTTGACTTTACAGAGATGCATCGTCCTCTCCTCCTCCGCTGCCTTTTATCTGGGATCAGGGTTGACGCAAGGACGGCCCGATGACTGTAACCATCACGCAGAGCAACGATAAACACCATACCTAATAATTGGGTTTACAGTGAGCGGCTGCTGCTTGCCTGTGAAAGCTTATCTCAAATGAAACACGAAGTTGACCGGAGGACAAAACAATCCTTCTCAGCCTGTTACTGTGAAACACCACATCTTAAAGGAGTCGTTGGTCTTTTTTTTTTTTTGTCTCTGCGAGGAAAACACCATCATTTTAACACTGAGGAGGCAGAAAATGAGAAGGTCTGTATCACCATCGTTCTTGTTACTTTGACTACGAGACACATTAATGTGTAAGCGAGCGGTAAATTTCCAAAAGGTCTTGCAAAACAACTCGCAAGGTCGACTTTGTTATCGAGAGCATCTGAGCCACCGTTTAACCAGAGGGAGTTGCTGACGGAGATATTTTCCAGATGCAGTGGATATATTTTCTTTGTATCTGAGGAAACAAACGTAAAGGAGGAGCTCCCTCAAGAAAAATAGTGACTGGATAAACATTCTGCCCATCATAATCAAAGCAGAGCAGCAAAACAGCCGACAACTGCTTCCAATTTGCGACAATGTGAGGCAAACGCTCGATGCGCATTAGCACGCTGTGAGCAAACAGCAAACACAGTATTGAACCTGAACTATGACTAAACCCATTCCGGAACTACCTGTTGTGCAAAAACCGCTCTGACGTCAACATCCACGCCCCTAGGAGCCACTACTGTTCATTGTAGTGATAGCAGCTATCCAATTCCTACTTCTAATGGCAGCTGCTTCTCCTGGGCCGCTTGAAACTGCTTCAGGTTTGGAGCTTTTGAACTATTGGTTCTCTTTACCCTCGAGTGCCATGCAAGTCTATGGGGTCAAATTTCAAATTTGTCCTAGAGACATGCGGCCACTTGCTGCTTCATCAGGATCCCTCAAGAAGTGCCCACGCCAAATTTGAAGAACTGAAAAACCCTAACCCTAATTCCAAAACCCTAACGCTAACCCCACCCTAACCTAACCCTGTTCTCGTCCTCTTCCAGAGTCCTGTCAATCAGGTGCGTCAGCAGCTCCGCCAACAGTTGGCAGATTCTTTCCTGACATCGCCCGCCACTCGTCCCGCTCTGCCGCCATTGGACCAACGGCCTGTCAGCCAAACACCCTGGCCAACGGTGGCGGCTCGGTGGCGTGGGAGGGACTCGGGAGGATGCAGCGGCTGTCGCCATGGTGACAGCGGATGCTGAGCACTGCCACGACTTTGTGTAGGCCGAGTCTGAATGAAGATGACATCACTCGGTGAGTCGGGAGAAAAACAACATCTCTTCAGCTCCCCAGCCTCCCTCTCTCTCTATCTCTCTTTCTTTCTCTCTCTCCCCCTCTCCCCTTTTCTCTCCTTCTCACTCCCTCTGTCCATGACGATAACACCAAATGTTATTTCGATGTGGGGGAGGAAGGAGAAGTGGGAGGGGGGCTCAAGAGGTTTGTTATGTTGAACAGAAATGCCCGTAAAATGAAATCTTGATCTTCAGCAAAGAGAGTTTCTGTAACAAAGAGCCTCATCAAGGTTCAACCACCACATTTTATTAGCCTGTGGATGATGCTGTTGTTTTCTTTATTTGTTTTTTCCTGAAAAATGACTGGACCCCCACCCTCTCCGAAAACTCTTGATTGCATAAATGTCCAGAATATCCAAACACAGGATGTCAAACATTACGAAAGCTCCTAAATGTTTGTATTTTTGTTGCCACAGCTGCGGTCGAGGAACAAGCAACACCGTTGCTTTTTATCAGCTGCAGCAGTGCCAAGCAGCTGGTCGCTGCCACCGCCGCCGCTGCCGCTCTTCTGTCCCCAGGTGACAGCAGGGAAACGCTGGCCTGTTGTTTGGATGCGGCGTCTCTCCTCCCTCGCTAACTGTGCACTCATCCTCCCTCCCTCCCTCTCTTTCTCTGGCTCTGACTCACTGCTCCAGGGAAGTAGGGCCGGCCCCTCCCGTCTATGACATCACAGGGCTGGAAATAGCAGCAGCACTAAAGCTTCCAGTCATGACAGCCCGCACCACCAGCGGAGCAGTGGGGAGGTGTGGGGGGGGAACACAGGGCAGATGGGACTGGCAACGTTAGCAAATTAATAATTGACAGAGGTGACGATGAAGTGGCGGCGGCAACAAGTTGGACAGGAAGTGGCTGCTGCAACATTTAGGCTTCAGGGCTGTGGGCGGGCAACAGTTGTTATATATACTGTATGTATATGTATATATACCAACTATATATAGATATACTGTATGTACACTACCAGTCTGAAGTTTGGACACAACTTCTGACTGGTAGTGCGTCCATAAAACCAAAGTAAATGAAAAAACCTTGAGGTGACGCTTGTTTCACCCCATCACCAAATGGATTTAATTAAATTAAGGAACCAGTGATTAGTGATCCAGGTCGTCCTTCCGGCCTCATTGCTGCCAATGGATTACATATATCGTTGTGGCCTGAGCAGCACAAAGAGTCTAACATAATCCACTGTTTAATGAAATAAAGAAATAGGTTTCACCTAAATCATTCATGTCTGAAAAGATTTATTTGTCTATTTATCTATTATCATTTATATAGTGATGGATTCATTCAATTTTATTTTCCAATTTTAGCCCTCCATATTCTTAACTCACTGCCTCCCACATTGATGGGAAGTGATGAGTCACATGACCACAGGCAGGATTCGAACCAGCCACAAGTGAGAGCTTCTCGTCATCAGCATTCTCTCGACGCCACCAAGGACCTGCTTGCTGCTTGTCAGCATCTCCTGCTGTATCAGTCTTTGCACTGTAGCTGCTGGACTTTAAAACACAGTGAGTCATGATGAGAGTCGAAGCCATGAGCTCTCAGCACTGTCCACCGACAGCACCGGCTGTTCGTCCCAGTGAGCTCATGCTGTTGCTCCTGAGTCGTCTTTCTTTCACATCCTGCGAGCGATGTTCAAATTTCAGGACAGTTGTTGCATAAAAAAAAAAAACAATTTTCCTCATCTGTGGTTCCAGACCGAGACAATAGAGCTGTTGCTGCGTCACTACTTTAGTTTTGTACCAAAACGGCAACAACAACAAAAAAAAGATCATTGAATTTGAAGCCGTCCTGCTGCGGCTTCCTTCTCCGACATCCTCAGAAAATACGTCTGTTGCCACGCGCACCAAGATCATCGTATCCTTCCGCCTCGTCTCACTTTACAAAAACAAAAACGTGCGTGGGGCAGGCGGCTCTTTGAACCCGGTTCAACAGGCCCCTCCACCGTCCTCAGCGGGCACAGACCCCCCTCCCCAGGCCCCCTGCGGAAAGCACTTTAACTGTGGCCAAGTGTTGCAGAGAGGGGAAGTAGGTCAGGAGACATGAGGAGTGTCAGCGTGAGAATAACACGCGCTGACATCAACAGTCAACACCACCCATGCATGTGTGTGCAGCCATCACGACAAACGACAACAACAACAACAACATGGAGCAGCTAGCGCCCCCCAACACCACCGACACACTGACTCCTTCGTCTGTCTCTGGCGGCGTGGTATGCAGCAAAGGTTAGACTTCATTCACACAGGGGCCCCGGCGCTCTGAAATATGTATGCACTAAAAGTATGGGCCGATCCTCTGGATAAAAGCATTCAGTGGGTGGAAATCCGCTGTGTTCCTTCACCCAGGTCAGCCACAGTGTCGCAGAGGGACTTCTTGTTTTGTTGGCGACAAGTCAACAGAAATACGTAGGAAACAGGCACATCGTCAAAGGATGCGCAGCATGAGCAGCGCTTCAGCACTCAGCCTTTACGAAGTTTGTGCAGATTACGGTGTACGTCGATGATGCTGGCTAATATTTAGAGAAGAGAGAGACATTTTCCGTGGGTCTCTCAAAAAATTAACTCTCAAAATAGATTTGATAAAGTCCCCAAAAACTGCAACTAAAACCCTTGCTGTCGACAAATGCAGTACATGGGTGACACACAGCTACAGCAATGACAGCTGAGTGCTCACATCTCTGACGCTAATGACTGGATGGCTGTTGAAATGTGGCATGTTTGCAGCCTGAAGAACAAGGCGAGGTAACGTGCCTCAAATTAAAGGCTGACAGGCGCCTTTTGAGCCTGAAAACCATCAGCTGACTTCAAGGACACGAGAACGGCAGGCTGTGAGGGCATCAGAGTGTCAGAGTGAAGAGATGATGAGAAAGTACAGAGTAGGTGGATTTACCTCACTAGCGTCTGATGCTCAGGTGCTAACCTGAGCACAGGTTGAAATGTTCCTGTCAAATTTTGTCTCCAATAATCTTGTCAGGCGGCTGGATTTTCTGATCTTTCACGTCACTGGTATCTCTTGAAAAGCTGCCACCTCAATGGTTTCTCTTCTGAAGCTAGCATGTTAGCATGTTTAGCTGGGACGCTTCCATGACTTCCAGTGTTGCTACATTTTATTTTTATTTTTTTTATCAACATACACTCTCAACAATCACTATTCATATAATAAGACTTTAGAAGATAATATGATTATTAAAAAAAAAAAGCAATGTAATTTTTTTCACTAAATTTTTTTTATTGCTGTTCTGTAGTAAATATATTTGAGGAATGAATGTGATTCTACAAGAACAACTTAATGCCATTGAAAATTTATTGTGATATCTGATAGTTTACATTAGAGTGAAAACAGACATGTGACATGGCTTTACTAAGACAGAATGCAAAGCAATGTAGTCAAATAAAAAGCATAGAATTTCTTTTCGCATTTAAATTTTGGGAAAAAAAATAAAACAGGCACGACATATAGCCATTATAAATACAACATGCTTCAGACCTTAAACTGTATTTTAACAGTCCTAAGAAAGAACTTTTCCCCTGTATACCCATCTAAGCCTGTGATCAACTTCCTATCAGGTACATTTTATCGACGGTAACACAGCTCAAAAAGGCGGCAGCCAGTGTCACAATAAAACAAAACAACAAGAAAAAAGTAAACAGTTTTCAGCAGCAAGTATCTACATTTATTTTTATTCTTTAAAATCCAGGCTGCTTTGACGCTGTTTGAGAGAATCAAAACATTCCAGAGAAAGACAATGTCATACGTGACAGGATTTCTCCTTTTTTGAGTTTTGGTTTAGCGGTTTGAAATCTCCAGGAGACGCTTCCGACACCGTCCCACCCACCGACCCACCGACCGAGCGACGGACGGCCCCCAGCCAAAACCTGCTTCTTATTTGGTACGCACCGGCCGTGACACTGGCAACTGCTTTTTGTTGCTTGGACTTTGATTGGCTGATAAAATCTCCCAGCAGCCACTGCTGGCGCCATGTTGCAGGCCCTGTGTGGAAAAAAAAATCTAATAAAATGAAAAATAAAATTGGCCAAGTTCATGTGACAGACCGGGCGAGTTTGTTTAGCCGTCAACTTCAGACACAATCGGAAATTTTGTTTTCTAAGGCTGATGACTTAGCTCTTCTGTTAATGTACGTATTAAAAAATTATAGTCACAATAACCATGTTTAGCAAACATCTTCTGATGTTTCAACTGAAAGTAAATTGAAAAAAAAAAGAGAGAGAAAAAATATCATTTTAGAATTATAAAAACAAACATTGAGGGCTAAATATATATAAATATATATAGATAGATACAAAGAGTGTGATCCACACTGGAAACACTGAGATTGATTTAAAGCCAATGATGCATTCAATTGCTTTCTTAGTCTCCCGTAAAGTCATAAAAAACAAACTTTGGATATATCATTTCTAATAAGCTAATTTTGAAAAAGATACAATCGAAGAAAAAACTAATTCCCACTACCAGTAGGGGGCAGACCATCTTCTGAGGCGAGTCCATAAAAAGTTGCCAACGAGTGGCTTCCTGCGACCGACATCCACCGCGGATCGATTTGGACTTTACAGATGGATTTACAGATTGCATGAATGCACCATCGACCCACAGCTCCGGAAAAACGGTTGATCCAATAAGATCCCGGGAAAAAAAATAATTTAAAAAAGCATATTTAGCCCTCTGTTTGTAGCCTCCCGTCTAAAACCGCTCAACCTCCTGCGTGTTCGCAGGCAGACTGTAAGATAAAAAAAAACGAGGTGTCGGAGGGAGGGGAGGAGGAGGCGACAACCCGCCTGTGGTCCAGAAAGAGACATTAGTGCCCTCTGTGACATCACAAAGGGCCAACATCCTCAGCAAACATCTTTTTTCCAAAGAAAAAAAGAAAGAAAACCAAACAAAAGCATGAAAGGCAGTGGAGGATGGACCATTTCTGGAGGGGAGTTCCAGTCACCACTGCTCCCAAAGTGAACTGGGCGTGATGCAGGCGACTGCAGCCTGCAGTGCACGAAGTGACGGCTGTGTTGAAGTACAATCAAAGAGAGTCAGAGGACCTTTCAGGACCTTTCAGGACCTGCAGCACGGCCCCGGCAGGACGGAGAGTCTCTTGCCCCCTGCGGCACGGCGGGAGAATCCAGCTCGCCCTCCACGTCCACACGACTCAGCAGAGAGCCAATCAGCGGCCTCCGTCCACGCTGAGCTCAAACCACACCAGCGAACAGATACACCAGCGAACGAGAGAAAAGAAAAAGAAAAGAAAAGAGAAAAACAACGGGATAAATCACCTCCAAGCAAACTAAACCTGCTCTGGTTTTTTTTTTTTTCCTTTTTCTTCGAGAATCACCGGGAAAGACGGAGAAAAGCCAAAAAGCCGAGGCAAAAATAAAATCATCATCTTAATAATAACAACAAATCAGGACAGATAAAAACATTTTCCAGAACAGAAGAAGGGGAAAAAAAGAAATCAATTGGTATGGGAGGGAAAAAACCCAAAAACCCCAAAAAACAGAAACTGAACATTCACTTGAGTGTGCAGCCATGCATGTGTTCTAATACATGCATACGCACGCACGCACACACACACACACACACACACACACACACACACACACACACACACACAAGCATACACACAGGCACTCACACTTGCACACTCGCACTCGCACACACACGCTCACACAGCCAGAGGTACAGTGAACAAAAGTGCTTCAAGTTGGGGAAGTAAAACAACTAACCCAGTAGAAATACGTATAAAACCTTAAATATGTTACTTTATGTACAAAAAAGCGTGACACGGGGCCAATATCTCAGCTGTTTATGTCGTTGCGTGTTTTCAAGTAGGTATCACCGCTAACTAGTCAGGGTTTGCATTGTCGACGTCCTAGTTTTTTTTTCTGTTTGTTTCGTGTTTTTTTTTTTTCAGTTTTGTACAATAAAAGGTCGTGTGATCTGACTGACCTTGCCGGCAAAGTAATCAATCACTGCTGATTTTTTTTCTTTTTTTTTTCTTTTTTAGTTGATTCTCGTTTAAATCTCTCCCGCCCCGCCCCCTACCCCACCCTCACGGCCCCTCCCCGACCCAACCCCACCTGAACCTGCTGCCTTTTCACACAGACAACAACAAGGAGTCTAAAGCTCTCCCTCCTCCACGCCTCTCGCTGAGAAACTATATACTGAATATCCTTTTGTTTGTTTGTTGTTGTTTTGCACCACTAAATCTCATCTTACAAAATATATGCACGTATGTATTCCATGTTTTTGTCAAGAAAGTGGGTGAGAAAAGAGAAAAAGACGAGGAAAATGTGCGAGGATTTTGGGGAAGAAGAGAGTCTGGCCCGTGGTTTCTTTTTTCATATTTTCAACCAGTAAAATAGGGAAGACACGTCGGTTCACATGAGGGTTTTTTTTCTCTCTACCTTTCTATCGTTCTTTAGTTTTTTTGGAGTTATGCACCGCACAACAGAAAAACAGAGGGGAGGCCGTTCGTGATTTTTTAAGAGGCACACGATTCGAACGGCTTGGAGGCAAATCGCAGATGCGCTCCACACACACAGAGAGAGAGAGAGAGAGAGGGAGAAAGAGGAGGGAGAGGGAGAGAGAGAGAGAGAGAGAGAGAGAGACGGTTCCAGACAGACCCGGGAGAGGAGGAGACGCGAGGAGGAGGAGGAGGAGGAGGGAAAGCAGTAAAGTGCAAAAAAGACCTGCAAGCTCAGGACGAAACGGTGGGAATTACTGGAGAGCAGCAGAAAAGAAAAAAAGAAAGAAAGAAAAGAAAAAAACAGCAGCACTCCCAGTAGGAAGAGAGAGAAAAAGCAAAAAATGTTAAGGCAAATGAGTTAAAGGTCCCATAATGTGCCAATTATCCAAAACGCGCTGTAGGTCAAGAAAAAGGGCGTATTTAGCCCTCTGTTTACAGCATCTTGCTAAAAAAAAAAGAACCAAGAAAAGACGGATGCTTGTGAGACCTGCCACTTATATGAAAGAGGGCAAAAAGCGAGGGAAGAGTCACTGACCAAGGAGAGGCATTGGTGCCCTCTGTGACATCACAAAGGGTGCAAGATTTTTGGATGGATGGATCAACATTGAACCAGGGTCGATTTTGCTCCGTGTGGGGCCTTTAAAATGAAGTGGAGGGGCGGCGGCCTCCCGCACTCGTCCTTCCGTCTCCCACCATCCAAAGAGAAAAAGAAAGAGAAGAGGAAAGAAGAGGTGGAGCCAAGCGTCTGCCTCCAAACCCAGATGAATCAGAGAGCCTCTGCAAAGTGCAAACCAGAGAGCACTGTTCAAGTGTTGTAATGCCTGACCACACACACACACAGTGCATATATACACACAGTCATATGCATATATACAGTACATATGTGCATGACAGCAAATATATATATATGTAAATATATATATATAAGTATATCTATAAATCCATGTTCCAATAGCTATGCACTAAAAACATTTTCATATATTTATGGATATGTCATCATAGAGTGTATATATGTCTTTCCATGTTGTCCATTCTCACATTTCAAACGTGTGAAACTGATTGACGGACGATTATCTAAAGTCCTGCTCCTCCTGTACGACTCTTCCAGCCGTGGTACTGCTGCAAAATGGGACCAGCCACAATCGCATTGAGCCAAAACACTACAAATATTCTGTGTCTGAGTGTATGTTTGTGTGAATGTATTTATATATATATTTATGTGACATGTCAAACAAATAGTTTTTGATGCTTTTTTTTCCGGGGTGCTGAAGAGAAGCTGATAGGCTGGAGGGGGAGAGGATAGAGAGAAAACTACCTGGAAAGAATGGAAATAAAACAAGAATAACAATAATAATAATAATAACAACAACAACAACAACAACAACAACAACAACAATAAAAAAAACACCACACTACAGCAATCCCGGTGTTTTGCCTCGTAAAAGAAAGACTACGCTCAAAAAATAAAGAAAAAGAAATGCTGCTACATATCGGAAACTCAAGATAAACTCCCTCGCCCCTCTGCTCCCCCTCCCCCGTCCCTGATTGCTCGTTTTGGACATTAGCAAAAGAGAGGGAAAAAAAACATAAAAGACAAAAAAATAAATCAAACACACTGAGCTGAGACACCAACCAGCGACACACACAGAGACACAACAGCAAGATGGAGGGGAGGGGGGGGGGGGGTGTTTAAGAAATGCTAACCAGTAACATCCATCTGCCATCAAAGTCAAACCTTTCAGCAAAGTTGAGGTTCGAGTTCAAACGGGCCCCCCCCACCCCCACCCCCCTTCCCCCTGCCTCCCCCCTCCCTCCCCCACTGAAAAAAAACAACATTGAAAGGAGCCAATAGTCTTCAGAGTCCTTCGTCTCATCGCTGGATGGGCAGAGAAAAAATAAACGAGGAAAAAAAACACTCTCAGCTTCTCTGTCGCCATGGTGCTTCTCCAACATCACCACCATCACCTGTCAGCGTGGGCGGGGCCCTGTAGCCACTGGGACACGCCCCTCCCATTGAAAAAATAAAAAGCTCTGGAGCTGCGAGGGGAAAACCACACAATCTTAACGTTGGTATGATGCATGTGTGTGTGTGTGTGTGTGTATCCACCACGTCCTCCTCGTTCAGTCACAGTTGATGAGCAGGTAAGTGTGTGTGTGCGTGTGTGTCTTTGTGTGCACGTGCGTGTGTGCACATGAACGAGGAGTGTGAGGGGTCACGGACAAAGGCTCCAGGTGGTTGGTGGGGGTTGGGGAGGGGCCAGGAGGAAGGGGGCGGGGCCAGTAGGGGCGTGTGTGTGTGTGGTCGATGGTTGTCGCTCCACGTAGTTCAGTAAAGATCATTCGGCGGTCAGAGAGAAGAAGAAGAAGAAGAAAAATGGGTGGGGGGAGGGGGCAGGGCCCCGGGTGGATGGGGGCATGTGGGGGGCTTTGGGGGGGTCTGGGGGCGGCGGCAGCAGCAGCAGCAGCAGCAGCAGCAGCAGCAGCAGCAGCGTCACTCCCAGCCGTTGTCCTTGATCATGTGAGCCAGCTCGATGATGAACTTTCCCTCTTTGTACTTTTGACTGCTCTCAAAGGCGTGTTCCTGCAGCAGAGAGCAGACACAGAGGAGACAGACAGCAGCGTGAACTTTGACCTCCACGAGTCACACAGGGAACATGCTCACAAATCAATGGGCAAAATGAAGTGAACAAAACAAAAAAACAAGTAAGTGTACACGTGGCTGTTTAGGACACACTTTAGATTTTTTTTTTTTTTTTTTTTTTTAACGTGTTTAGAATAGAAAAGACTTTCTCGTCATTGTGACATGAACAATAAAATGATCTTGAATTATCTCGATCGTGAAGACACTTCTTCAGAAGAAGCGTCTTCTTCAAGATCACCAGAACCAGTCCCACTGCCCTCAGTGAACCCGACTAATTGAACCCATCCTGTTGCTGTGTACATGTGTTGCGTTGGGGATCGTTGACTGTGGTATTGAGGTGGTTATTATTGTGGTTATTGCTGTTGGCTAGAACAGCAATAACCACCTCCATGCCACATAAAAAAAAAAGCAATACCATAATAATAATTCTAGGGGCCATTCCATGACCCCTAGAATTGCACTAAAACTTAAATATGGCAATAAAACACTGTCATGGAAACGCAGCTGGTGTTGGCGTGGGCTCCACTTGTCTACTGCGTCCACCAGGTGTCTACGGTGGCCTGGAAGGTGCATCAGCAGCTGGCAAAATGAGTCCTTACAAAGCTGTCAAAACCTTCCACCTGGGAGCAAGTTGCATCATTTGCAGATGCTGCTGCTGCAGTAACACAGTCGGGACGCACTGATCACGTCACTGTTGTTGGGCCTCGTAGAAGCAGCTCTGCTCCGGGACTCCGGCCAAGAACCGATAATTGTTTGTTTTTTTTGTCGTCGGCGGCGTCACTGAAGGAGCGTCTTTACTCAGCTCCTTCACAACCCGCCCGTAGCCTTTTCTTCTTTTTTTTTTCTCCGTGCGTGTGCGTGTTGTACAATTAGCGGGACAAGCCTCTTCAAACCGGCCTGACATTTAATCACTGCAGACTCTCCGAGGAACCAGCCTCTCTGTCTGCCACGGACCTTTTGCCGCTGTAATTATCTCTGCCACTTCCGAGAGCAGAGTGCTTAAACTGCGGGGCAGAAACACGGATGTGTGAAAGAAAAAAAATTAAAAAAGGAAAAACCCACATGGCTCTTAAAGAGAGCGACCGGGACCTTTTTTTGGGGGGGGGGCTGTAATTTCAATCTAAAAGAGGCCTGGTGATGTTTTTTGGTTATTTTTTTTTTTGCAAGCTGGGAGGTGATGAATCATCAGGATGGTTAAAAAAAATGGAAGAAAAAAAGGGTGTGGGGGTGGGGGTAGGAAGTGGCGGTGGTGGGGGCGGGGGGTCAGGATAGAAGTGTAGGAGTGACTGACTTACATATTTCCAACCCAGGGTGGTTTTACAGTTTTCACAGTAGATATCAGCCACGGCGTGTAAACCTGTGAGGAGAACCCGCTCCTCCGCTGGCCCGCAGCCCACATTCACCCTGCAGGGGGGGGGGACAGGAAGTGGAGGTCAGAGGTCAAAGGTCAGAGTAGTTCATATCTCATCTTCCATGCACACCTGTAGCAATGTCACATTGTTACGGGTAAAAGGCGTTTTGTCCCACATTCTTCCCGTGTTCAGACTTTGTGTAATGGGGGGGGGGGGAACTAATGAGATCCCCAGTAAACAGCACAATTAGCCCGCTGTTTGCTCCTCGCCTTGGCTTCCTGCTAACACTGACGACTCGCTGTGTCTGCCGACAGTTAAATAAGTGAGGCCTCAGAGGGCGGAGCCAACAACACCTGGCTGCGCAGTGTGTGTGTGTGGGGGGGTGTGTGTGCTGAGGTCTCCAATGTGGGAGGGGTCTAAATGCCCCTTTTGACATTTAAAAAAAAGGCCACCAGGTGTGCGTGGTAGCACGCAACACACGAGAAAAGTGGAGCGACGAGGAAAACCTGCAGAACACAAAGCTTTTGATGCTTTGTGTTCTGCAGCTTGCAGGACAGGGCAGTTTGCAAAAATCAACTTCCTCCTTTAGGTGTGTGTGTGTTCATACTCACACTGAGTTAAAGAGATAGGCTCTTCCTTGACTTCCTTGAAATGACTGAAACGAGAAGGGAGGAGACGCGTGAGTCGACGAAAAACACAGACAAGTCGACACAAACGGCGGCAGCTGCCGACGTCCCGAGGCGGCTGTCAGCCGACCAGGTGGCTTCAGCTGCCAACTGGTTCTTTCACCTTGTTAAAAATGGTTTCGCACGCGTTTTTGACGTCAAGAGGAAAAACACAACAAGAAGTAACACGAGGGAGGCCAAGTCACGCCTCTGGTGACGGGTTCAAGGGTTTTCGCAAGGTCCTCCTCTTCTTTTGCACCAGAGCTTTTTCTTTAATATATTTTTTGGAAAAAAAAAATGACGACGGTACTTTGGAGAAAATGGGGGAGTAAAAACGCAAAGCAATGTTGCTGCTGCTACAAAAAGACGAGAGCTTGGGTGCATTTCTGCAGGTAACGTAACGTTTATTCCTGAGCTCTGGGTGTTTGCAGTCTACTCACTCTCTAGCTAGCGAGGCTAGCAGTGGCAGCAGTTTATTAAAGAAAGAATTCAGCTTTAATCTAAAGGGAAATTCAGTTGGACGGGGCCACGGAGCGTAGCTAAACTAATCAAAAAGCCTTTGACGATGAGTGACAGCTGCTGGAGTTTCTTTTCTTTGTGCTGCAGGACGTTTTGAACAAATCTTTTAAGTTTGTGCTGCTTTTCCTGAATTTGCCCATTTATATAAATTTACCAAATTTGGTTGCAAATATCACACTAAAGATAGCACTGCCTGACACGGATGTTATAAAATTAGACTTGGGCAGTTAAGTGCTGAATAAGTAAGTTGTTTTTCTTTTCTTTTTTTTTTAACATGGCATAAAATAGATGCTGCCAGCTTCAGAATTAGAAGCTTCAAACAGGCCAAACACACACGGCAGCCTGATTCTCCTCCCCTCAGCCCGCAGACAGGCCTCAATCGGCTTTGCCCCGCCCTTCCCCCCATCCACCCCCGTCCATTGCAGATAGGTTTGCGGCTGCAGCGGCTGAGGCCGCTGAGCTAATGCTGCCTAATAGAAGCAGCAGCTGCTCCGCTCCGCTGACCGCAGCCGCCAACACCACCACCACCGCCGCCGCCGCCACTGGGCCATAGGGGAGGGTTTCAGAACCGACTGGCCGCCAGTGTCCCACCATGCTGGGAAAACAAGTTTGATTTCAAAATAACGAGGTTGGAAGAGTCTTAACGGACAGCAACTTCAGAGAATGAGAAGGTTGTTTATATTATTCTCTCCCCTGCCCCCCCTCGTCACTGTAGGTGTTTACTGTCACGTCCTCCAGTTTGACCCGGCGCCTCGATAACCCCCCCCCCACACAGCTACGCCCCTACCCTTCCCAAAACTGTGCGACATGTGACCTTTAGCTGCAGGAGGGAACTAGGTCAGTCCCTGTGGAGTCAACAAGTCCTCTCTGTGCACAGCGGCCCGGCCAGGCTGGGGGTTGGTGACGCCCCACGTGACCAGAGCCGGGTGTCGTATCTGGGCTTCAACCGCGGCTCAGTCATCAACTTAACCACCGGCCAAATATAAAAAAAAAGAAAAGAAAAAAGTTTTAAAAAAAAAAAAGAAAGGGGGGTTGGTGGGGGTTGGGAGGAGGCGGCTCCGTCTCTCTGTATCTCTGTCCTCATCTGTGGTCACGCAGTCTATTTTTATTTGGCTCTGCTCTTCTCTCTTCCGCCTCTGTGGCTGCAGGAATATCAGGATGCTGAGGGTCCAGCGACAAAACTCAAATGGTTTTATCCTGAAACAATCACATTTGGGTCATTTTTTTTTTTTTTTTAAAGAGCAGCAGCAGCAGCTTTAAAGCCGGGCTTAAATCCTCCAGACTCTCAAAAAATCCTATTAGACGGCCGACACTACTATATTTGTTGTCAAAATGTACAAATGCAGTAAGAAATGAATAAAAAAGGTCATCTGTGGTCAGATAGTACTGCGCCTCCCTCCTCCTCTCCCCTCCCCTACATAGCTTAATAAAACATGAGCGCAGTAACCAGGCTCGTTTTCTTAAGCTTCTGCAATTGCACTTGTTTTTTTGGTTTTTTTAAACGCTCGTTCCCAAGAAATGAATTCTACAAAGCAAATCTCAAAATCCCTCCTCTGAATCCTCTTGGTCACCGTGGACCCAGAGGGGAAACAATACTTTGCTCAGAGAAATCCGCTCGGCCAGCAGCAGCAGCAGCAGCCCAAACCTGCAGACGCTAAAAAGCTGCGACCGCACAGAGTTTCTCTGACAGCCTCGCAGACGATCACGGCGGAGCCACGTCTGATCACGGCAGCCTTGATCAAAAAAAAGATTCACAGGGGGGATTAAAGGCCGCTCCTTCAAACAGGCGACACAATAAAGTCCGAACCCGAGTTGTGAAACACAGATTAACTTGAAGCCATTAACAATCCCGGCGAGCTCGACTTTTACCATCTGCCTCACCAGATGCCGACTGTGGTAGGTGACGGCTCATCCTGTTAAAACACCCAAAGCTCTCTTGCAGTTCGGCTCAAGCCACAGGTTTTTGTGAACGACGCTGAAAAAAAGGCTAAATGGAAACTCGATAATTTGAGACGCCGAGTGAAAAAAAAAAAAAGTTTTGAGAGACAAACTAGTTGGATTCTGCTATTGTTGCCTCAGTTAAAGTTGATTGTAAAGAGTTAAAACTGTCCTGCGGTCAGGTGAAGACACGCCTGAGGCTGCCACTCACCTGAGCTAGCTGGCAAATGAGCTGGCTGGCCAAGTGGATCAGCTAAACCAGGGGCAGGGGCGGGATAGGGGACTTTTTTGGCTGGTGGGGCCACAATGGGTTCTAAAATGTGACAGAGGGGCCAGAGCAGCAGCAGATGGATGGAGTGTTTTGGTGAGCCACCTCATAGGAGGAAAAAAAATCTATCATGGGATATGTAGAAAACATGTTGCTTTAATGTCAATTGAAAATGAACCAAAGCAAAGTTACAACAAAATCAGTGTCTTTGAAGCCTGATTCAAAAGCTGAACTGGCCGCATATGGCCCCCCGACCGTAGTTTGCCCATGCCTGAGAATAAATTTGCAGAACTCTCAAAAAAAACAAAAAAAATCACTGGGCTTCCACCAGCAGCAGTGAGAAGATCAGTAGTTTACGTTTGTGCCGCCGCCGCCGCCGACCTTGGCTCAGAAAACCGTTGCTCGCCATGATCTTGATTGATCACGGGAGTGACGCCACCTATCTGCTGCAGGACGTCAGTGTCGTCTGATAAAAACCAGAAGTGACGATGAAGCTACAGAGATGCAGCGCAGTCAAGGCCACGATAACAACGCATGTCGAATCTTATTTTGTTCTTTATGTTCGGGGGTGCGTGTGTTAATGCGTCCGTGTGTGTGTGTGTGTGTGTGTGTGTGTGTGTGTATGGGCTGATGTATGAGATAAATAAAAGTTCTGGGCTGCTGGCTTCCTGGTTGGCTCTGGTGCTAATAGAGTTGCTCTCGGCTGGAAGGAGCTGTGACGAGGCCCAACAGGCCTTTCAGGATTCTGGTTTTGACAAACTGGTTTGCAAAGCACTGCAATAAATTTTTTCTTTTTTTTAATTCTACATCACAGGCAAAACCTGCAGGGAGCTTGAACTTGTAGTTTGGCATTCGTCTCAGGTTTTCTGCATGATATCCCCCAAGGCTAGCAGTCCTGGCTCACGACCTGCTTGTTCTAACAGCTTCTTACTTGAGCATGACTGAGCTTTAAAGGTCCCAAATTCTAACTATGCAAATAGATCTTAAGAAAGCAGCATATTTAGCCATCTGTTTGCAGCCTTCTGCTAAAACCTTGTGTTTTTAGCTCCTGGGCTAACTTTAGCTTTGGTGGACTTTGCACTTGACTGGAAGGAGACAAAAACCAAGGGGCCAACACCTGGCCAGGGGTTTTGTTATTAACCAGGGACATATATCAGTGCCCCTTTGTGACATCACAAAGGGCTGAATTCCAGAACTGTGTGTATCTTTTCCAAGAAGAAACATTTCTCAGCACGGCGCTGGGAAAAGAGTTCCTAAGAGAATTTTGTCAAGTCAAATATTGAGGTTTCGCTGCAGAGCACCTAAAGCGTGAACGCCGCTCTGTGCATTTTCTATTTTTCTTCCCCCTCCTCCAGATTTAGTCCAGAGGCTGAAGCCAGGAGGAGGCGGAGCCACCACAGTGCTGCCGTACTTCCCTCTGGCCTGTGAGCTCAGGTTAATCCTCTCCTTAGAGCTGCTCCATCTGCGCCTTGGCTGGCCGGCTGGCATGCCTGGAAGCCTGGGAGCCTCGCAGCAGTGCAGCAGCGCAGGCCCCGGGAGGGAAACTGGGTTTTTTTCATCTTCATACCTGGCTCTGGAGATCTCTCAGTCTGAAACTGCGGGGAGGAAATGTGGTGCCAGAGCCTCCAGTGATCTTCCAACATCTCCCTCAGTAGCTGCTGAGGCCAGGAAAATCTTAAAAAAGTAAACATTTTCTTCTTCTTCCCCATGTGCAGCGAGGAAAGTTCATAAAGGCATCCTGGAGACACAAGTGAGCTCCCCACGTGCTTCACCTGGGATGAGAACCCAAGAAAAGGAAAAAAAATTGGAAAGAATTGCTGCTTGTTGGCACAGTGGAGTGGAAACCAGCAGACGACGGTGTCGTCTTCGCCTAAGTAACATAATCAGCTTAGTGGGTTGATGCTGAGGAGGGAGGATGCTGCCGAGTGACGCCCGAACGCCCGCCGGCCAGCGAGGTGGAAGGAGGCCCAACGGATCTGACCAACAAATCTAGCATCACGTGACCAGGATGGAAATAGATAGACAGATAGATAGATAGATAGATGGATAGATGGATAGATAGAAGATGCGTGGAGGGAAAAAAAAAGTTGATGTCATGGGTCAGAGGTCAGACTGGGCAGATTGGTTGGAGCATGGATGTATTATAAGAACAGAATACCAAAATGGCAATATGGTGGCGTGCCATTCTTCCCCCAGTGGCCACTCGGGTACTGCAGCAAAAACAATCCCATGGGCCCAAAAAGCATTTTTCCCATAGACCGCAATACAAAAATAAAGGCCTTCACAACGGCAGACAGGACGACTGTCTGACTTCTGTCCGAGAGTCCAGAGGAACATCAGCAGTCGTCGGTGCCCAGCCTTCAGGGGGCGGAGCATCGGGACCAGATCCCGGCATTCAATCCAATTATTATCAAAGTGGATTGTTGAGACCAATGAGGTCATTTGTCAGGAGTCACTCTAAGAGGCCGACCCAATAAACACGGCAACCTGATTTTTCTCGCTTTACACAACTGGGTTTCGAGGTCAAGAGGTCAGGAGTCTCACACACACAAACGAACGTGACTCTCAGTGGCGTTCCAGCGAATCACCCTCGACTGGAGAGAAAAAACACCTGAAAAGCTCCTTTTATTTCACCTTTCACCTTAGAATCGGGTGAAGACAAACTGTTAAAGCCAAAGAGAGTTTTGAGGGCCGAGCGGCTGCATAGCCACAAAAAATCCCACCAGGCGGAAGAGGGAAAAAACACAGAGGTGAGGAATTTGAGCGGAGAGAGAAGAACACAGCGCTGCCGAGCGCTTTTCCAACCTGACACACAAAAACACGCACAAACAGCTCCAAGTGAAGGAAAACAAACTTTTCATGAGTTTTCACAAAACTCTGAGATAGAACAAAGAGCAGGTAGCAGAAAAAAACCCTGCAGAAAAAAAAGTATCACTGTAATAATACTACTAGCATTACTAATACTACTACTACTAAATAATTTCAACAATAATAATGCACTGGGATGCAGCGCTGTGGGAAGCTAGCCGCCATGCAGCTAATCCACCTGCTACTGGTTCTACTGCATTCCAGCTGCACTGCCACTTCTGGCTGAGAACAATGTGGCCTGTTCTAATGCTAACAAAAACAGCAGCTAGCCTGCATGCATACAAACGCACACCGACGCAGGACATGACGGTGTTCCTGGTTTTAAGCTCCGCTCACGGTGGCTTCTGGAACTGCAGCGTTTATCCAAACGCCAGCATTTCTCAGCCGACTGTTAAGAGCCGAGAGTCAAAAAAGCAACAACAGAGAAATTTAGTTTTGTTGAGGACGAAGCTGGAACAGTTTCTACGGTGCAAAGGCCTCACATGACGTCTCTTGAGGGCCAGCGTGTCACCCAGTTCCACTGGATGGGGAGATTTAAACGAGTGAGATGCGACATTCAGAACTGAGGTCACAAATTTGACTTGGTTGACTGAAATGTTTTTTTGGGAAACTACTTTAATTGGGCGGTGATCCGACCGACTACTAAATATGCTTTAAAAAAAAAAAGTTACTGGAGTGTTGCAGAGATTTTGCTGGACCTTTAACCCCACCAGGATGCTGAATGACATGCTGGTGGCTGAATGTCCTGTTTTATGGAACCATGTGAGGTGAAAAACTACAAAGATGTGAGAACTGGTTGGAACACGGAGCCTCCAAAAAACAAAAATAAAAATGATTAAAAAGTCACTTGACCATTAATGCGGCTGCAAGAAGTGAGAAGTGAGCTGAGCCTGCAGAGGCCTGGAGTTTATCAGCCCCTGCAGGAAAGTTGTCGTGCAGATTTCTCTGATGGTGTTTTGTGTTTTTTACGACTCGGAGACAGGCAGGCCGTCACGCCTCCTGATGCCGCCGCTGAGAGGAGAGCGACCCTGCAGC